>NC_137607.1:44394444-44511944 GCF_963280865.1 Gymnoscopelus braueri | reverse complement strand
GAGAGAGAGAGAGAGAGAGAGAGAGAGAGAGAGAGACTGTATGTAATTTAGAGAGACGGTTCGGTGCTGTCAGTCGTTGTGAAAGAGAAAGCTGTCACATTCTCTGAAGCAGCAGATATTTCATTTTAGAATAAAAAAGATATACTCTTTGGCTTTGGCCTGTGTCAGCTGTCAGCCCTGAGGTTTTAATGATCACCTGTCCACGTGCGTAAAGGCTGAGCCAAAATGACCCCCCCCCCCCCCCGCCTGTGACGACGACCCTTTTATTGTGTCTGGGGGAAATTGGGGGAAATTGCATTTTGGGTGGTTGCTGTGATGACCTCCGGGGAAATTTGGAGAAAACTGATAATGACAATAGTTGAGCCCCACAGCATAGGCTATATATATATACACTATATTGGGGGGTTTGATTCCAGTTGATATAATTGACATTTCATAAGTGTTCCAGAGCTGTCAGCCACCAACAGCTACTGCACCAGGTGAAAAAGATTTAAAAGCAATTGCCTCCCACTATGGGATCAAATTAAGTTGTTTTCGTGGTTCTCAAAGTGGGGTCTGGGATACATCGGCTATTTGAAAACTATTTACATTTTTGGAAGAACAGGACACTTGATATGACAATGATATTGTTATTGACTATTAGAAATACATTATTTTGTTCTAAATATCCACAGTTTGACAAACTAGACGTAGCTCATGTTTATATTGTGTAGATATCCGTAGACATTTCCGTAGACATTTTCTACCTGGAAATGCCTCTATACACGTTTGTTTACAAACATTCTGATCTGCGTATAAAGTACATTTTATTTGCACTGCATCATCCACCCGTCATTCCCCCTTCACTCACCTCGTACTCCTGGGACAGCTTGAGGTTGTCGTTGGCCTTCAGAAGCTCTGTGTGCTCTGCCAGCTCTGAGATGGGAATGGGGGGATGGTTCATCATACCTGTTCACCACACACACCCAGAGAGAAACCCCCCCGGGAGGGGAGAGGAAAGGAAAACAAACACTTCATCAGTACAACTGACAGAAATTCAAATCACAAGTTATTGAAAAAAGAACAAGTCAACTGATACAGTATAGTACGCAAAGGGGATTGGTGGTAAGGGGGCTTCTTGCTTGCAAGACAACGGAGATTGGGGGGGGGTCTCTGGGATGTAATGGTGAGAAAGGTTTTGGTTGACAAGACATGGGTAGGGGAGAAAAAAAGATGTGTAAAAAAACAAACTGGAATTCATTTCAGTCCAGATACACAGCTGATTGGTTGATTGGTGGTGGTGTTAACAGGGACCTGATTGGGCCAGGCCAGAGCTCAACATTCTGATTTAGGATTCACACAGAATCTATACGTTTCCCTCTTCCTTCGTCCTGATCAAAGGTAGTGAATTTTGTCTATAGATCAACAGTGACTGATTTCTCCCTAGAGGCAGTCAACCAACATTCACGATTTAACCCAATAGCTAGGTCTCTAGAGTAGAATAGGAATGTACTAAACAAACAGCTGCTTAGCTGACAGTGTGACTTGGAAGGGAGACAAAACATGTCATGATTGAAGCCAGTGGGCTTCAGGTGCTAACTTTCTAAACCTGTTCATAATGGCTTTTCTATACCCTGGCCTGGGGGGACAGGTGACCACATGACATGGGGGCAAAGTGGGAGGTGTATGTGAGTGGGGGGGGGGGATATGAAGCAGGGGGGGGGGGTGGAGTGGGTGTAACAAGTGTGAGTGACACTGAGTGACATGGTGAGCTGCTCCACACCCAGCAAGCCAAGGCGAATAAAGCGAAGCATGGCGTCTTCTAAGTTCAGCTGGTCGTTTTCCTCTATCCAACTTGTTCAACCTGGGCTAGTTATGAAGACCCCCAGGGTATGTGGGGGGCCTCAATCATCATAACAACCCTCAGTACGCGTCCCCGGCTGCAGACCTTGTTTGTCGCCGAGTGCCCCCTCCTCCCAGCTCTTTTTCCTTAATTATCCTCCAGAAATAAACTCATCTCAGTCAGTCTAGTGGAGGAAATTGCATGACATTCTCTCTCTCCCTCTCTCTCCCTGGGGTCCAACTTCCACTGTGCTGTCACCGGCTGGCTGCAACATTATCAGTAGTGCTGTGCTCTCCATAGCACTATAATCCATTTAGCGCCATAATGCAGGGACCATGTAATGGAATATGGGGGGCTGTCCATATATACTGTGGTAATGTCCCTGGGTGGAGTGTCCAGCCATACTTAACGCTTTCATATTTTGTGAAAGAGGGGTCTTTGAAGGGGATCTTATTTTTGCTTTGCCTTTGCCTCAAGGTCAAAAGTCCTTCATAATGTTGACGAACAAAATTCTCCGGGTTAAATGGGCCGTGCAAATTGGGCGTAATCACATTAACCATCCTTAATTTGCCCCCGATCCGAATGTCAAGGGAAAGGTCTGGCTTTTTTTTCTTTCTTTCTTTTTTCATCTTTTGTTTGCTCTGAGAGGAGAAGACCCCGGCCGTCCCCCCCTGACACTCTTAATTAGTAATGCTAATTTATTTTTACACCAGAAGAACAAAGTGGGAGCGTCAATTACATGGAGATTAACTAAAGATTACAGCGGGCTGTGAGACGAATGAAGATAGAACGCCATTCAACTGCATCCTTTGGAAACAACATGGAAACAAGGACACAGCGTGTTAACACATTGTTTTTTTGAAGGGAGCCGTAATGCGTTTCAACACAGTGCCGGGTCATTACGGTTCTGTTCAATAAATCAACAAGCTTTCTTGACCTCCTTTTCAACAGTGGTGCAACGTAAACTAAGTACATTTACTCAAGTACCGTAGTTATATGCGATTTTTAGGTACTTTTACTTTACTTGAGTATGTACATTTTTCGATTTTTCTACTCCACTACAACACGTATTCTTCTACTGTAGGTGTATCTCGATGCCAATACTTGTGTACTTTTACTCAAGTACAATTCTGAATACCTGCCTTTTACTTAACAGATTATGTTTTATATTATTGCTACTTTTACTTAAGTAAGACCATCTGAGTGTTAAATTCTTCCACTACTTCAATTCAATAAATCGAGAGTGTTCTTAACCTCGTTCCCGTTCAATGTCAAAACGCAAGTCTTTACGAGGTAATAAATGCACTCGACTGATATTAATTCATTTGGTGGAGGGGCTTGTGGGTTTGTTTGCTAGCTACTCAAGGCTCTCAATGAACCGACAAAACTATAGCTGCTACCCGTGGCAACACATCCCAATTCTAGCTTTTATTAATCACCTCGAGGAATGGAGTGAATTCACTGAGATGAATGTCAAGACTACCCCCCAAATAAAAGGATCTGCATATTCGTGCTGGCAGAAACCTCATATCTCCATGTTCCCATGCTTTTCATGGTTTATTTGGTAAATTAATTACTGTTTCACACCCGACAGCGCAGATATCAACGGTGCCTAATAATGGTGGTTGGTATTAATCAACTCAAGGAGAGTAGATCCACTGAGATGAATGTCAGGGAGAAATCCAGCATCCGCATATTAACAGTGGCTGTCGGCTTATTTACAGCACATTCAAAATGTATCACTATCTATGAGCCAAATGAGGAAATCGTTGCTGTTGGGCAGAAACCTTGTATCTCCATATTTAAACTTTTTATATTTTTGTAAATTAATTACCCTACTTCATCACAGAAGAGTGTCTCGTATCACAAATAGTGAAAATAGCCGATTTTCGGGTAGATTGGCTATTTTCACTATTTCAAAATGTTTTTAAAATAATAAAAATGGAACTGTTTGGGACGTACACGGTTTCCACTCGACAGCAAGGAAATGGGTATGCAAATGAGAGTCCTGGTTTCTCCTTGAGAAAACAAGAGCGCCTTGTTTGAGAAGAGATCAAAGAATGTTTGTCTTCCGTCTGTGTGCCTCTGTGAGTATGGATGTCTGTCTGTCTGTCTGTCTGTCTGTCTGTCTGTCTGTCTGTCTGTCTGTGCGCGCTCGTTCGTTCGTGTGCGTTTGTGAGTGTCTGTGTGTAGCTAGACACCTGCTACACCAGTTCATCTGAGTTGGTGTTGAATGTATATGTATGATTGTATACAGTATGTGAAACTGTTTACAATCATGTACTGTATGCATACCCACAATGCATTGCGAATAGCCCAGAGTTGAGAGGCATAACAATGCATCGTTTGTGTAAAGTCTTGGTTAAGCTACTTAAAACTTTGCTAGAGAGTTTTTGGGATATGATTTGAATACTAACTGTGAAGCGCTTTCATCCCCAAAAAACTTTTCACTTCATCTTCAACCTTACACCAACATAACCCATACGCAATACACTTGTGTGTTTACACTGTGGCTATAAGCCCATCTGTTAGCAATGTCTCTCTCTCTTTCTCTCCCTCCATCTCAGTCACTCTCTCGCCATCTCTCTCTTGATCTACTATTCCATCCGTCCACCGTGCCAAAAAACAAACGAGTCGATTGCGGCCGATTTGTTTTCTTACCCATATTGTCGTTTGTTTGTGTGCAGTGCGTTGTTTACCCAGGAGGGGATTTGATTTCAAACAAGCAGAGGCTCCGTCGCAACCTGTCCTCCACACGCAAAGGCACTGAAGGGCAAGTTGTTATCCCCACGCCCCCCCGCACACCTCCCCCATAGTGGTGGACAGTGACTAAGTACATGTACTTGAGTGCTGTACTTAAGTACATTCTATTAGTAGGTCGTTGCTGTCGGGGCAGAAATCTTGGATCTCCATACTTGAACTTTTTGTGTTTTTTCGTAAATTAACGCACTACTTGATCATACTACAGCGTTACACAAAAGCATCAAAAGTAGCCGGTCTACAAGCTCAAAGCGTGGCGCGAAGCGACGTGTTTTGACGCGTTTTGAGCAATTGTTAACAGTACAGGTAGTACAGTCAAAGGTCATGCTAAAAGGATAACACAGAAAGCCCCAGGGGCTTGTTTCCTTTGTGGTCCATTGTATTCAATTCATCAGTAATATATGTATTGAATTCTTGAGTATATTTTTTTAAAACAAGTACTCCATGTACTTTTAACTCAAGTAAAACATTTGACTGAGCAACTTTCACTTGTAGGGAGTAATATTTGACCAGGAGTATCTCTATACAGTACTTTGACTTGAGTACTGGGGTTGAGTATTTGTCCACCACTGCTTATCTTCATCCTCTCATCCTCACCAACCCCCCTCCTCCAAACGTGCAGTGTTTCATTTCCGTGTGTTTCTCGTATTCAAACACGGGCTCTCCCTTCCTTCCTAATGTCTTTCCTCTGCAATCAGTGAGTGAGATCAACTAGCGTAGAACAACAACAACAAAAAAACTGCCGTCTAATTACGCATTTCCAGTCTCCTCGATCGGCGCCCGATGCGCCCGAGAAATAACGATTATTATTTTTGATAGACCCATCCAGTATGACAAAGGCTGTTTATGATGTTTCAGTTATTTACATATAAAAGGAAGACACTTGTCTTGGGATAAGAAAATAATAGAATAATAGAGGAATGGAGTGAAAGAGTGTAGCACGGATACGGAAGGCAGAAAACCCTGGATTCTTTTTCTAATGTTGGTTTCTCAACGGGGGGGTTGATCAAATGTTGAAGCCGTCATCTGCTGCTGCTTTCATTAATTCCGCTTGTTATCTGCGAGCACAGGAAAGACCCTACTACAATAACACTGGTGGACCGTAAGGATATTGCAAGTGGGCCCCGAAATAATTTCCAAAACACTAATTGTAACGATAATATAATCATTAATAAGAATGAATGTAAACAAAAAGACAGATGGTCAGATGGGTGGTGGGCTGGCCAACGCTTTCCAGATTTTCAAGTGGGCCCTGAATCTGATCCAGAAAAGGTTGGGGAACCACGTAACCGCTATAGTCTCACACCTGAACCTAGAAAGAGAACGTGATGTCACCCCATTGAAAGTAATACCGAGAACCTCTCAAGATGGCGCCACCTGTCCATTGAACCCCATCGAACGGTTCCTCAAGCTATGTAGGAGCAGCGGAGGTGGAGGAGGGAGGGAGGGAGCAAGGGAGTGAGAAAAGGAGGTGAGGAAAGTGGACGAAGAGGCAAGAGTCTGCACCCCTCCTCTACATCATCAGCAGAAGTGATGGTAGACGTTTTACCAGCAGTGGTTCTCAAACGTTTTAATTCATTTCAACGACCCTCTCTCAGAGCTACAGATCTATTTGAAACCCCCTCAAGGACCCCTGAGGGGTCCCTGGACCCCCCTCACTTTGAGAACCACTGATACACAGCATGGTGGATTAATGCAAAGCACAACAGCCCGTGTGAATATCATGATGACTTGACATATCCAACCAAGGTTAAATAAATCAAAGAAACAAACAGCCCGTCGGGCTGCCAGTTTAAAATGACAACCAAACTAAACAAAAACAAAAAAAGGGGGTAATTAGTGCTGCTTTTTTGCTGCGTCATGGAAAACAAATAAAAAACAACAAATGCAAATCATGTATTTTGTAAGTGGGGCGAGCAGTGCTGGCAAATGATAACAAAATAAAAGATAAAAAACAGCTGGGAGACAAAAAACACAAGAGCTAAATGCAGAGGGGACTAACTTTCATAGTCAAACTCAGCTTCACTCTGAGGGCTGCTCAGACCAGAATCTGTAAAGAAACGCAAACATAAGGGGACAACAAGCTGTTTTTTTTTGTTTGTTGTTGTTTTTTTGTGTTTGTTTTTTTTTAAGCTGAAATGCAAACAGAAAAGGCAAAATGTCAAATTAAATCCTTAAATGGATTAAAAATGATGAAAGGCCAACAGATCACACACACACACACACACACACACACGCACACGCGCACGCACGCACGCACACACACACACACACACACACACACACACAGTACACGCAGGCAAAAAGTATGTTATACATTAATCACTTGTTCTGTAGTAAACACTTTCACGCTGGGTCGATGGCCGAGCTTGAATTCTTAACCTAAACCCCATGCATTCGTATTGTGGGGAAAGCTTTTGCTAAGCTTATCGATCGGCTATTTTCAGCAAAAGCTTTCCCCACAATAACTGAAAACTGAAAATACAATCGCATATAGACATGAGGGACTCCGCTCAACCATATGGAGTTTAAGTGGTCAAGGTTCTGATATGAGCCTCGGCTCTCAAGTCAGACGTGAAGACAAACAGAGCGAAAGTAGGCTGAATATTTTCAGCTCCGCTCCAAACCGACCCACCCCCCCCCCCCCTCTACTCTACTCATGGACCCTAATCAAAACAGTGTGGTCCGTGGTGGGTGTCAATCAGTGGTGGACAGTAACAAAAGTACATTTACTTGAGTATCTGCACTTTACTTGAGTATTGAGTAGTTTTTGGATACTTATGACTTACAGGCCACTTCATTTCAAAGACAATACTTTTTTGACATTTCTAGGAAGGGACCATTGTACCATATGTATTAACTGCTTGAGCCCTTTTTCAGTAATAGTGAATAGCAAGCACGCTTTGTGAGCTTGTAGATCTGCTATTACGGTATTAAAAAAACACCCTATCTGTCAGGCCCCCTCAAGCCCCCCCCCCTCCCCTGGATGTCAACAGCTGTCCAGATCTGGGGATAAGAAAATCGATTCGCCCCCCCGAGTCGGAGCTCCCATAGACAAGCGGTTAGGAGTTCTGTTGAGACGAACGAGAAACAGGTTATGGGGGAGGGGGGGGGGGGGGGGAAGAAAAAGGAAAGGAAAGCGGGTGGGGGGGATTGGTAGGCTGAGAGGGGGGGGCTAAAGACGGCTTATGTTTCCTCCGCAAAAAATGAAGTCTGAAAGGCCTCTTTTGTCTGTCGGCTTGGCGCTGAGGCATTAGGAGTGAAAGGTGTGGAAAAACGTTCCCATACCGCCGTCTGACAGCTGTGGAGCCAGAGCTGATGGGACCAAGGAATGTTGTGACAGTTCAAAGAACTGTCCGCTCTGCTCTGGAAGGAAGGGGATTCAATGACTACACACACACACACACACACACACACACACACACACACACACACACACACACACACACACACACACACACACACACACACACACACACACACACACACACACACACACACACACACACACACACACACACACACACACACACACACACACACGGTTTCTCTGCTATTTCGGCTGGGGGAGGAAAAAAAAAGGAAAAATGCAACCATCTGCGATGATGAGAAACACACCTGGTTGTGTGTGGATGAGAGAGGTGAGATGTACGGATGTTCTGCCTCACTGAGCGCCTCCAGAGAAAGAAAGAATGCCTGCTCACCCCCAGGCAAATTCATGAATGAGTGAGTGGGAAAAAACTAGTTGGGTAATGTGTATACATGTCCAGGTAAATACCACCAGGTTTGTTGTTGTTGTCTGCCTGAAAGAGCAGAGAAAGCATGGCCTCCAACCACGTCCCCCGGGGATGGCAGTATACAGAATTGGAAGAAAATACGAGCCGGGCCGGATGTGTGCACTGCACTGCACTCTCATGGTAATTGTTTAGAATATGAGGATAGGGAAGAGGCTTTTTATCAAATCGATTTCAGGAATCTCCCCTCGAGGCTTTCCAATTACACATACCTCATGATCGATGAAGCACAGTATAATAGTCAAAGATATGCATTCATAACAGCCGGTGTAAGCACTACTAGGATTCACACAAGAGTGGCCAAGAGTACGATTGTGAACGAGGCGAGCGTAGGCTGGTCGAGGAACGCAGCACGACAGTTCTATAGAATAAACTAGGGCTGCAACTATCCATTATTTTCTTATTGATTCTATCAATTCCTTTTTTATATATATATACATATATATATCAACAAATGAATGAAACATTAAAGAGCTAATTTCGTTGTGCAAAAATAGTGATGTACAAGCTCACAATGTGTGAGCTTGTACATCTTTTGTACATCAAATTTGTTTATTTGCTTACTGTTAAATAAATACATTTTTGGAAACTAGATAGATTAGATAGATTATTAATTGATTATTTTATTAAAGTATTGATTAGGAGGGCAATAAGCGAGTCATAATGAGAGAGGAAGAGGGGAGTAGGGGGAGGGAGATGAAGACGTCTCATCTCTTCCTCTCTAATTGATCTGTGACAATGCCTAATTAAAGCTGTCGGGCGCGCGCGGGGGGGGGTGCGTCCACATCTCTTGTCTACACACGCCAATCATCTCAGCAGGAGGCCGCCCTGTGTGTGTATTTGTGCAAATGTGTGTGTTATTTCGGAGTGTCTGTCTGTTAATTGATGCGTGTATATGTGTGTGTGAGTGTGTATGTGTGTGTGTGTGTGTTTGGAGATAACTGGGCGGGAAGACACGATTGTCGTTATTGCTTCCTGTAATCGCAGAGAAGTAGGCTGCTGATGCATCACTGGCACGCATATGCACCTGTACGTGTGTGTGTGTGTGTGTGTGTGTGTGTGTGTGTGCGTAGCGATTACTATTCTATCAATTACTTTTTTGATGAATCAAATTACTCGAGCAGCACATTTGTTTTTATATATATGTTTAAAAAATACTATTTTTTGACGAATGTTCACCCCAGAAAAGGGACACTAGTGATTACCAATATGTGGTTAATGTGAAACATTTTAACAGCGCAAATCTTGTGTGTGCGTGTGTGTGTGTGTGTGTATATTTTCAGATGGGGGTCCGCGGGCAAATAGCCTTCATATTAATTTGGGGGTCCTTGACATGAAAATATTTGAGAACCACTTCGTCTAATAGAAGAGGCAAGGACATGGAGGATGAGGAAGAATGAGATGGAGGGATGAACAGAGAGAGAGAGAGAGGGAGAGAGAGAGAGAGAGGTGCTGTAGCTTGGTTAGTTGGGTCGTTTAGCCCCGGGCTCCGATGGACTTAATGAGGAGCACACGCCACTCCGCACCCCCCAGGAATCATGGGAAATTACTGGCAGGATGTCGTGTGACCTACGGACATGCAAATGCAAAATAGGGACTCACACACACACGCACACACACACAAAATACACACTCCCACACATACAGTACACGCACGCACGCATGCACACACACAGCATCGATACCTCCACACATAAACTACACACTCCAGCTTACACACAAATAAGACTTGCTCTCACACACACACACACACCCAAACACACACACACACACACACACACACACACACACACACACACACACACAGTAGCCTAACTCCCCCTATAGAATACCTAATCTAAAGCATATTTCATTGTTATACCAGCACTGGGGTCAGTGAGCACACAGTGCGGTAAAGGCATATGCCTCGGTGGGGGGGGGTAGGGGGGGGGGGTTTAAGCACACGCTCGTTTGAACAATGGCCACTATTAGCTAATGGGGATGTTCGCGGATGCTCAGCGCCCCGCCTAATTGGGCTAAAATGTCCACTCAAATTAAATTCTATCCGGCTGCAGAGATATAATGACATCGCCCCGAGAATCCTTCTGGAAGGTCCATCGTCTAGAAGAGGAGGAGGCTGTAAACCAAGCCCAGCGCTTCATCTGTGTAAAAATGTCTGCGTGGAGGAGAGTGTGTCCGGGAACTAACGTGGGTGTGAGTGTACTTGTATTACCTATAGTTGTGAGGGCCAGATGTGCCCACAAGTATGGTAGAATTTGAGAAACAGACACTGTGAGTACGATATTAACATACAAATATAATATCGAAAGATATTGGTGTCGGTTTTTGTTTTATTAGTTCAATTGCTGTAGGCTTCAGCATTTCTGAGCCTGCATGAACGCTGCTAAAATGAGGCATACTGTGTTAATTCCACGATAGGAGATATGTGATGACGTTTTGGTGAAAAAAGCCTGCATGTATCGGAATCGGAAATTAAGAGGAAAATCGGATATCGGCAAAAAAGCCAATATCGGACAACTCTAATTGTGAGGACAATTGTCCTGGTCCTCACAATAGAAATGGTTGTTTTATGGTAAAAAAGATTTAGGTTTAGAGGCTGGGGTCGGAGTTATGCACCGAAAATAGGAGATTAATTTTTCGGGCTTTAGGGTTAAAAATGGTAAACAAATGGCATTCATAAAATTGCCGTTATAAATGTTGATGTCCTCACAAGTATAGTAATGGGGGTTGTGTGTTTGTGTGTGTGTTTGTGTGTGTGTGTAAACGCAGGTAAATGTGTGGCCATGTGAGTGTGAGTATGCATCTGCGAGGTGCACGTGCGAGTGCACGTGCGTAAGCCAATATGCATCATGTGTGTGCGTGTGAAGAACGGCGATGAATATTATGTGCATTCACGTGTGTGTCTTCCATCCCCAGTCCGTTTACAAAGCGACTCTCCTCCCGTGGAAAGAAAGAGGAAGCCCGGTCGTTTTTTTCTCTCCCTTTCTTCCGAGAAACGGATCTGAGAGAGGAAAGAAGGCGAAGCGGGGCGGCGAGCTCTCGAGGCAGCGGAGGAGATTAGGCAGCTCCGGCGTTTTGAAACGTGAGCCGCTTGTGACGGGAATGCAGATTGATAAGGACAGACTGACAGATGCCTGGCTGACTGACTGACAGCCAGGGAAGAGGGACTGAGCGGGGGGGATTTGGGGGGGCTGGAAGACAGGAGGAGGAAGGGGAAAAAAACGAGGGAGACGGGGAGAGAGAAAGCACGATGGAAGTCGAACGGATGCACTCCGGACTTTCGTCTGTTGACAAGGTCAGCGCTGTCACGCTCGTCTGACTGACGGGCAGACAGGCAGGTTGAAGGGAAGACGGACAGACAGAGACAGAGAGAGAGACAGACAGACAGACAGACAGACAGACAGACAGACAGACAGACAGACAGACAAGAGCTGAACAGGAAAGGAAAGGAAACATGTCAGACAGGGTTTTAGCTAGTGGAAGCCAGAGTAAATCGTCGCTGTCGGGTGGAAACCTTGTATTTCCAAAACCGTCACTATTCACTAAAACCCATTTGTTTTTAATAGCAAAAATAGCTCATCTACAAGCTCCCAGCACGTCACAATGCGATGCGGTGTGAGCTTGCCTTGTAGATCGGCTATTTTTGCACACTACTGTACAACAAAGTAGGGCTTTAATTTACGCGAGAAATGTTTTTACAATAAACATAACATTTTGAGAGATATGAGGTTTCTGCCAAACAACGACGAAATGAGGCAGGGATCTGAGGGAGATCTAGTTTAATGCCGGGGGGCTCACCATCTGATCTGTACCCAGAACACAATCAAATCAGAAAGCAATGGTCCGCCAAGAACAGAAATGTTTTTAAAACTAAAAACAAAATACAGCCAAACAAAAGGATGACATAATGTCCTCGGCTAGCCACACAAACACACTGAAATGTGTGTTCATTTTAATTCTGAGAGCGTACAAATGGAACCGGTTCCATTCGTCCGCTCTCAGAGTTAAAGGAACACTGAGGATGTGACTGCGTTGGTAGTTAAATGGTAAAAAAACATAATTAATGGCAAGTAGGTAGGTATGGAGGGGAGGCACAGATTCCATACAGGATGGTATGGAATCAACATCAACAAGAAGCTTCACGTGAGGCGTGTGTGAGTGTGTGTGTGTGTTTGTGTGTGTGTGTGTGTGTGTGTGTGTGTGTGTGTGTGTGTGTGTGTGTGTGTGTGTGTGTGTGTGTGTGTGTGTGTGTGTGTGTGTGTGTGTGTGTGTGTGTGTGTGTGTGTGTGTGTGTGTGTGTGTGTGTGTGTGTGTGTGTGTGTGTGTGTGTACTGTCTTCATTATACTAGTGAACCACGTAACAGGTACGGCATATTGTTACTCTTGCATGTAAAACCCACATGGCTGCAATTCTGACGTTTGTCTCAACTGAGGTCATCAGTGTTTTCAGTCACCCTGCAATGTAGGCCTATCATTTAAAAAAAAATACATGGGACATAAACACAGGTCAACATTCTCGCTCTTGTCCCGTGACAATTTACAGGTGCAGGGTTTTTAAACCAACAGCAAATAGTATATTTAGATTACCCTGTGTTGTCGCTTACAGGTCAATGTATTTACAGTAGTTGTTTACACGTATAATTCGTCCTGGCCGTACCTGGCGTCTGGAAGTTGATGCGTCTCATCTCTACGGGGTCTGTGGGGTGGTGCGGCGTGATGTCTGCGTTGTTCAGCAGACACTTGGCGCGCGGCTCCGACTCCTTTCTTTTACGGCTGGAGAGACGGGGAGAAAAGACGAGACAGACATTGTTAGCCAGCGCTGTCGTGAACAAAATGGTGCACGCATACACTCACACACGCACGCATGCATGCACGCACGCACGCACGCACACATACGTACATAAGCAACACTGCAGCACTCGTGTCTTTGACCAAAAGAGAAAAAGCAAAGAAACAAAAACACAGTCGAGACAAGAACGCTATTATGCTCCTTGTGAGACCTACAGAATGTTAAAATCCGACTCCCGCATTGTCTAGCATAGGGGCCAGCAACCGTTTTGACATGAAGTTTTTATTTTATTTTCTAGATAGACCATAGACGACCGTAAGTTTAATTACTGTATGACACCACATCAAAATAAAATATTTCCAACAGACTGATTATCCATGTACATACATATTTTTTTTTCACCCTTCTTTTGAAATATTTTCTTTTCATACAGTATCAGGATTAGAGCAATAATTGACAACATGTTTGTGTGTGCCAGTGATCATCCTCCGCTGCGCCAATGTTGGCACCCATGCCCAAGGTCGCCAACCCTTAGTCTAACATGTCTCTCCTCTGCCCTTGGTTTCTTGTCCCTCTACACTACTAAAAGAAAAACGATACAAAAAAAGAAAAAAAAAGAATGCTCGGGCGAAACCAAAATGGAGAAGCAGGAAGTTGAGGAGGCATATCTAGTGTGCCAGCTTTCTCCTCCACCCCCTCCTCCTCCTCCACCCTCGGACTAATTAAAAGCATATTTTATGCTGAGACAGCTTATTTGCTACTCCTGCTGTAAAAATGCAATAAAACAGCAGCTAAAGCCTTACCTGTCAGGTTTGCTGTTTCCACAAGCAAGCAATGAAGGAATCAAATACACAACGACAGACGGGAGAGAGAGGGGAAAGAACACACCGCAACACCAGGAGGGGGAGGGGGAGGGGAGGGTAGGGAGGGATGGGGAGGGGGAGGGTAGGGAGGGATGGGGATGGGGAGGCAAGAAGACACAGATCAATATAGAGCAGTTTAAAATTCACAGGGCCTGCTTCTGAGCTCACACACAAGATAAAGCTCATCAGCATTTGGAAAAGAGGTGTGTGTGTGTGTGTGTGTGTGTGTGTGTGTGTGTGTGTGTGTGTGTGTGTGTGTGTGTGTGTGTGTGTGTGTGTGTGTGTGTGTTATTGAAATAAATGCTTGAATGTGACTGTGTTTAAGTTTGTGTCTCGGTCTGTCTGTCTGTGCATGCGTGAGTGAGTGAGTGAGTGAGTGTGTGTTTTCATGGGCTTATCTGTGGGCCAACTGAGTTTTCTTGATGAAGGTTGAGTAGCCATACACACGTGTGTGTGTGTGTGTGTGTGTGTGTGTGTGTGTGTGTGTGTGTGTGTGTGTGTGTGTGTGTGTGTGTGTGTGTGTGTGTGTGTGTGTGTGTGTGTGTGTGTTTGTTTGTGTCTGGGGAGGCAACAGTCAACTGCAAAGAAAAGTATTGATAGTTGCAGCCCTATTTGTGTGTTTGTCTCTGTTTGTGTGTGTGTGCAGGGTTAGTAAGGGAATGTCAGGACCAAAGACACGCCCGGAAACAACTGTCCACCAGGGAGAGATGGAGGAGAAAGAGGAGAGAGTTGGGAGGAGAGAGAGAGAGAAAGAGGAGAGACAGACAGACAGATCCAAGGAGAGATGTTACTCTCCCTAACCACTAAGACAAGCGGTACTGTAAGGCAAGGTCACACTGACAGCTGCAGCTTGTACAGAACGCCAGTTAGAGAGCCCACCGATCCGCTTGACCTCTACCACCGTTACTCAACTCTTCTGGGACTTGTAGTCTGAGAGGCTGACTAAAACTACAACCTACTGCAAAACGGAGAGAAGGAGACTGTGCCCCGTTTGCCTTACGATGTGCATGTGTTGTACTTTCATAAGACTTCTTTAATGTGATTGCTTTAGTTTATTTGGAAGACGTTTTGCAGATCGGCTATTTTCGAACAGACAACATATGAAATAGGGCACTTTTATGCCCATATATGGGATCTCTGTATCTGTCTGTTTGCCCGTGTCACTTTTATGCCCATATATGGACATTTCTGTATCCGTCTGTCCCTGTCCCTTTTATGCCAATATAATATGGAGATCCCTGAGATCCCATATATGCCCATATATGGCATAATAATTGTAGAAGAGTAAAAGCACATATTTACCCACAATATTTAGGTGTAGTGGAGTAGAAGTATAAAGCATTGAAAAATGTACATACTCAAGTATTTGTACAATCGTCGCTGTCGGGTGGAAACCTCATATGTCCAAAACTGTTACTTCAAAAGCATCGAAAGTAGCAGATCTACAAGCTCAAAACGCTCAAGCTTGTGGATCTGCTACTTTTGATGCTTGTGTGACTCTATAGTATGACCAAGCAGGACACAAATGTACAAAAAAACACAAGGAGTTAAAATATAGAGATAAGAGGTTTCTGCCCGACAGCAGCAATACTTAGTTACTTTCCACCACTGCACATTTACATGCAACAACTTTGTGATTTATTTTTGACATTCATGCTAGACCACATAAACACCAGACTGAGCGTGTTCACAACAACCATGCAGTTTCCCCATTAACATCCTAAATAAACTGGTGCCATTTAAACGTCTCAATACCAACTGTGAATATTTGACTGAAATAACCAAACTTAACAGCATTCATTCCACAGACAGTAGGAGACCATCGATACTAAATATCGATGGCACTTTTGAATGGCATCCCTATTTTTGGCATGTCATTATATTTTCACTTACATATCCTATATACTTTGTCATGTGCATGAATAAGTATATAGGACTTAAAGGTAGAGTAAGTGATGTTTTTGGGTTAAAACAAAAACGTTTTTCGTTAAAAGGTCAAAGCACAATTTTGTGATGGTAATCATTGCCATAGAGTGTTTTTTCAGTGACAAGGGTCTCGTCATCTCTCCTGCTCTTTGATAAACAGAAACGGCATTTTCAGGTGCGGTTACCAATTTCAGCCAACCAGGAGAGAGTACCCATTTATTATCAGCTTAAATTTGATAGTGTTCCAGTTCCATTTCCTCTGTTCATTTCTTTGTGTTATCACTTCCAATTTCACTTGTTTAATCTGCATCTCGTGTGAGTTCTCTATCCTGATTGAATCCATTTGGTATCCCGTTTACTAAAGAGCTGGAGCGACAGGGATACCCCCTGTTATTGTACAAATAGCAATGACTATATAGAGCTATTTAACACTTATTTGAGCAAAACAATATCACTTATCTACCTTTAAGCGGTTAAGCTGAACCGGTGCATTATTTTCATTATTTTGCAGTAAAACAAAAAACAAGTTCACTAGAACACCATGAAAATAAATCCCATAAGACAACTCACTTCTTGTAGAGGAGGATGGCGATAACGATGCAGATGATGAAGACCACAGCCAGGACGGGGCCCACCACCCAGATGAGGCCGTCTCCGCCCGTCTCTATCGGCATGGGGTCCACCACCATCTCTGGGGTCATCACTGTGTCCGTGTACGGGCTGGTCGCAAACATTTTCTGAACACACACACACACAAATTTTGTTTAACCACTTAACCCATTAAGACCTGAGAAGATTCTAGAAATGTCTTCTAAATCCTAAAAAAAAATTGAAAAAAAAAACCAAATATTTTTTTTCTCGGTTTTTCAAAAATAGTAGATATACAAGCTCGTAGCGCGGCACTCGGTGCCGCGCTATGAGCTTGTATATCTACTATTTTTGAATAGCCTAAAGAAATCTAAAAGTGACACAGATGCGTCCCAGGTATCAATGGGTTAAACCCTATATGGTTGACCGGAGTCCCTCAGGGCGATACTGGTGTCTTTTCAGTTTTCTGTTATTGTGGGGAAAGCTTTCGCTGTTGTGAGCTTGACGGTCTGCAATTTCCTGCGAAAGCTTTCCCCACAATATGGATGCTGGGGTTTAAATGGTTAACAAAAGCCGCCAGGCTGAATTCAGAGGGGAACGGATGTTATTGCATACTTTTGTTTTATTTAAATTTGTATAAAAAAGGAAAAAGGATTGGAAAAAACAAGGCCCCCTAACGCATAAATATTGAGTCAGTAGACGTAATTAAATGACTCCAGCAGTGTTTTAAAGCGAAATACCCTTGTAAGTGGTTAATGAGACTAATCGATTTAGTTGATTATGAAAACGCACGCTTCTCTACTATTTGATTAATTGAAACGGGGAATCGATAGAATAATCACAAAAAAGAGAATCAATATTTGCGGCCCTATCTCAGGAATAGAGACACTTAGAGGATTAATGCGTTGCATTTCTCATACATCTAAAACAGTCAAAACAACATTTTTTTTTGAATATTTGGTTACAGGCAAACACATAATTTGACAAATTTGCCAGTGAACAGTTTGACATAGAAAACGACAACCGTTTATTTCCTGCACTCTCTCTCTGCCTCTACGTATGATAAATCTATTACCCTTTCACCTAAAAATTATTGGGTCTGAAATTATTCATAATTAGCGACTGTCGATCTGGATGGTAATGTTCGACAAGGGATGTGGCAGTTTGCTTAAAAACAGCAATAATAAACACAGGTTACGTTGATCCATGATTATTTATTTATAATTATATTACCAGAGTTGTCAAAGTTCACTCCAATCCCTGTAGGAGCTACGTTCAGTTTTATTTGAGCCAGAAAACAGCGATGCAGTACAGTCAGTGAAAAGACCACAAGGAAGGAACTCAGAGCTTTCAGAAGATTCAAACGGCAAGGAAGCTTCAATAGACAATCAGTGGCACAATGCTTTGTGGGTACTGTAGGAAATCAACCACCCCTTTGTGGTTCACTAAATGTTTACTTTGTAGTGCATGCATTCAACGAGATGGTATATCTGCTATTTTTGAAACATTGGTAAAAATCAGGAAAACATTTTGAAAAATCTGGAATAAAATTGAAAATGTCTTCTCTTATGGGCAAAATCTTATGGGCAAAATCTTTTCACATGTCTGCGGCCAAGTACACATCACTTTGGGGTGATGTCACTCCTTGACATGAAACGGTTTGTGAACCACCGTACTAATGGACCAGTAGAGCTTCTAAACACTATAAGTACCAGGTGGATGAGGGTCCATCCCTTGTCACTTACCCCGGCCGTGGCGTTGAGCTCGGCCAGCAGGAAGAAGACGTACTCCTGGCCGGCCTCCAGAGGCCTGTTCTCACAGATGCTGTGCCGGGTGTCCGTCCCCACGATGAAGCTGAGCGGAAGCTGTCTGAAGCAGGCCGTGATGAAGGGCTTCTTCTGGTCCAGCTGGGCCAGCTGACGCCGAGAGCGCCGCTTGGGGGCCACCTCCCTCAACAGCTGGTGGAGGAGAACGGATGGATGGAATACCAGGTTAGAACACAACACAACATGGATGTCCGTTTGTGTGTTCAAATGATTATTTCTCTTTTAACTGCATGAATCGAGAAGGATTTTATTTGTCACTTACGGTACTTATCGTTGCAAACTTTTTGTGTTTTTTTGTAAATGAATGACCTGCTTGATTATGCTACAGCGTCACACAAAAGTAGCAGATATACAAGCTCGAAACGCGGCGCAAAGCGACGTGCTCCGAGCTTGTAGATCTGCTACTTTTGCTGTTTTTGAATTTGAATCCTGAAAAGTAATAGTTTTGGACATATGCGGTTTCCAACCCGACAGAGACCTTATATAAATTCAAGCAGCGAAACGTTGGTCGGACTTGTTCTGCAGAACTGTGCCTCTATATAATTATGTTATCACAATTATTTCACTACTTGTATAAGTAAGAGACAAATAAATCCCTTTTTGATTCATGATTCATCACTTTAATTTCTGTCCATCCATCCATCCATCTGTCAATCCAAATAACCCCCAGAAAATTATCTATAATTAGATTATAATCTCATAATCTTCCATAATTCATCTGGTAAAATCTTGCTCATAATTTGGTGTGTTTAGACGTTTTTTTGTTAAAGATTGAGTCAAATGTGATCATTTATCACAAACATTTATATCTTTTGATCATTCTGATTCTGCACAAAAATACAGAACATGCCAAATCGGCAGAAAGTCCAGACTAGAGTAATGCACGCACATTCCAAAACAAACCGGTAGAGACAGCTCTTCTACCCAAATTCAACTTTCAACTTTTCCTGTCCCCGGAGGACAATGTAAAACATTTAAATAGTACCGTAAGCCCCCAGTCACCGCTGATAAGCCTGCGCCTTTCAGTATGAACTACAAAGGACCCCGAGAGAGAGACAGGCCCGCTTGAATGCCTGGCGAAGGGCTACCACAGCCCAGACAACTGTCTTACTACTACACACCCAACTACACACAGACACACACACGTTTGTGTTACTATACTTATGAGGACATCAACATTTTAGGAATGGCGATTTTAGGATTTTAAAAATTCTTTCTGTCATTTTTACCCCTAACCCTACAGCCGATCTACAAGCTAGACTGGCTATTTTTTGGCGTGTGCCACTGGTGCGCAATATGCCTAATCCTAAACCCAACCTGAAATCTTTCCCTAATTTCCCTTAAATCTTTCCCCCCCCCTTTTTTTTTAATCATATAATAATCATTTATCTTGTGAGAACCAGGGAAAACGGTCCTCATAATGCCCGTTTCTCAAATTCTACTATACTTGTGGGGACATTTGGCCCTCACAAGTATAGTAATACAAGTACGTACACACACACACACACACACACACACACAGGGCAGACAGAGAGCGGTGTGCGCCGACTGAGTCGATTGAAGTGAGCGTGTGTAATCCCAAATCCAATAGGGACGCCGGGCGCCGAGCAGCTTCTCAAGGTGACCTTGGAGGAGCTCGGGGAAGTGTACGACTTACAATGTAATTCTCTCCATTACATGCCAATTAGCATAGCCAACGAGATCTGCACCGAGCATGTCGATGTGTGTGCTCTGGTGTGTCTAGTGGTGGAAGAAGTACTTCCAGAATTTCTTACTTAAAAGACCTGAGGCAGATTCTGCAAATGCCTTCTAAATCAGTCGTTCTCACACTTTCAAGATTTTTACATTTTTTTTCAAAAATAGCAGATGTACAGTTCAAGCTTGTGAGCTTGTATATCTGCACAGATGCTTTCCTGGTTTTAACCAATTAAACCCCATATGGGTAACCGGAGTCCCTCAGGGCTCAATACTAGTATATTTTCTGTTTTCTGTTATTGTCAGGAAAGCTTTCGCTGAAAATAGCCGATCGACAAGCTCGCGTTGCGTCGCATTGTGAGCTTGTCGATCTGCTACTTTCAGTGAAAGCTTTCCCCACAATACAGATGCTGGGGTTTAAAGGGGAAATCCACCCCTTTTCAATATTTAACTATGTCATTAACACATTGATTGCCTAGATCGAGTCAACTCGTTTTTAGAATCCATCGCTTGATTGCCTAGATCGAGTTAACTCGTTTTTACATTTTTGGGGGAAAATTCCACAAGGGGCGACCTAACACAGCTTTGGAATGATCGATCGTCTCTCAGAGAAGAACAATGTGGATGTGACGTCATTCCAAAAAACGTCACTTCCATCCGCCCCAATGATGGGATTTTCAGAAAAACGGCTGTAACTCAGTTTCTTTTTTTTCCATTGAAAACCACCCGTTTTCAGCGGACCAAAGCTCCAAAATGGCGGATCACGGTTGGAAACTTGTTGTTCCCATGGATACACAGATCCTTCCGTCTACTCACAGGAAACTTTTTCCGTGTGTTTTTTTTACACAATGTCGGTTCCACGGCGTTTCAAATATCATCGGATTGAGGTAATTATACGCCGGCACGGGGATAGAAAACTATGTTTAATATCTTGGCAGTCAATGTGTTAATATAGCATAATGGAGTTGTGTGGAAATAAGAAAAAAGTTCCCCCCTTTCTGTGTTGCCTTGAACTGGAGGATTGATTGTGGGTTTAACATTGCAAATTACACCATGATGAGTCATCACGGTGTAATTTGCAATGTTAAACCCACAATCAATCCTCCAGTTCAAGGCAACACAGAAAGGGGGGAACTTTTTTCCACACAACTCCTTTATGCTATATTAATGACATAGTTAAATATTGAAAAGGGGTGGATTTCCCCTTTAAGTGGTTAATGGGTTATGTGAATGTATCAAATCAATACATCAATGTAGAAATATTTTGTTTAAAATACTGTATTCAAAAATTTACAGGAGTAAAAGTACTGACGTTTTGGCATCAAAATATACTTAAAGTACCAAAAGTTACAGTATCATATATATCATGTTATTGGACTATTAATTATAGATCATTAAGCCCTACTTCATACTTCTAATCTACAAGCTCACAACCACCATCGGCAGTAGTATTGTTAGATCTTACCTCCTCCATGTCCATCTCATCTGGGTTCTTCAGGTTCTTGACGCTCGTCGTGGTCCTCTTAAGTGGAACCACAACCACGTACCAGTTCCTGAAATATGGTCATACAACAATCGATGAATAATAGCAATAAAAACTAAGAATGCAGTACAAAGCTGATCTTCATGCTCAAGCTTTTAGATCAACTATTTAAAAACAATAATGATAGGGACTAAGTGGTTAATATAGTAAAAAGATTAAAAGATTCCACACGCTCAACATAAACTACGGCATTGGTTCTCAAAGTGCGGGGGGGATACCAGGGGGTCCACAGCAAAATGAGTTAATTAGTCACAATCATTTTAACCCCTTTATCCATATTTTATACTTTGGCTATTCAAAAATAGCAGATATACAAGCTCATAGCGTGGCACCGAGTGCCGCGTTATAAGCTTGTAGATCTGCTATTTTTTTTAAATCTTTAAAAATGTGTGCAAGTCTTTGCTTCTGGGGGTCCCTGGCACAACATATTTTCAGGTGAGGGTCCGCGGCCACATACATATCAATTTGGGGGTCCTTGGCACGAAAAAGTTTGAGAACTGTATACATACACACATAAATACAATTCATTTATCTGGCGATGTTCTAGGTAGTTCACCCAGCCAGGCTGAGAATGCTATTTGGGGTTTGAATTGTGGCTCATGATATGAGCTGTGGTACGGTGCTTGTTGCTGTGAGCACCAGTCATCACGATTCCTGTGTCTCGATCCGCTGTACCGTCTGGCAAATCAGAAAAGCCTTAGAAATGTTATTTCTGTACAATAACGCCATAACCCTGACTTTCATTAAGTACAACAATAGACTATGTCAGACTCTTGAGAGCTCAGTAATTGCAACAAGTGTAGTAGTTGTACTGCTGCATTCTGCGCTTGTTATTATATCATTGTGTTTGTCTTGTTCCATTGTGTTGTGCTGTAGTGCTGCATCCAAAGCTAATTTCCCCACGAGCATAATAAAGTATATGTTGAATCTGGTCCAGTAATTACTGCTCGTACACCACTTGTAAAGCTGCATTCTATGTACAATATGAAATGTCCTACATGGATTATTATTACACAACAACCACTCATTTACTCACATACTAGAATGTGTTTCCAAGTGCTTTACACTATAGACAATATACAACATTCCATCGCGGCCATGTTTTTTTTCTTTCTTTTTTCTTGGGCAGATACAAGCTTTATGAATGACATTTAGAGAGCCTATCACTGATTTGCAGCTACTCAGGAGTATATACAGTATATATGAACTGAACTTGTGTATGATTGAATGTCCTTGAGCTTCATGGGGTTACAGGCTGATGCTCAGGAGGTGTTTGTTCAGCCTCTTCTTAAAGGCATGAACACTACTTGAGGTAATGTCTCCATAAACAGCAAGGCTGCTCCACGTTGTTACTGCAGAGTGGAGAAAGCTCCTCTCAAGGCATTTTAGTGTCTGCCTGATGAATGCTCCAGAAGCATTCATCCAATCGACTTCACACTTGGCGGGAGTATTGTTAAGGGCCCCAGGAAGTGTAGTGTTGAGTGTGAAGTCAATTGGATGAGCGGTTCTCCAGAGGCGGCCCAATCTGTACGTCGGCCACGGGTTTCCAATATATTTCTATTTTGTGGTTCTTAAATTAATTTCAAGGACCCCTCATAACTCTGAGAGGGGTTCATTTGGTTCCACTCTCAATAATTACAGACCTGTAAGGGTCCATTCGAAACCACCCTCCTCAAGCCAACCCTGAGAATCCCCGGACGCCACTTTTAGAGAACCACTGCACAAGAAAACCATAATTGACAAGAGCTTGACAAATACAGTACATACTGGGTCAGTCACAGTTTCACAGCAGCTTACATGCTGCACGAATGGACACACTAATGACTCACTTTATTTCCTTGCTGTCGACGACAGGATGGAAGGTCATGGTGAGCGAGGTCTCGGGGTCGCCGAAGATGTCCAGCTTGGGCTTCTTGGGCAGGAGGAAGGGTGCGGTCCGGGCCAGCACGCGGTGCCGCGGACCCCCGTCCACGCTCTCCTGGCACGTCACCCTGAACTCATAGCTACTGTTGGCCCTCAGACCAGTGACCAGCACCTTGGTCTGCCTGGCGTCCACATCCATCTTCTGACGGTTGTACTCAATCTGTAGACACGAGGGAGGGATGGATGGATTGATTACTGTTCATTCTGAGCTGGGTAAGACTGCCTCATTACTATGCCCCTCACAGGTGGAGCTGTCTTACAATCAGCTTTAAAATTGGAGAACTTAATTCCACTTGCTCGCTTTAAAACAGCTTGTGAAAGATACTCTGAGATCTGTCTGTACTTGCATTCTTTGAGATTCTGAAATGTCTATTATCTTGTAATTTGTCTTGCGTATAGCGCACAAATCTGCTATTTTTGAAAATGTGTGCAAATCTTTGAATATATATATTTTTAAAGCAAACATTTTCAACTCAAATCTTTGCTTCTGGGGGCTCCCTGGAACAAAATATTTTGAGACGGGGGTCGGCGGCCAAATACATGCTTACATCTATTTTGTGGGGTCCTTGACATGAAAAAGTTTGAGAACCACTGATATTATAGCAACATAAGTTTTATCAGAAGACTGTTAGGATTTAGAAGACATTTTGTAGAATCAGAACCTTAGGCCTTAGTGGGTTAAATAGACAGGCCACACAGACCGAACCGTTAGGATCATGGCCATACAGTATGTGATTGGAGGCTCTATGACTTTGGTGCCTGTCTGAACTACCACCATGATCCATTTCATGGACAGATGGGTTTGTAGATGATTAATGGGGGGGTTGAGTTTTAGATGGATGGATGGATGGATGAGTGGACAGATTGGCGGGTTGGTGGACATGAGAAGTGTGAGAGGTAAAAAGTGGCCATACTGTATGGATAGACAGATTAACATTAAAAAAAAAAATCTTTGGCTATTCAGAAATAGCAGATATACAAGCTCATAGTGCCACGCTATGAGCTTATAGATCTGCTATTTTAGAAAAATCATGAAAATATTTTTGAAATCTTTGAATATATATATCTTTTTAAGCGAACATTTGTAAATATTTTAAGATGTGGGCCTGCGGCCAAATACAAATCATTTTGGGGGTCCTTGACATGAAAAGGTTTGAGAACCACTGATATTATAGCAACATAAGTGTTTTAGAAAAGTGTTTGGAACTGGATTTAGAAGACATTTGTAGAATCGGCCTCAGGTCTTAATGGGTTAATCCTCTACCCTAGGACGAGGCCGGAGGGGCTTCGTCAGCCCTTTGTGCCGTTTGCTATGAGAATGTATAATGAGGCGCGCATAAGGGCAGCGGTAATTGACTTCCTGTGACTCATTAGCATTATGGCGTTGTGTGACTATTATAAAATCCACTCTGCTGTCATCTGTAACGTTCCTGTGGTTTGTGCAGATGTCATAATTATAGGCTCACCACTTGAAAGGCTTTTACTCCCTTTCATGTTCTGCATCAGGCAGAAGGATTGTATAGGGTGTATACTTTACGTCTGCATACTTTCAGATTTATTGATGGTGTCTCTTGTTCTGCATCAGATTGTATAGGGTGTATACATCTGTACTATACTTATATATTAATTCATATTTGTTTAAGGGTGTCTTTATTGCGATGTTATTCCTCTGTACCTTCTTGCACTTCTTTGCCCTGTATCTGTACATTTTACTGCTGTGCCGTTTCTAGCGCCTGAATGTCCACCGCGGGATCAATAAAGGTATCTATCTATACGGTATATCGTCTCTGTCCGGTGGAAACCTTTGGAAATGTCCAAAACTGTTAAACAAAAAACTGCAAAAGCAGCAGATCTACAAGCTCAAAACATGGCACTTTGTGCTGTGTTTCAAGCTTGTGGATCTGCTACTTTTGATGCTTTTGTGTGATGCTGTAGTACAGTATGATCAAGTAGGGCGTTAATTTGCGATAAAACACCAACATTTAGAATATGGAGATAAGAGGTTTCTGCCCGACAGCAACGATATCTATCACTTATCTTCGGTGAGAGACGGCGTCATGCGATGAATCACGAATGAGGCTTAGATCAGCCGCCGTGACAGAGATGGGATGCGACCTTTGATGTGTGAGTCCATGTCTCAGCGTCACTCACCGTGCATTTGTACGGAGATCTGCTGTCGGAAAACTTCCACGCCAGAGCCACCGTGGTCTTCGTCGCCCACTTGACTGTGAAATTCTTTGGAACATCTGTTTTAGGGGGCGGACGGACAAACGCGAGAACAGAAAGAGAAAAAAAAAAAGGTACAAAGGTTTTCCGTTAGTGAGTGGAAGAGATGTAAAGACAATGAGAGAGAAGAGAGGTTTTGAGAAAGAATGAGCAGTTCCTGCAACGTTCCTCTGGAATCAAACGTGAGCGAGCGGTGAGCTGTGATAGGCAGTGAGAACGGGCAACGCCATTGGTTAAGACACATAGCACGGAAGACTCATGGAACGACAAATAACCACGTGGCACAAAGGGAACCCCGCCGACTAGTTAACGCTGGCAGTGCCAACCCCCGTCTCAGTGCCAACCAACATCTAAACCATGGGGAGGTGCGGATATGGGAATCGGAACCCGACACACAAGTGGTC
The DNA here is from genome assembly GCF_963280865.1 of Gymnoscopelus braueri. Lineage (NCBI taxonomy): Eukaryota > Metazoa > Chordata > Actinopteri > Myctophiformes > Myctophidae > Gymnoscopelus > Gymnoscopelus braueri. The sequence goes on along the minus strand of NC_137607.1, from coordinate 44,485,785 downwards.
TCGGCAACCAACCCGCCCATCCCTCCCCGTGCCAGAACAGAGTCTGGGATTGGCACTGCCAACGCTACTACTGCCTGGCGGGCACAGAGACAGACCCAAACACAGCATGCGGACAGCCCCTTTGAGCGGCGCTTCTTGGGGGGGGAAGGGGAGGGAGATGCCATGCCACAAACTGCCCCGTCACAGGACGAGGTGGGGGAGGGGAGGGGGGGGGGAGGAAGGGGAGGGGAGTTAAGGAGGGAACGACTTCTCGAACAAAATAAAAATAAAAAAATAAAAATAACTGCTCTCTCTGTTCTGCTAGGATGCTCTAAAAGGACGTGCTCTTGGAGTTGACCTGAGTCGCTGCGGTCCTACCTTGGTTTGGAAAACTGGGGATGTGAGACTGTGACATTGGCAGTGTGCGTGTGCTCAGCAAAAAGGGCTGCAAGGATGACTGACAGGAGTGTCTGACCAACCGGCACTTACCTTGAAATCTGGGGCTCCTCCTCTCTTTTCAAACTGACTGACTGACTGTGACTTACTGACTGGGTTTTACCTTGTTTGGGTTAGTGAAGTGAGTTTCCCCCGCATACATTTTTGTTGTTGTTAATAAATCTTTTTTTTTTTCTTGTGGGCAAGTGAAGGTGCTTGGAGGAGGGTGGAGGGCGGCTTTCATTTTGGTGCTGTTGATTATTTATTGTTGTTATTATTATTATTTTTAGGTTATTTCCACCACAACCACCCCCCCAGGTTCAGGAGAGAAACAGGCAAGCCCTACCTGTTGGATCAAAGGCCACCGTCCGATACTGGATCGGCGGGCTGTAGGGACCTGGACCTACACTGGTGTGTGCGCGTATTTTCACGTCGTACGCCGAGTCGGGCTTGAGGCTGTTGAGCATGTAGCTGGACAGGCCTGGGGGCAGGCTGAGTTCCCGTGGCGACCCCCCGGCGCTCGTCTCCTTGTACGCCAGCGTGTACTCTGTGATCGCCCCGTTCCGCTCCGCCAGGACCGGAGGGGACCAGGACAGCTGCACCGAGCAGCAGGTGACGTTGGAGCCCTCGTTTATCTGGGGGTAACCCCCGGGCGTGTTCTCGGGCACGTGGAGCTCCACCGTGGCCTCGTCCCCGAAGCCCCCCCTGCTCTTGGCGGAGATCTTGAAGATGTAGGTGGCTCCGCTGTGGACGTTGTCCACGGAGTACTGGCGCTCCTGCGGGGTGAACTCCAGCGTGGCCGGGGGGGACAAGTCCCTGCGGCCAAACTGGAGCCGGTACCCGTGCAGGTCCATGCCGTTGGTGAGGTCGGGAGGGTCCCACCGAACCACAGCTGACGTCTCTGAATCCTGAGCCACCGACAGGTAAGGAGGTCCGGGCACTGTGGAGGGATGGCAAATCATTACTTGATACATTCTAGATTGTTATCAGTCAACAACAGACACAAAAGCCCTGGTTATATTTCTTTGGCAAAGGTGCTGTCGCAAGGCCAGACATATCGATAAGTAATAACAAGCCAGGCAGAAAAATATATAGAGGGCGATCAGGATTTATTGTGAGAAACATGAGTGCTCTGCTGATCGCCAAGAGCACTCGGTTATAGAAAAATAAATTGCTCCTTGTAATTCCATGTTTACTTCAACAAAAACAAGCCGCCTTTCAAAACATGGAGAGCAACAGGACTGTAAAAAAATAAGCAACACGGTCACCACAAAGCGTGGGCAAGCGCTAGCTGGATACAAATTTAATTCAGCTTGCATCGGGAAAACAACACTTCACAAGCCTCTTCAGCACCCCCAGGTGATTGCTGTGCCCATTACAATTTCATGACACAAACATTGACATCCCCCCAAACAAACAAACAAACACAAAAATATATATATCGTGGCTGCCTGGTGGAAACCTTCCATGTCCAAAACGGTTACTTTTCCGGTGTTCCAAACTTGTTTTCCAATGGATTCAATGTATTTATTATTTAGTCAAGGTCTTGTTAATACTTTTCATTGGTCCGATATTTATAAACCCCACAGACACATTTAACCCTTTTTCCTTTCAGTTAAAAAAAACTTTAAGTAGCAGATCTATCAACTCACACATCACGACGCGTTGTGAGCTTGTAGATTGGCTATTTTTGCTACTTTTGTGTGACACTGTAGTTAGTATAACGAAGTAGGGCATTAATTTATAAGTTTAAATATGGAGATACAAGGTTTTATACATACATACATGCCTCCCTGTGTAAAATAGATGAGCAATGATTTTCCGGCTCTATTCTTCAGAGTGGCCCAGTTTTGAAGATGACAACACGTTCTCGCTCTAACTCTCTGTTTAAAGGCCTTGTCATTGTGATGGAGGTGGCGGTAGGTAGCTCCGGTTCAGAGGAGGGATTCATTCCTCTCAAGCCACAGCCTTCACGAGGAGGGACGAGGGAAATAGAGCTAAATCGCTCCAGAAAGTGGCATCTCTCTGCACGGAGGGAGCGATTCCTTCCCCAACTCACTCATCTAAATCTGGATTCACAGCAACAGTGGCGTTCTGGCGCTCGGGTGGCGCGGTGGTAAAGTGCCTTCCCACCACGGCGGAGAATGGGGGTTGAATCCACCGCGGTGCATCCGGCTTTGTCGAGCGTCTACATGAACACAATTGCCCCGTGTTCGGGAGAGGGAAGCTGGGCGATATTAGTCACTGCACGTACTTCTACGGGCTGGTGCAGCGCCTCACACGTGTGTGTCTGTTCACAGTACATGTATATGTACATTATCTGTATCTCTGTGTGCTTATACATTGTCTGTCTGTGTGTGTGTGTGTGCGCGCGCACGCGAGCGTGCGTGTATTGATTTGTGCCCAGCTCTAGTCCCACATCATCCTAAACCCTCCTGACCAGAGAGCAGTCTGGCCTGTTGCCCAGTCCATCCCAGGCTGGAGAAACTAAGCATTAGACTGGAGCCACCACGCCCTGTGTGTGTGTGTGTGTGTGTGTGTGTGTGTGTGTGTGTGTGTGTGTGTGTGTGTGTGTGTGTGTGTGTGTGTGTGTGTGCGCGTGCGCGTGCATTCATGTGTGCCTAGTCTGCATTCATTAACTAAAATATGCAAAGATGTCTTACATACCCATAATGATCGCACACACGCACGCACGCACGCACGCAAATGCACACGCACACACACACTTCCATTCCTCCAATTCCTGTGCTTGCATTCTTCATTTCCGTTTGCTAATGGCCTTCTCTCTGTAGAGTGTGGGCGGATGGGGCGTTGGTAGAGTGTGTGTGTGTGAGTGTGTGTGTGTGTGTGTGTGTGTGTGTGTGTGTGTGTGTGTGTGTGTGTGTGTGTGTGTGTGTGTGTGTGTGTGTGTGTGTGTGTGTGTGTGTGTGTTCTTGAGGGGTGGAGGGAGGTACAGAGGGGTAATGGGAACGCGGGGGCTGTGAGCGTCTCTGAGACGGATGCTGTTAATACCGAGTTGTAAACAAAGTCCCCTCACTGCACACACTCACACAGCTAATCAAAGACAATGATCCTGCTCTGCGTGCGCGTGTGTGCGAGCATATGTGTCCGCGCCAGTGTGTGATGCTTTGTCTATGTTTGTGCACAAGTGCCTTTCAATTATGTGCGTGCATGTTAGTGTCTGTGACCGAAAAAAGAGCTTGTATGGGTGTGTGTGTGTGTGTGTGTGCACGTGCATGCACCGGCACGTGCGTGTGTGCGTCTATGTGTGCGTGCGGGTGTCTGTGCAATGTAAGTAAAGACTGTGCTATTCTTTGTCAGTGTGTGTGGGTGTGCATTGTGTGTGTGCGCGATTTCCTAACAGTGGGCCCTCTGCATTGCATGCTGGGTAGCTGGTTGTGAGCCTGGAGATTGGTGCTGGGGGGGGGGGGGGGGGAGTGATGAGAGAGAAGAGGATGAAGGGGGCAGGAAAGGGGATGAAGGGGTCTAAAAAAATGAGGAGTGATGAAGGTGACAGAGGACAGGGAGCAATCTGCTGCAAAGACGAGGAATGAGAGTGTGTGTGTGTGTGTGTGTGTGTGTGTGTGTGTGTGTGTGTGTGTGTGTGTGTGTGTGTGCCTTCATTACCAGCCTCCTCCTGCCCCCTGTGCTCTCTCCATCTTTCTCCCCTTCTCTCTCTCTCTCTCTCTTCTCCCTCCATCCATTCTTCTCCCCACCCTTTCCTTTCCTTTTATCTCTCTCTCTGTCCTCTTTTTCTCCATCCATTCTCTTCCTTTCCCCCCCTCTCTCTTCTACTCTACTCTATTATGTTATTATATTCTTTTTAAAGATGCTATTCTATTCTGGTTTCTGGTTCTTTGGTACAAGCTCACAACGTGTCGCAATGTGATACGTTGTGAGCTCGTGGATCTTCTATTTTCACACAAATCTTGTATGGCGGTCACTGATTTTCAGAACCGCTGGTCTAATCTATTCTACTCTCTTCTATTGCATCAGGCTGGACTCAGGTCTCAATCCCACCCAGGTGGTCTTGAGGCACGTTTCCCATCACACCACACTATTAGCAGCACCCTGTTCACACACACACACACACACACACACACACACACACACACACACACACACACACACACACACACACACACACACACACACACACACACACACACACACACACACACACACACACACACACACACACACACACACACACACACACACACACAGTGCACATTGGACTCCCTTGGAGTGTGTCCAAGGGTGAAAATGCACACACTGGAGACGTACATCTTTATTAATTCACCACCTGCCACATTGTGTGTGTGTGTGTGTGTGTGTGTGTGTGTGTGTGTGTGTGTGTGTGGCAGTGATTGTGTTTGTGTGTGGGGGCGTGTGTGTGTGTGTGTGGGTGGTAAGGGCCAACAGTAGAGGGCAAACATAATTGAAACTGCCTCTCCGTACACATAGAGGTACTGTACAGTATGCTGCACGCACACACACACACACACACACACACACACACACACACACACACACACACACACACACACACACACACACACACACACACACACACACACACACACACACACACACACACACACACACACACACACACACACACACACACACACCTAATTTAGCCCTGTAATGAAATTTAGTCCAGGCCAACTGGAGGGCGACAGGTGAGCGTTTTTTGACAGCAAAGGTCTTGATAAAGCAATTCCTTTCTCATCTTCATTTCGTCCCTCTCGCTCTATTCTGCTTCAGTCAGCTCACTACCTGTGAGGCAGTGTGTGTGCGTGTGTGTGTGTGTGTGTGTGTGTGTGTGTGTGTGTGTGTGTGTGTGTGTGTGTGTGTGTGTGTGTGTGTGTGTGTGTCTGACAGAGTATGTGAGGACGCATCCAGTCAAATGCACTACAAAATTCACAAGGCTCATTTAGGGAGTGTTGGCAATAAAAGAGAGCTAATGTGTCATTTAGCCAGGATGTCTTCAACTGGAGGAGGGAGGTAGGGAGGGGGAGAGAGAGAGAGAGAGAGACGAGAGAGAGAGAGAGAGAGAGAGAGAGAGAGAGAGAGAGAGAGAGAGAGAGAGAGAGAGAGAGAGAGGGGGGGGGGGGGGGGAGGAAAGGAGTTACAACAAGTGTGATAGGTCCATCATTGTTGATTACTTTGTGTTGCAGTATTAACAACAGAATGATGTAGCATGTTATCAACCACTTAAGCCCTACACGTTTTGTCATAATGATGAATAGTGATAATAGCCAAGCATTGTAACACAGTTGTGAACTTGTAGATCAGCTATTTTTGATCATTGTTTCGGGGTATTGTAATGTATGGCTAAAGGCTTAAAAAAAACTCCTTATGTCAGGACACCGCTTTTTATACTCTTAAGAACAAGCAGAACTTCAGCTCTTTCTCTCTCTCTCACTCTCTCTCTCTCTCTCCTAAAAAAAAAACTATTAAACTTTTTCAAAAATTGCTGATCTACACTGTCGCAATGTGTCGCTTCGGCTATTTTGCTATTGGTCGTACAACAAAGTATACAGCGGTTAAACTATTGTTTTCATACAAAGATACAGCTTGAGGAAGTGAAAGGATGTCATTTCAAGGATGTGATGTGTGTTCTTAAGTCAAAACCAACAGATTATAATCTTTGTGATGAATCCAAAGTACTGTGGTTGCTGCCTGCCAGATGCAGACACTCTCACAGCAGATGTGAATGGACTTGGGTCTTTGAGCAGGATGAAAACACATGCTCCCCTAGTTCTACAGCGATGTTGTTGCTGTCTCTATATCTGTATTGATGTCGAGACTTGAAGCTTCCTTGAAACGAGCACCAGCCGTGAACTTTGCAGAGAGATTCATCTGATTTAGTACGTTGTACACGATTGTCAAACAACGCTCTATACGGAATTTTATGTAAGAATTATCAAAGACTTATTGAGGGGAACAATTCATGTACTGCTCTGTGTGTGTGTGTGTGTGTGGGGGGGGGTATCTGCTGGCACAGAGTTAGAGCCTTGAGAAGGCTAGTTAAAAGTGTTGCAACCTTCTTTCCAATAGTGGTGCAATCTGAGCATTAGTGTGGACCTATTATAGTGAAGATATAGTTGAAAATGGGCGAAGTGCTCCTTTAAGTTGTCAAACTTCACCACGTAACGGAAGACACCTTAAGGTGCTTGTACACGGCACTATTTGGTCTTATACGATCATTACCTGTCACACTGGGTGACGTGCAAAAGGTAAAATAATCGCGATAATCCACCTTGTCAGCCTGCGCGAGATGATTTGAGTCTACCTGCCACATTGTGCCACAAAACTACAACCTACATCTGCTGACATACGTCCAGAAAACTAAACAAAAAAGAAAAGGGAGCTGATAATATATTATTTTTCTTCACAAGACGGTCTGCACGTAGATAGGGATTACTAGCCTGTGATTTAACACACGAAACCTGCAAAATTTGCTGCAGTAATTATTCTGGTTAACAGTAGCAGTTTATGCCAACACAGTTTTAACATGTTGGCAGATGTAATAACAGCCTGAAAATCAACACAGTATAAGTCACACCAGACAGGTTGATAATCACTCGTATAGATGCTGGGTCAAGGGCAAGGCAGCATGCACCATGGTGGATTCGAACCCCTAGACTCTGAGGCGGTGTACAGGTACTTTACCCATGCGCCACCTGAACCGAAACGACCTTCTGGCTATATGTAACAATCTCTCTAATCACAAAGTGGCCCTTCCCTGCCACCACACACACACACACATTTCTGTTCACCCTTTTTGTTCTCCTTTCCGCTCTTCTCTTCCTTTATTCCGTCTCTGTATTTCCCCCTCGTCCTTCATTCATCCAGGGCCCACGGCAAAAGTCATTTTCCCACACTTCAGTAACAGAGAAGGAAAGGCTTCCCCCGTTGAGAGACAGCTGGAGAGAGTGAGACTGGCACATCAGTCAGCGAGCGCTGACAGCCCTGATCCTCTGTCACATCTGTCACAGCAGGGGGCACATGGCGGTGTGCGTGCCCAGGTGCGTGTTGTTTGTGGGCACGGATGGATGATGGATGTGGCAGTGTTTGTGTGTGTACTTGCATTAGTATACTTGTGGGAAGGCAAAATGTCCCCACAAGTATAGTAGAATTTGAGAAATAAGACATTGTGGGGACCATTTTCTGGGTCCTCAAAGAGAAAATTGTTTTAAAAGATGTTTTTTTTGGCTTACAAAGATTCAGGTTGGGGTTAGGATTTAGAAAAGTATTTTTTTTGCCAATTATTTGGGGGCCCACTTGCAATACCCTCGCGGCCAACCAGCGGTCCCCGGTCCACAGGCTGAGAATCACTGAGATATTCTATTCTTTGGACCATCTGAGCCCCTCTATTGCAGCAGACCAGCACAGATGGCAGCAGTATAAGGCTTCCAGGATATGATCTCTTGAAGCCTCTGCTTCTGTCAGAGAATTATAATTTTCGGCTATTCGAAAAATGTTCCGACAGATTGTGACAAATTTTGAAAGATTTTAGTACTTTTACTTTGCTACAGTAAGTATATTTGGATGCAAGTACTTTTGTTTTTTCAGGACTTTTACTTCTTACAGATTTTTTTATATTGTGGTATTGCTACTTTTACCACAAAAAAAATGACTTTTTCTCCCACCTGTAGTTTTTACAGTTTTCTCTCCTGGTAATCTGCGTGACTCAGGTCTGGGTCACTAAGCCCCTTAGGATCAACTCAGACTCAGGTGCTGTGTTTATGCTGTCACACACATCCCCCTGTGGTTACCACGGAGACTAAAATGGACAAAGACTAAAGTGTGCAGGGAACAACCAACAGACACTCTGCCCTCTCCAGATCCCAGCGGGGAGCCGTCAGCTGTCAAGGTTTGCCAGACAAATTCTTCCACAAAAAGAAAACAAACAAAAATGCAGTATTTTCTTGATCTCTGAAAAAGTTCAAGTACAATCGTTGGGACGTGATTGCAATGATAAATGCTGCAGGCTAATATTACTTCATCAGAGCATCGTTATTATTCCTCTCACTTCTCTCCACTAAAGGTGATTTAAAAACGAGCATGAAGGTACTGACCTGCCCCCTTGGTCACCACCAGCTTGGGTTTGCTGCGGGCTCCGTCACCCTTGGTGGTGTACGCTGCCACCGTGATGGAATAGGTGGTGTCTGGCTTGAGCCCTCCGATGACCATTTCCTGTAGCGGACAGGAGGAAGCAGGGAGGAAACAGGGGAAGAAGAGTGGGGGGAAAAAACGTGTCAAAACAGGACTTAAAGAGAGCTCTTTTACTTTTACTAAGCCACTTCCTTTAATGCAACATCCCCATCTAGGTCAAAACATCCCCTCGCCCTTCTCTGGTAATTTATACAGGCAGCATGCTTTTAAAATTCAACATTACCCTTTCACGTTATTGGACAGCATTCCATTAAGTTATGATAAATCTTCAGAGATGACAAGACAGTATTGGTGGGAGTGAGGGGGCGGTGTGCAGGCAGGGTAAATGTAAGCTTGATTTATACTTAGTTTTGCGCACCAAAGATAGCCGATCTGCAAGCTCACAACACGTAGCAGGTGGGACGTGTTGTGAGCTTGCAGATCGGCTATCTTTGGTGCACGACACCCACGCGACTAAGTGTAAATCAGGCTTAAATGCAAAGTGGCCTCTTCTTCCGTTCACTCAATCGCTCGCCAAGCCGACGAATTAACTGATGGATGCCGGCTTCCGTGTGAGACCTCATTGGGACATTAACTTTGCCTGGAGTCCACTTTCTAAAAGTGGAAGAAGCTCCGGATCAATTCTAATGAATCTTTCAAGAGGAGCATCCTCTAAATGATTTTTTTCTTTTTTTACAGGCTGGTCGGCATTAGCGATGGGAGAGGTCAATGAAGGTAGATGAGCTTTAAGTGCTCGGGTGGGATTCACGTCATGCGGGTGCACGTGGGTTTTGGGACGTGTGTGTGGTTGTGTGTGTGTGCATGGGGGTGGGTGGGGGACACAAACAAACCAGCAAATGACATTTACTGAGGTTTAAAAGGGTGAGTTATAGTCAGAGGTGTATCGAGGCAGCCATTTGAGGTTTTAGGGTTCTTAGACCGAGCTACTGGACAATTATCGTAACTAGCGTCTTAAGCTTAGGACCCGGAGAACAACAAAAGATGCAATGTATTTGGAAGCTGGAGGAAGAGATGTCGTAAATCACAATCTAAAGCCCAGTCCACGCCAGTGATTTGTAATGCAATGAGTTGCAACTTGTAACCACTTGCAACGGAATTCCCGAAACTGCGCTGACCTGCAACAGGGCTATTCAGACCCCTGCAATTTCTCGTATTGCGATGGTCTCATTGCATCGCAAATCATTGGTGTGGACTGGCCTTTAAAAACCACAAAAGCATAGCGAAAAACAAAATAAAAAAGTGACCACAGCAAAATCAAAAACCAAAAATATTCACGTCACAGTACAAGACAAGCAGACACACCACAGCAACACACTCACGCGCACACGCACACGCACACACACACACACACACACACACACAGCACATGTAGCGTTAAGCATTCCAGAACAGCAGGGTAAGTGGATATTGCATCAGCCGACATTTTGCAGCAGTGTGCATGGAGGCGGCAGCATTAAGCATTGGCAATTACAGTACAGAAGTCTGTGTCCTTGGTAATGACGATGTGCACATCACTAGTGGAGCAAGAGAATTGTTTAACCCCAGAGATGGAAGCAGACCAACCTCTGAACCCATCGGTTATCCACACTTGTCCATCAAATGGTGGGGAAGGGTATGATGTAAGCTCAGTAGAGCTGGCTTGATGCAATACCCACTATTATAGATATCCCCCCAACCCCCCGCCGCTACGCAAAAGCACTCAGGCGAAAACTCTGTACTCACATATTCAGCTGTATCGTCCGTTTCCCACTGCCCCCCGCCCCCCGCCAAAGAGCAGAGGAGCAGAGCGCAGCAGGAGAGAGCGTTTTGGTTTTAGGAGAAGGAAAAAGAAAAGAGAAGGGAAGAAACAGCAGTGTGAGAGAGGGAGTAAAAAAGAAGACGGGAGAGAGGCCCGTCGCGGTAGCGGAGGTGAGCGAGCGCCGAGGCGCTATCAGAAGCAGGTCACTGGTCATTTTTCACAAATTCACACGCCTGGCAGCCATTTTGCTCTTATGGCCGTTAAGAGTGAAATGGTTACTGTGCTGTGAATACAGTCAGCTTGTATTGAGAAGCAGCTTGGGGCTTATGTTAAAGGAACAGATATGATGAAGGCCAGGTGTGATTAACTGAAGGGATTAGGGGCCGTGTCCACATAGAACGCCTTTTGAGTTGGCAGCACCAGTCTTCCTTGTATTTCTGTTAAAGACGTGCTGGTGCGCTCCTCTTCCCAGCGCTGACGCCCGCCATTTTTTGGTGCAGGGCCCTGGGCTCTTCAAGCTGGAAACAGTTTAACTTTTGGAAAGGAGCGCCGGTCATTTGATCCTGCTGGTTGTATGTGACAAACTGATAACTTAACAGCCCAACATTGAATCATTACTACAACCACTTCCATGTTTACATTGTTTCATCTACGCTATTTGTGCTAATAACGCATTAACAGGGCGTTTGAGCAGTGAACACCTGAATGGTTGATAGTTTCGAACAGTGCGGGAATCACGTTGTGTGCGAACACTATGGACATGATATCCAAAGCGCTCCTCAGCTGAAAAGGCATTCTCTGTGGATACGGCCCATCAAGTCTGTGTTTTAAAGCTAGTTTTGTGTGCAGGCCTGGTGGTTCTCAAAGTGGGGTCCTTGAGAGGGGTTCCAGGGGGTCCCCAGCAACATGAGGACCAGTTTAAACCACTTAACCCCCATATTTCAACTATTTTTTATCGTTTGAAAGTTTTCACCTATAATGACATGGCCAAAATATTAAAGCCAGTTGAAAGTGATAATAATATCAATGAGAGAATGTGTACAAATGACTATTCAGATCATAGGTTTCACACTCTCCACCTACAGTACAGACAGTTATAGAATGATGTACTAAATCTAATCTAACAACAAAAGATCTCTTATGGGGGTCTCCTCTGGCTTAATGCAGTACATATAGCTTTGGGGGTCCTTGACAGGAACATGTTTGAGAACCACTGGCGTACTGCAGCTAAGAGAGCATCGACTCCACATCAAAGGAAGTTTTAAAGCAAAACTCCAGGGAGGCCACAGCCAGCGACAGCTGACGTCTAAACTCTTAACGCAAATACAAGGAGCGTAATAACATCACGCTCTTAGAACGCAGATCTTGAACTACTGTAGCATGTATTCTATTTCAGTGACATTTAATTACCTTGTGCTTGCTCGTGTACGTCCAGAAGCACATTTCTTTGCCTAGCGCTTATGCATCATAATTCAAGGGACATGGGAATATTCACTACATCTATTGTCTGGGTTGCTGACCCTTGCACTTCTTTTGATTGCTTGCATATGATGTTGCCGATGTAGGAATTTAAGCTTGTTTTGCTGCTTGTGCTCAATTTTTAAGTCGCTCGGGATAATAGCTGAATAGCTGAATGCCTAAACTCAAAGTAAATTCAACATGGGTGGCGTTCGTTCGCCCACAACAGACCATTATCATGTGCAAGAAATACAGTACACTGCGATTCATTTCAGCCATGAATGTGTCTGTCGCATTGCGTACTGATGTTTTCCTTTCATTTTTCTTTTTTTTGCATTCTGTTTGCCCCTATTTTCTTCAAGGCTGTAATTTCCATGTGGATGATTGCTGGCGCACAAAAAAGGAGAACACACACTTTGGCTGTGTTCCTCTGATATTGTGTTGACAGAGGTTTTGTCAGAAGAAAGTGGGGGGAGTCCATTGTACAGGCTTCTATTATAATTCTAGCTGTCAGAGGAGGCAAGATTTTTTGTGTGAAATGCCTTCATACCAATTTCACTTCTCCCCCTGGATGCAGAATACTATAATCAGCATTTTTTGTGCTTGATACCAAGCAGTACAATCAAGCATTTGGTGGCAGAGGTTGCCATGATGCCAGAGCCTCGACATTCCTAATAAAAGGCAGGCGGGGAGGACAGCAGAAAGGGGCCAGAGTGAAGTTTTGATTACAGCTCTTGTTGGGGTCCGAGGGAAGAGAAGATTGCAGTGTTATGAAATGAAATCCAACTGGGGAAAGCATCCGTATTGCCTCCCATGTTCCCATATCTTACAGACATATTTTCACAGCCCCTGATAAAGCAAAAAGAGGCAAGTGCGCATTTGCAGTTTGCGTGTGAGCAAAAAGTGTTTGTACAAATACCTTTTCCGTTTATGTGTTGGCAAGGCTGTTGCAAGTCTCTGCCATTGTGGCACGGTAAAACTCAGGAGAAATGCTACATCTTGTGATGATTAATCTAATAAAATCATTAATGCAATCATTCTAATGAGCCTGCCCTCCGCCGATCCCTTCCTATGCTTCTTTCCTGTATTTTATTTATTTCTGCATTTATTTCATGGCTACTGCAATGCTTCAGTTTCCCTTCAGAGGACGAATAAAGTCTATCTAACTTAATTTAATCTGATTTAATCATTGTGGTCCATGAGCATTATTTGACTACTGGGTTTTAATCATTGTGGTCCATGAGCATTATTTGACTACTGGGTGAATATGTATTATAACAACTATGTCAAATCTGTTGGCTTCGAAGAAACATTTATCCCTGATAAATGGACTGCTAGCCTGCACCTAAAAATACTCCAAATGGGTCAAAGGTTTATCCCACTTACAAAAAAGTAAGCAGGAGTTGCACTAGAATGGGATTTATTTTTTAAATCATAAATGCCTAGGAGGTTGAGCTATGCTGTTTGACACTAGCACTAGTGTGCTGATCTACGGCACTCTGCCAATATCTCAGTGCCAATATCTCATGTTATAGCACTCCCTCTTGTGTATTATAGTTTAATTAAAACACAACCATATGGTAACTCAGAGTGAAATAACACTGCAGAGAAATGTAGTGTGTTCGATTAGCTATGATTTTCATAATGTTCTGACATTAATGGGATCCAATGGCTCCCTCGAACATCTAAAAGCCTACAGTATGCTTAGGAAAATGATTTGGCAGTAATGTCAAGTTACGGACCACAGGTTGGGAATTGCTACACTGTAAACCAGTGGTTCTCAGGGGGGTTTTCTGGGGGGTCCCCAGCTAAATGTGTTAATACAGCATCACAATAATTTGAACTCCTTTATCCATATTTTAATGTTGGCTATTCAAAATAGCAGATATAAAAGCTCACAGCTTGTACAGTACATCTGTGAGCTTGTACATCTACTATTTTAGAAATATCTTGAAAGCATTTGATTATTTTTTTTTTAACATGAATCTTCTCTTGTGAAAATGAACATTCTACATAATGAATACTTTCTCCTTTTGGTGCTTAAAGTATATTTTGATGCCAAAACTTTTGTTCTTTTACTCAAGTGAATTTTGAATAACAGACTTTACCTGTAACAGAGTATTTTTTTACAATGTTGTACTGATACTTTTACTTCATTAAAACATTCGAGTACTTTTTACACCACTGGTCCTTGGCACGAAAAAGGTTTGAGAACCCCTGCTGTAAACCATAGGTGTGTCTCATAATAAAAACGAGGACGGGTGGCGAGGTGAGATGGGTATTATAATGTACCTGTGCGTCGGCCAGCATGACGTCCTTGATGAGTGGCAGGCCGCGGGACTCTCCGTTCTCCACGCGCACGTAGTGCACCTGGTAGCCCCTGATCTGGCCGTGCTGCTTGCCCGGGGTCAGCGACCTCCACAGGACCTTCAGAGCCGTGGAGTTCAGCACCTCCACCTCGACGCGCCTCGGAGGAGCTCCCGGAACTGTGTGGGTGGGTCACAAAACGCAATGTTTAGGTCAGTGGTTCTCTCCCCTCCCTTTTACCCCTATCCCCCCAGCTATAGTTAAACATTTTTTTATTTTATAGATGTTGTATTTTGTATTTTATTTAAAAAAAAAATCTTTATTGCTTTTAATTTTGTAATATTGATTTAGCTTTCTTTGCCAATGTATTGTACTGAAATGTGTTTTCATTCTTGGTTATTTAACAAATTGGTTTTGCCTGTTTTATGTTGTATTGAGTACTAGTGTCTGTGGTGTTTTGTGATTGTTTGTTACGTGTGTGTGTGTGTATAAAACATGTTGGAAACATTCAATACAAATATTTGAATAAAAATAGGTCAGTGGGTACCCCCGGAACGCACTTTGTGGAGGTCCCAGGGGGCCCCGGAGCAAAATGTGTTAATATACCAATCAAAATCGGTTTAACCACTTTAACCCTAATATGTACATCTGCTATATGGAAAATAGCCGATCTACCAGCTCACAACGTGTCTCGATGCGACACTTTGTGAGCTTGTAGATCCCCCCCCCCCAAAAAAAATATCTCAGAATCCATAGTTTTGTTCTCTTAATTCCGAGGTTATATGTCCGAATTTTGAGGGGGGAAAAGCCCACAAGCACACACATACACACACACACACACACACACACACACACACACACACACACACACACACACACACACACACACACACACACACACACACACACCCCATCAAATCAGGCTGAAGGGCAAGAGTGATAGACAAACCCATAAACACAAGAAAACAACAATCACAGACATACACGCCTCCATGATTGCCCGGAGAAAATAATTATCCCCTCTCCCCATCTTCCTCCAACTCCATGTAGGAGATTTGTTTTCCTTTCTTTCCTGATTGATGAAGCTCGCACAAAAACACATTTCACCCATCGATTTACACCTATATTACCTGTGACGTGAAAATAAAACTGATTCTGATTCTAGGTTAATTGGTATTTACTTGGTATCCTATAGTTTAAATGTACAGATTGCTATTTCAATAATTAGATTATTGTTTCGACTGATGCTAGGTTCTTGGTTTCCCTGGGATCTTAGTTTTTACTGAGGTAAGACACTGTCTCTAAATCAGGGATCTTCAAGGTTTTTTCAGGCCATGGACCACTTAGCTGAGAGAAATGAAGCAGGGACCCCCACTACATATTGTATTCATGTTAAATGTGTGTTTTCAGACATTTAACCACACAAACCCTCAATAGTAAACTTGACGTTTGGCTCGGTACTTGGTCTGCTCTTTTTTCCCTGTACACCAAACCTCTTTGCCGATAAATAGACTACAATCTTGCAGATCTGCTATTTCCGGCTAATGTTCCCCCCAGAATAGGGATGCGAGGGTTCAAGTGGTTAATGTAAAAATAATAATAAAATAGAATAAATAATAAAGACCCTATCACACAAACATTTGGCGTCCCCCCTGCAGTATCTCTGGGGACCCCTAAGGGTCCCGGAAGCCCTGTTGAAGTCCCCTGGCCTAAATTGTGAATTGATTCTGAATTCTGATCTCCCCTCTCTCCTGCCCTCCCTTTCTTTCCTTCTGCCTGTCTGTGTGCAGTGTAGGTCTCCCTCCATCACCGTGAGCTCTTGTCACTCTCATAAGGACAGGTCTTCACCCCACTCCCAGACACATTGTGGGAGACACCTCTCTCATAACCTCAATAAAAAAAAAACAGTAACCCAGAGGGCTTTGAAGATGCGCTCGATCCTGGTCGGAAGGTTACCGGCTTGAAACCGGGTGGGGGAGATTGTGGTTGAGAGGAGACACGTGACATGAAATAAAATGAAAACCTGGGTCCTTTCCTGAACCACAGCAGTGAGATGGCTGCAGTCTGACCTCTAGCTGCTCCACTGGAGCTGCTGGGAGGTATAATATGGAATGTAGTGGACTGTAGTGGACAGCTCCCGGGTGTGGGTGTGTTCAATGAGTATGAACATGTAATGCAGCGTTTTTATGAGTGAAAAGTAAATGTCTTTTTTTCTATCTACCTTTTATGCCCCAAAACTGTGTTCCAATTGATCCAATGTAGTTATTTAGTCCCAAGCTCTCGTCAATACTTTTCATTGGTTAACTTTGTATAAGACCCACTGGCACAATTAACCACTTTTGCTTTAATTTCTTTCACATCTAGAGTTTGGGCCATGATGCGGCCCTCACACCTACATCGGATAGCCAAAATAGCCGATCTACAAGGTCATAATGTCCTTTTTGAAAGTTTGGATCCCGGGGAGACACCAAAGTTCTCTTTCGTGTCCAGAGCTTTAGGAACCCCTGCTGTAATGTGTTAAGTCTACTCCACTTTGATCACGCCTTGATCACGTTCCACGTCTAATTCATTAAAAAAAAAAACGAAAACATAATTCTTTCCCATCTTTTCCTCGCCTGCTCTGATTGCTTTGCCTCGGCACTTAGTACATTTGTTACATCGATCAACTGGGTCTGTATCGCGTTGCTTGTAATGTTGGTTTTTAAAGTGATTGTAACGGCTGGTCGCGTTTATTACACAAGTCCCTCATGGTAAACTCAGCTAGTCGCTACGGTGTTCTCCTGAATAGTAGGATACTATTAAAAGCCTACAGAGAACATGGGAGGAGGTGCACCACACACACGGCGGCGACAGCGGCTATAAATTGCACGAGGTTGGCTGGGCTTTAATAGTGACACGCTAGATTTCCCCAGGGTGATATCTACTGTTGGATGCTCTTATTTCATCTCACAAGGCTGGAAGTGCTTGATTTGAAGAGTGGGTATTAAATGTGTGTAAGTGTCTGTGGGACACTGTCAATCTCGGTGATGTATGCTTGTAAAGTACATACACCGTTAGAGAAACACACACACACACACACACACACACACACACACATTTGTAATGCTACATACTCGTGAGGACATCAACATTTTTAGGAAAATTTTCAAATTTTAACGCTAAAGCGCCATAATAGTAATGCACTGCGACACGTTGTGAGCTTGTAGATCTGCAATTTACGCTGGGGCTATCTATGTAACCCAAGTGCTAAACCTAACCTCTACATGTCTAATTCTAACCCCAACCTGATTCATTTTCTAATTGTAAGAATATTTCTACAAATCTTACCATTATCTTGTGAAGACCAGGAAAATGGTCCTCACAATTCTCAAATTCTACTAAACTCTACTATCCTCACAAGTATAGCAGTACACACACGCACGCACGCGCGCACACACGCACACACGCACGCACACGCACACACACACACACACACACACACACACACGGACACACGGACACACACCTGTAAATATCTGTCTATATCTGCTTGTTATGATATATCAAATGACATGCGGACACAAGCAAACGCTAAACGGTTCCCTCTGTGATCAATCTCTGTTGCAGACCCGTAAGATGTATTGTACACCATTACACACACACACACACACACGCACACGCACGCACACGCACACAAGCGTTTAAGAACCACCGGGCGTATCTATTATTAGGATTAGGACAGTGAGTGAGTGGGGACCACCTACCGTCCTCGTCGGTGCGGCACAGCAGCGACTCGCTCTCGGGTCCGGGCCCCACCTGGGTGAAGGCGGCCACGGTCACCCGGTACTGGGTCCACTTCTCCAGCCTCTGGAGCAGCACCTGCTGTTCTGTGGCCGGGACAGACGGCGGCTCCTCTGCCTCGCCGGCGCCGGCCGCGCCGGCCTCCCCTCCCGGAGGCGGCTGCTCCCCCGCCGCCGCCACCACCACCACCTGGTGGCGCACGGTGTACCCCGCCAGGGCGCCGTTCTGGCCCTCCACAGGCGGGGGGCGCCAACTTACCAGCAGAGTGGTGGAGCTGGAACTGCTGCACTTAATGTCTTGAGGGGGGGCTGAGGGCTCTGGGAGGGGGGGAGGGGGGGGGGGGCGGGGGGCAAGGCAAGCAGGTAGAGAGGGGGGAGGGAGGGAGGGGAGGGGGGTAGGATGGGGGGAGGAATGGGTGGGGGGAGGATGGGAAGGAAAAGGAAGGGAAGGGGGGGTGAAAAACAAAAAAACAAAAAAAGATGGGAGAGATAAAGAAAATGATAAAACGGAAAAGTTTCAACTTAAAAAAGAAGAAAACAATGAGAACGTACGGAAAATGGAACAAAAGGTACGAAATGAGCTCAACATGAAGTAAAAACTAAATTTCAAATTAAAAAAACAGAATCTGGCAAATGTCAACGGAAAAGACTTCAAAAAGGACAATGACACAGGTGTTTGTAATAATGAAGCAAGATGGCCGAGATGCAGGGCTAACTCAACACTGTATAGGCCTGTTTAGCAAATAAAAAACTACCAAATGGGCCCTTTGTATGCTCTCAAGAGTTATAGGGGTCCTTGCAATTAATAATGGTGCTATAAAGCACTCCCCATCCAGTACTAAGGAAGAAGACTCTAAAACTCTAAAACATTCACTAGTTGCAAACATTTAATTAAAACATGTAGCATGTCGTTGCTGTCAGAGCAGAAATCTTGTATCTCCGTGTTTCAAATGTGTATGTTTTTTCATAAATGCATGCCTTACTTCGTTTTACTATAGTGTCATACTAAAGTAGCAAAAATAGCTGATCTACAAGCTAGATCTGCTCTTTTTGCTATTTTTTGTATATTTTTTAAGTTAAAGGTAAAGTGTTTAAGTGTGTCTGTGGGTTTTATACTGAATTAACAGAAGCTTGTGACTAAATAATAATTACATTGGATCCATTGGAACACAGGTTCTTGTTTTTCCATTTTCTGAAAAGTAAGTTTTTGGATCCCACCAGACTTTTAAAAATGTTTTTAACGGTTTTGGATTTCCGCCCGACAGTGACAATATGCTCTATATAGCTACGAGAGAAAAACACTTTTTCATACCCATCTTTAGAGATACCGGAGCTAAAAAGAAGCTCTACTTCTCAGCGTGAACAAGAAGGAAAGCTTCAGTGGGCCTATTTTGATTTGTAGTATAAAAGCTTTCCAACACAGTGGCTGGGGTTTTCTTTTAAAAATGCGGGAGCACTTCTTCCAACACATATTAAAAACTACACATCTGTGAACTTTCTAAATCACACTCCTCAAAAAGCCTCTACTTTCTAATCTGAGCCAAGGCTCTTACAGCTTGGACTCACTCGCCTGAGAGAGAGAGAGAGAGAGAGAGAGAGAGAGAGAGAGAGAGAGAGAGAGAGAGAGAGAGAGCGCTAGCTCTGTGCAAGGGAGTGATAAAATGTTCCACTGCTCATCCAGAGTTTGGTATTATACGGATAAAAGCACATGTATGAGAAGATTTCTATTCAAGTCGAACTCTCTCTCTGTCTCTTCCAATACTCCTTGTGCGAGTATAAAATAATTTCCCCAACCATCTTGCGGTTTCGAGCCAAGTTCATTATTACATTCGCATCTGTGATGTACAGTATTATTGCTGAAATAATTGGAAACAAAAGGAAATCATACCAAGACAAACATAAAATGCATAATAGCATTCAACGTAACCCGGGAGCAGAAGTGAAAATGAAAACCCATAGAGACAACAAGAACAGAACTGAACAGAAACACGGCATGTTTTCATTCCAAAACAACAGGGCTGGAGACATAAATGATAAATTGAGGCAGTGGCGGCTGGAAAAAATGAATTTGTCTTTTAACCCAGGTGACTCGAAAGAAGAAAAAAAAGAAACAAAGAAAACAACACAAAAACAGTTAGGGTTCCAAAATGACAACTCATAAAAAAACATGAAGAAGAAAAAACAGGCTACTAAGCATAAACGGGAAAACAACATTTAACTTTTAAAAAAAGGAAAAGAAAAAACAAAACTGAAAAAGCTCACAAGTAACTGACTACCTCATACGTACCTGGCTTCCACATACACTAACTGTTTAAGACTTTCTTACCAGCAGCACCTGACCGTGGAGTGAGTTCCACTCCACAGTCAGTGAGCAGCAACACTTTCCATCCAAGCTTGTCACAGATTCCAGTTCTGAACCTTATCATATCCCCGTTTTACCAATTGCCAATTAACACCGTTAACCACTTGAACCCGAGGTCCAGCGTGCCTATTCTGGGCGGGGAACATTCCCCCCAAAAAATCCGATCTACAGGCTCACAATGCGTGGCAAACGCGACGCATTGTGAGCCTGTAGATCGGTCCGTTTCACTAAGACAAGAGGGTTTAAGTGGTTATCTTACTGGTGGAGTTGTCCTGGTTTTGGACACGTTGTCGTGAGGTTGGGGGAGGGAGAATGTTGGGCTCTGTGCTGGAACCAAAGGACTTGTCTTATTCTCTCGTATCTTTGGGGGGGGGGGGGGGGGCAGGAGGGTCCACAGGCCTGTGAGAGGCAGGAAGCTACTGGGGGGGAAAAAAACCTACTCCCGTGACCTCCTCTCGCTTTCTTCCTTGGACCAAATGTTTTTCTTTCCTTGTTTCACTATCGTTTTATTTTTTAATAAATCCCATTCCATAGCTCTGTGTATCACAGCGTTTTGAAAGAAAAACACAAGAACAAGGCGCAGTAACAACAACACTGTGTTGTGTTGCCAGTTTCATAAAAGGTTAATGATTCTGACTGACTGCGTTGTCCTTTTGGGAAGGAGAACACAACAACAACGACGACAAAAGGACATATAAAGATGAAATTAAAAGCAGATTTCTAGCCATCAGAGAGCATCCTTTGCGTCTTAAGATATATATGACTGACTGTTCTGGCACACGGCAAATGGGACAGGACCACATGCCCCCAGCCCTTCTTCTCTGTGTCCAATGCGCTTATTTACTTACGGTCTTACTGGATTTCTGAGCCTTTCAGCTTCTTTTTCCTCTGCTCATATTGTATTCCACGTCAAGAGTGATTGCTCAGTTCTCCATCATTGTGCAGTAAGGAAGGCCTTTGGATCTGACAGGGGTCTGGCTATCGCTCCGTGCAGACCCCTCATGCCCGATAAAGGCTTAAAGACAGCAGGGCCAGCTAGGCCAGCGCCAGCGGCTTTGGTAAAACTGCATATCCCATGAAGACCGGTGGAGGGATTATAAATACTAGAACTATATGCCGACAAAAGAGGAGACTTGACTAATGCCTCGCCGGAGGCTCTTTTGAAGTCTCTGAAAAAGAGATTCTGAATGCTACAGTATCTGACAAATAATTAGTCATGTTTGTATTGATACCAGCCCCGACCCCCACCCCCCCCCATATTTGACTTTTAAGTCTATTGTCATGTTAAAGGGAAGCTCTCTACGAAGTGTGCTGTGTTAAAATGCACGCTGGTGTACCTAATCATTGTGAATACCTTAAAATGCATGTGGCATGGATTTAAGGTTGCATACAGCACTGAGGAAGGTAAACCATGTGAACCCTAGTGTCCCCATCTGGGGAAAACATAACGGTGAAAACGGCACGTCTAGAAGCTTGGAGATCAGCTATTTTGGCGAGGATATTTAGTGTAGAGTGAAAACAGGAGGGGGCCTAGTATAGAGCCGTGGGGGACTCCTGTCAACTAAGCATATAGGGGTCTAAGTTATTAAATCTATTGTGATGTGAAGGCAAAGTCTTGGCACAAGACCTCCTGTGTTAAATACATGGCGGTGTACCTAATGATTATGAATACCTTCAAATGAAAATGTCATGGATTTAGATACAGCGTTGAGGAAGGTTAAGCTACAACGGGTCATTCGCTCCATGTCAGACACAGATTGCCTAGTGCTTTTTACTATCGGGGTTAAAACTGTGTGTTTGTGTCATTTCCATCACCAATGACGAACCACGGGACACTGGTATTTGTGGATCATTAGAGGAATTAATCCGCTCCTTCATGCCAAATGTCCATCCCGGTGCTAAACAGGACTAAAATATTCTAATACATCTAAAAACCCTTGCATGCAATTACAGTAAGTGGGGGGCTAAAATGCTTGTTTGGCTAAATACAGGATTTAGAATCTGCCACTTTAATTTGAGAGATAACACTCGACTGGAATGCCGGCGGCTCAAAGGTAGAATCTAAATGTGTAACAAAGCCCGACAATCCAGGGGGCTCGGCCCCCGGAGCTCATCGGCAATGCGTGAAATGATTTCTGAGGCTATGAAATGGGATTCTTATCTGCCGTTCTAGGGCCACTGCAGTCCCCGCACTGCAAAAAAACTCCCACTAAATGCCCAATCCTAACCAGGGTCCATCTCGTTGTCCTCCTCCCTGTTGATGCTTGGGACGGAGACAGAGCCTGGGAGACTTCTTTTTTTTTTTTTTACCAGCTCTCTGGATGTGGACCCTCTGCCGAGGGCTGTGTCTGAACCGGGTCTCTCACGAAAAAAAACATTGTCTGAACCTGGACTGACTAGAGGAGGCATATCCCAGGAGGCGCTGTTTCTGAATGGGGGTCACTGCTACCAATTACGGCCGGACAAGCAAAATGCTTCTCACCCTTTACTAATAAGGGACCGAAGAGGTCTTATAAAAATGGATCGAGGTTGCTGCCGAGTTCAGTTAGGCATCACAAGCAAGGACGTCTCAGGGGGCAAGGTGGAGAGAATTATGTTGAGTCTGAACTGCCCACTGGGCTTATTCCAGTATATTAACCTAGGTATAGTGTATACTATAAATACCGTTAGCGCTTAATGAAAATCTCCCTAGAACACAATGTACGTAAATACAAATGTGCTTAATTTCAGTTCATTTACTGTAACAATATTGACCCATGTTTTACACTCTCTGGAGTTAAATCACCACTCAAGACTTAAGCAGTGTAAGCGATCTTTGCACTTGGGAGAGATTTTCATCAAGCAATAATACAGTATTGATTGTGTACACACCATACCTTTTCCATACGTCAACACGCTGTTTCTCAACATCTATTTCTCAAGCGTCGGGTCTGTAACTCTGAGAGTGTACAAATGGAACCAAATGGACCTGTGAGGGTCCATTTGGTTCCATTCGTACACTCTCAGAGTTAAATGAACACTGGGAGTTACAGACCCGAAATTGTTCTTTTGAAACCAGCACATTAACTGACAGATCGATATAGACAGTACATGTACAGTATTTTACATTGTACATGTGCCTGGTTTTCTAGAGGACCCTTGGCAACGTGATCCCCATGACAACAGCCTCCGGGAGATGCCATGATGGCTGAACACACACACTTCCAACGCTCTGTGAACAGGTTTTTCTTTTTGCACCAGAGATAATGTAGAGTAAAGTAAACAGTAGACAATTATACCGTCTGTCTTTCATTTGACTCCACAAGGGCTCTCCAGGCTGCCAGATAACATACCATAACATAAGGCTCAAATGCATCCAAGGCCCTGAAAATGGTTTACGTAGTTACGCTAACCACTTTGAACCTGGCTGGCATCTCTATTTTGGGCATGTCATTATAGGTGAAAATGTAAAAAATAAAATAAGAAGAAGAATTGCGAAAATAGCAGATTCACAAGCTCACGACGTGTCACAATGCAAGTATATAGGGCAGGGCTTAAGTGTCTATTTTTTCCACTTCAGTGGTCCCCAACCCTTTCTGGATCACAACGAAAGCGTTGGCTGCACACCCATCTGACCACTTAAATCTGACCATCTGACCAGCTAAGCGATCAGACCGGTTGGGCCACGTGCATTTTCAGAGCATTTTTATGTTAATGACCAATCAATTGATGGTGTTCTAGCTTGGATCAAAGGAGCTCACGTAGTATACTTTAAGTTCCTGTTGATCGTTATCACGATGAAAACTCATTTTATTTCAAGGTTTTAAATAAGAAATACCATGAGGTTTTTTTATGAATTTTATAATATTAAATTATTGTTGCGGCAATTACGGCAATTATTTGGGGGTCCCACTCGCAATATCCTCACAGCCCACTAGTGGGCCCCGGTGGCCCACAGGTTGGGACTCGCTGTCCTAAGCTAAAACATTTTGTGACACCACCACAGCTGTTTGTGAGAGGAGCTTTTTAACAAACATATTTGACCCGAGTTGAAATGCTGGGTGCGTATCATTTTGTGTCTGTTCCTGTGGCCCTCCTCCCTTTTCCTTCGCACGTTATTAATGTTCAAATATATCAGCGTGAGGGCAGCTGGCCCAGTCATGCAGCTGGTAAATAAGGCTTCCTCATTACACTGGAAGCCTCCGTATGAGTGAGAGATTGCGTTTGCTTGCGGGTGTGTGCTTATGTGCTTGTGTGTGAGTGTGTGTGTGTGTGTGTGTGTGTGTGTGTGTGTGTGTGTGTGTGTGTGTGTGTGTGTGTGTGTGTGTGTGTGTGTGTGTGTGTGTGTGTGTGTGTGTGTGTGTGTGTGTGTGTGTGTGTGTGTGTGTGTGTGTGTGTGTGCGCGCGTGTGTGCGTGCGTGCGTGTGTGCGTGCGTGCGTGTGTGTGTGTGTACTTGTATTACTGTACTTGTGAGGACCACAATGTCCCCACCAGTATGGTAGAATATACATTGTGAGGACAAATTTACAAGAGAAATGCTTTATGGTTCAATTTGTTTTGGGGGAGTTATGCTTACGATTAGGAAGAGATTAAGGATGGGCATTTGCCATTTGGAGTTATGTCTGATTTGTACTTAATTGCACTCCGGTATCGCGCAACGAAGATAGTGAATCTACAAGCATGTTCTCATGAATACAGTAATAAAAACGTGAGTGCGTGTGCGACGAGTGCGTGTGTGCGCGCGCGCGTGTGTGTCAATCTCATGTTGCCCCTCTCCAATGAGGTGTGTGTTTTTAATGATGGTCTCTGGCAGTGTCACACCAAGGTAATTGGATTCTTAGCTCACAGAGGCGCTGGAATATTCCGTGCAGATCTGCCAACGAGGACCTGCAGTCAAATGTCTGTCCCTCATACTACATGTAACCCAAATAGGTGTCGATTAGATTTGTGTCGTACGAAGGGGCCACCCTCGCATGCACACTTTGGACTCTCGTTGTTCCAAATTAAATTGTTGCTCGAGTACTGCACATATGATGCTGTCTTTAACCACATTGGGGCGAAAAATTGCTGATCTTACAAACTCACTATGAGCTTGTAGATGATAGATAGATCTGCAACTTTCAGGGGAGGGATCTGGTGTAGAGGGGATAAAAGGAGAGGGCCTAACATCTAGTCACCAAAGTACATACAGTACAGTCGGGTAGATTTAAGTGGTGAAGCTGATAGGCCTTTCAGTGGGGGGCCTTGTGGGCCTAATGGACTTAGCTCGGTGTGTGTTTTTCCTAAAAAAGACAGGCGGTTTCTATTGCCTGTGCTGCACGGCACCCGAGAAGACACTTAACCTGAGCGCCGTGTTTCACACAGAGCTCCATCGACTCACAGAGACGTCTGGTGGGAAAGCTGTTATTCCTGCTGAAACCACAGACATGTCAGATTAATATTTTACAGCGTCATGTAGAGAGAGCCTCCTGGCACGCTATTATTCAATTCTCTGATGGGACGTCTATCTTTTCTGGGGTTTTTTTCCTTGGTGAAAACAGACATGTATTGAAGGTTGTCAAGATGTACTGGTATCGGGGTCATTCTCAGGTCATTGCAAAGTAGGGCTAAGAAAATGTATTATTTTCTTAGCGATTATTTACTATACTTTACGATGAGCGCGTTTTTTAATATTATACAATATTAAAATGTTTATACAAAACAAATCAATGAACCACTCAGGCGTTATTTTTCACTCCCTTATGCCCTGCAACACTTTGTGAGCTTGTAGATCTGCTATTTTCACTACTTCTAAAATGTATATTTTACACTTATGACATGCCCAAAATAGGGATAGATTATTAATTGAATATTTTATTAGGCTATAATTTATAGATGATTAATTTATATTAAATAACCCTATTGCTAAGGGTTACAGCAGACTGGAGACCCCTGGCCTGCACCAAAAAAACAACAACAATAAAAACAACCACTTACCTCCAAGGGATCCAAAAGATCAAGTTATGATAGTTTTTGTGTCGTGTGTTTTGCGTCATGTGTGGTAGGGGAACAGTTTATTTTTGTTTGTCTTATTGTGTCTAGCCCTGAGTCTGTCATTGTTCTAACCCACCGTTTCTCAACGTCCGGTCCAGGGCCCACCAGGGGTCCAAATGGACCCTTACAGGTCTGTAACTCTGAGAGCATACAGATGGAACCAAATGGGCCCCTGAGGGTCCATTTGGTTCCATTTGTACTCTCTCAGAGTTAAATTAACACTGGGGTCCCAAAGATCACCCATTGTACACTCTTGGGAGCGGACACTCCCAAGAGTGTACGTACAGACCCCTAATTGTCCTTTTGGATCGCTGGTGGTCCTCCTCCTGGACCACCAGCCAACGTTGAGAACCTCGGCGGTGAGAGGTTAGGGTTAGGGTGGGCAGCCAATAGCAACACGCTACAGTTTTTTGTGGTGTGAGATATTCGAAGAAGCAGTATAGGTATGCTGCTCGTGTGAAATCTCAGAAAACTAATGTTAAGGAACAAAAAACTCAGCTAACTCAAAAACCTTTTCTCGAAAGACTCAACAGAAAAAGGGGAGGAAGAGGACAGAAAAGGTGATGTCAAGCCATTCCAAGGAGAGCTTTTTTGTTCCGTCTCATAAGGGAACAAGTGACGAGAGAGAGAGAGAGAGAGAGAGAGAGAGAGAGAGAGAGAGAGAGAGAGAGAGAGAGAGATGGGAAGGTACAGTGGAAGTAGAGAGGAAGGTGTATCCGATCCAATCCACCTGCCGCTTCCAGTTCAGTAAAACAACGCAAAAGAGGAGGGTAAGGGGACTCACAAATACACGTTAACAGTGGAAGATGTGCACGTACACCCAAGACACGCCAAGACAGAGATGACGAGGGAGGGAGAGGGGTTGTGGGAGGGAGGGAGGTCTGATGGACATATAGGTTGGTTTCATGCCTTGAGCATACAAAGTTCAGAGGGGTGGAGTAGTTGCATGATTCTCAACAGCACCCCCGGTGGACGGGGAGGGGAGGGGGGGTAATGTCGCATGCAACTGGTGCTCTCTTCAGTGACTCGGCACTGTCTGTGAAGCTCTCCTCCAGCGGTAACAAAAACAAAACAAAGCAAACAGAGAATTGTGAAGTTTGTTCCAAAAAACGGCCAGGTTAGGTTGCGGCCCAGCAGGTTTGCACGGACAGAAACAGAAAATGTGTTAAAAGGTATTCTCCTCACACTGCCCCGCCGTGGCTTTCTACCCATGTCCGTCGACTCCTGCCGGATCAAATGTCCGTTGCTTTCTAAAGCCTCTCCAATCTACCAGAGGAGGACAGACATTTCAGCGCTTACCCCAAGAATATTGTGTTCAGATCCATCCCTAATCCAGGACAATCTGTAGCTACCTTAATATGTTTGATGAAGAGGTTTCTGGTCGCAGTGTTGACCTTAAAGCAGGGGTCTGTACACTGTGGTGTGGTGCATCCTCTGGGGGACATCAGGAGAGGAGGAGTGCATTTCATACCGTCAGCTCCACACTAGTCCCTCCTCGGCTCATGTTGGATTTGTTAAGCCAACTGTGCTCTACTCTCCTACTGAGCTATGATGTCAGGGTTATTTTTAGCCCTGTGTGTTTAAATAATTTAGTTGTGTTCCTGCCATATCTGACAAAAAGTAAATTGTTACTGTTCTGATCTGCTGCTGGGACTATAGCCTGGTTTATGCTTGGGCGCGTGCCGGTGTTGTGCACCGAAAATGGCCAATCTACAAGCTCACCACACGTCGCACTAGCTTGTAGATTGGCTATTTTCGGTGTGCAACACAACGCACAACCGAATATATATAAATCAGCCATAATATAAGTACCTTGGGTGGTTGTCCGACCCATGCACCCCACCCAACCTCCCAAACCGTGTCTTCTGTGGCGTTTGGCAGAAAGCCACGGCAGTCACAGAGGAGAAAGGGATTTTTTTTGTGTCTCTTGTGTCACGTGAGAGAAAAAAGTGCACTTGCTGTTGGCAAAAGGAAAAGTAAAATCTGAACAGAAGTGAACGGGAGAGGTATAAAGAAGCTGACAAATGTGTCCGTCCGCAAAGACTCAATTTGTCTGACACGGTACGGTGCGCCCATCCAGAGTAGAGGTTAAAGAATATTAAAATAGAGGGTAAAAGGTTATAAGCCACCATAGTTCGACAGGTTGAATTGAATTTGCTGATTGAATTGAACCTCTTATCACCCATTGTATATGCAATAATATACCATGGGTGATAAGAGTATATTTTCATGAGGGCAGAAAATAACAAATTGACATCTTGAGCTCTTGCGGGGAGAAAAAAATATAATCAATATCAATCAACTCCAAAAATATGAAACATGTTTTTTTTTTCAGCCATGGGATCAGCGACACGGCAATTGAAGAAAGACAAGTCATTACACAGCTCTGCAAATAGTCTGAATCAGCTTTGAACCCTGAGTATGTCTGAACAAAACACAATCACAAGTTCAAAGGTGTTGACATCTCAAGTAAAAAAAAGCAACGTTAGAGCCTGGAGTCGGAAAAAGAAAGATTCACATCCTCATTAGATTCCACACAAACATGTCATGAAGAAGACATTGAACCACTTCATCATCACTGAATGCCAAACCAACCAATGTTCCCTGCAGAGGGATCAGCAGGAGAGGAGAGGAAATAAAGGGGCTACATACTGGCTTGCAAGGTCTTCTGGGATACGTCGTTGGTGTAGGCTCCCGTGCCTCTGTTGGAGATGGCGGCCAGAGAGAAGACGTACTCTGTGTTGGGACGCAGTCCCTCCACCACAAAGGACGACGTGGGGCCAAATTTCTTTTGCTGTTGTTGAGCGGAGGAGGAAGAAGAGGGGTGTGGTGACATCACTGTGATAAACCAATTAAAACCCATACGTTGTTGAGCGGAGTCGCTCAGGGATCTATACTAGTGACTTTTCTGATTTCACCCTACATTAAAAATCTTGCTGCTGCTTTGCTTTACTGGGAGTCAAATGGTGACTCCCAGGTTAGCGAACAGCGCCATCTAGTGGAAACCCACTGAAAACACACAACTCGTCATACTCGTCAATGGCAGTGTGAGCCTCGGGCCAATTGACAAGTGTACTTGTCAGTGGCAGTCAATGAGTTAAATGTATGAAAGTCAATGAGTTAAAAGTATGAACAAGAGCTTGTGACAAAATAATAACTTCACTGGATCCATTGGAACATGGGTTATTTTCTCCATTTCCTGGAAAGTAACGGTTTTGGACATAAAAGGTTTCCACCCGACAGTGACGTTACTTTTTTATCACGAAAAGTTGTTGTGTTGTGTGTGATCTTACCTGGTCACCATGACCAGCCTCTTTGTAGCGCAGTACATAGTTAATGATCCCTTCCTTCTCATAGGCCGGTTCCCAGGTCAGCTCAACGCTGGTGTCGGACACAGCGCCCACCAGGAACTTGGTTGGCTGACCAGGAACTGGAAAGACATGAAACAGACATGAAACGAGACATGGAAACACTCAACCCCATTACAATTTAGGCGTCTAGCAGACACTCTTAATCCAGACTCAGAGCAATTTACAATAAGCAAGGTAAACACATACATCAAATGCAGAGAGACAGTGTAGTGCCTCAGTAATCTAGGATCATAGGTAAACCAACCTAGCAGTCTAAACAGTATAATATCAACAAAAAAAAAGATCTTTCAAATAGAAACTATACAAACTATAATATATCAGGGTCAACAAATTAACCTGGCATCTGTCTAAATTACATTTATCTTTGCATAAGACTGCATGGTCGTAAAGGCTAGGGCAAGTAAGGTGGAGTCTGAAGAGGTGAGTCTTCAGATTAAGGCGGACAATTGGGAGTGAGTCTGCAGTTCTAACTGCAATGGGTAGTTTGTTCCACAGTTTGGGGGCCAGAAGGGAGAAGAGTCTGTGACGTGTGGAGCGTTATTGCGGATGTTTTAGGGAAGGTTCTGACAGCTTCCCTGTGTTAGCTGATCTGAGTGAGCGTATAAAGTGAATGAAAGTAAAGTGAACAAATTCCCCCATGAGAAAAAACAAGGGCTATAAAATTTGTTTCCAACGTAATAAAACTAATTCCCTGACATTCTCTATTTTTTTCCCCACAAAGGTACAGTAAAACTCACAGGGTAAAGTTTTCAAAAGCATGTACTTTTGAATTGATTTGATTTATTAGAAGAAAAGAAACTATAACCTTGACAATAAAGCGTACTAATAACATACATTTTTGAGGAAAATGCACAACAAAGTCTAGGACTTATTTCCATTGTGGTCCTCAACATAATAACATGACAAATGCTCTCAAGTACAATAAATAAAGTCACTTTTCACAACAATAGACATAGATGCATTATTTATTTTATAATTAAATATTTTTTAGCTTTTTATCCCTTTTTGTTCTCCCCAATTTAGTTCTTATGACAGTTGACTCCTCCCCACACACATTTATGTGTGTTGCTGTTGCATCCTACTGGCTCACCTGCCAGTGAGGAGCCCCCACCGGGAGGACGTAGAGCCTTCGTCCTACTCCTCCCGCCCCCCGCTGGCAGGTGGGGTTCCCTCCCCCGAACAAAGGGTCAATATTGTGTTCGTATTGACGCTCGACAAAGCCAGATGCACCGCTGTGAATAATATACATTTCTATGGATAAAAGAACATCAATCAAAACCTCACCTCCTTGCAGCACTTTGACATGGATGGGCTCGGAGAACGGCCCGTCTCCCACAGAGGTGAAGGCCAGCACTTTGATGGTGTAGGTCTCTGACGCCACCAGGCTCTGGATGGTGGTGATGATGCTGTCCTGGACGTTGTGGATCTGCCACGAGCTCATGGGCTGCGAGTCGTCCATGGTGTAGTAGACCCGGTAGCCCTTGATCTGCCCGTTGGGCTCCTCCGGCTCCTCCCAGCGCACCATCATGGTGTTGGACGATATGATGCGCGCCTGGATGTTCCGCGGCGGGCTGGCGGGCGCCTGCTCGCCCGTGCGCGCCTCGGCGGGCTCGCTGGGGGGCCCCTGGCCGATGGTGTTGAAGGCCGAGATGCGGATCTCGTACTCGGTGTTGGGGTAGAGGCCGCCGATGCTGTAGCGCGTGGTGGTGATGCCGTCCATGGTCTCGAACTTGCTGTCGGGAGACTTGGCGCGGTACTGGATGATGTAGTGGGTCACCGGGTCGGGGTTGCCGGAGTCCCAGGTGATGGTGACACTGGTGGCGGTGGTCTCGGTCACCACCGGCGTGCCAGGGGGCTTGGGAAGAGCTGAGGGAGAGGAAGGGTTGATCTCTCAATTGATATTATTCACTGTTTTTACACCATTAATTCCTTTTATGTGATGTGCGTGCAATGTATGTTGTTATGGTGTTGGCCACAGAAGACATTTCCACAAAAATGGACAACAAAGTAATGCCAAACGAATACTTTTTTTGCTGCAATGCTGAGAAATCTATGGAGAAAAATATTAAGAAATCACATCAAATTGACACAAATCGCTATTCGGCCTTTGTTGAAGTATATAGGGCTTTAAGGGGTTAACATTGGTGTCATGAACAGCAGCCCCTGTGCGACACGCAGCTCTTACATTTGACGGTGATCTGTGCCACGGCTTCGATGATGCCCAGGCTGCTCATGGCCACACACGTGTAGTTGGCCGACTCGCGGACGGTGCTGAGCTCCAGGACGTTGCGGCCCACGGGCATCTCGTCCTCCGGGGTCAGGTCCTCCCCGTTGAGCGTCCACTTGACGTACGGCATGGGCGAGCCCACTGCCACGCACGTTATGTTGACGCTGCCGCCGGGCATGATCTCCTGACTGGTCGGGGGGATGGAGAAACGAGGAGGCACTCGCCGCACTGGGAGGAGGACGGCATGAGGAAGGAAAGAGGAACCAGAAGAGGGAGCGGGGGGAGGGGTGAGGGTGGGGTTGGGTGTCAAGGGGGAGTCAAAAAAAGAGAGGAGAGAAGAGGAAGAAGAAGAAGAAGTAACAGGACAGGCCGATGAGAATTTACCCTTTACAAGGAAATACTTAACATCTACAGAAAGGATCAACGTGGTAAAAAAAAAGTCAACTGAAAAAAGCAAAATTACCTTTTAAAAAAATATATAAAATTTAAAAAATATACAAATAATATGAAGGAACTAAACTAACAGAACTGCTTCAACAACAATATAGATTGACAGTAAAGCAACGATTCATAGCAACAAGGTTCCATTGACCAATATTTGACCCATCACAGCACAATTAAAGACACAAAAATCTATTATGAGTTTCTCATCTTCGTAAACTGAGCTGCTGAAGATGCTAACTGAACTAAAAACAGCCTAACCATGGACCGCCAGGTGTGAGCGAGAGTGATAAGGGCCATGTGATATACTGCTATCACATGAGGCCTGCAACGTAAGGCAACCTGAGACTTCCTGCCCTCTCTCCGCCACTCATGGCAGATCAGGAAGTAGGCCGTGATAGGCTCCTCCTCCCGCGGCACAGGAAGTATAGGGTTACTCTGTACTGTTGAAACCACCACTAGGGGGCGTCTCCGTCCCGCTAGCGTGTGGGTGTGTGTGGCTTTCTTTGCTCTGCCCTTCTACTTGCCTAGGCTAATCGCTAAAGATGAGAAACTTTAATGAGATTTTTGTGGTTTAGGGTAGATCCACTGGACAAAGCCTTTTTAAGATCTGACACGGTTCCATTGATAGATGCAGCTATCAGTTTCACAGACAGCATGCATAATAGACCGAGGTAAAAATAAACTCAAGGAGTAAAAATAAATAAAATGGTAACAAAACCAGATATAAAAAATTGAGATAAAATGCATAGAGGAATATAACTGAAGGGTCGCTAGCATGCCCAGACAAAAAGACGATTGGAGAAGAAAGGAGAAAATACGAGATACAAGGACAGGAGCACCTCAGAAAAAGGGGTAGAGAGAAAGGGAACAGAGATAAAGAGGGTGAGAGAGGAGGAGGAGAGAGAAAGAGGGGGTTGGGTGGGAGAAGGGGTAGGGGACGGGGTCACCCACTTCAGTGCTGCATGTGTAAACTTTTTTTTCTCCGTTATTATTAATTATTGTTTTTTTTTTCTTTTTTCCTTCAGCCAATGTGACAAAATGTGACGGGAAGGACACATCGTCACATTGCGAGTCCCGGTTAACACAAAAGAAGTATAGAGAGGAGGAACAAAGTGGTGTGGTCTAGAAGAAATACATAGAGACAGAGGCCGTAGTAGAGGCTGGAGCCAGAAGAGTCGACTAATCACAGATAGTAGGAGATAGGTCAAAGAAACAGAACTGGACCAACAGAGATAGAGAGAGACAGAGAGAGAGAGACAGAGCGAGAAAGAGAGAGAGTCAGAGAGAGACAGAGACACCTTCCACTGGAGAAGGAGATCTTCTAGGATTCATGGATAGAGAGTTTTGAGTGAACAAGAGAAAAGGAGTTGACAATGGGACCGACAGGAAAGATGTTTAGGGATAGTGTGTTATGTGAGGTGCGTTTGTGCCATGTTTGTATGTAGGTGCGTTTTGTCAGTCGTTATGGGTGTGCGCGTGTGTACAGTATGTGAGTGTTAGCGCAGCTTGGAGGGAGCATGAGTTAGTTGACACTGTACAATGTTTAATGGAAGACATGCAAAGAAGGTCCACACAGAGAGAGAGATAGAGAGACAGAGAGAGAGAGAGAGAGAGAGAGAGAGACAGAGAGAGAGAGAGAGAGAGAGAGAGAGAGAGAGAGAGAGAGAGAGAGAGAGAGGGAGGGAGAGAGTGTGAGAGAGACAGAAGTTGAGGAAGAAAGAGAAGTCGGAAAAAAAGAGGATGAACTAAACGAAGAGCTGATTGAGAGACAGACAGGTGACAGGACAGACGAGTAGACAGACAGGAAAAGACAGATAACGCAAGACAGGGACACGAGGCAGAACAGAAACCAGACCCAAGCAGCAAGACAGACAAGAAGACAGACGGGACAGTCAGACAAGACAAGACGAGACAAGACAGACAGGCCGACAAACGAGACGCACAGAAATGGGGCACGCTGGACATACTGTACTTTACGCAAAGGGCGAGTGGGGGGCGGGGGGGTGGGGGTTGTGGGGGGGAGGGGTTAGGAGGAAGTTGGGGATAGAATAAGGAGACTGTGATTCTGGAGCAAAACTAAAAAAGATAGAACCAAAAATCATAATAATAAACAAAATAAATAAAACATGGCTCAAAGTGGGTTTGGAGGTCTCACACACTGGGGCTTAGAATCAGAGTCAACTAATCCCCCCACAACCACCCACACCCACCCTCAAACTCGCCACCTCGATGCTCACGTGACCCGGGATAGCCGGATGGAACGAAAGGGGGCAGTGGGGAGCGTGAGAAAGAAAGGGCATCGAGGATAGCAAGCATTCCAGAGCACGCCGTGTCGATCCAAATGGGATTCATACAGGCCGTCGGTCACCCACCAACACTCGGAAGGGATTTGACCTGTTTGAATGCGCGTCGTTCGGCCATACCGTCGGCTATTAATGAAAGGAGCTCGCAGGATAGATGGTATGTAAAAGGTTAAACAAAGCTCCAACTCTGCCGCTACCGTTGGCCTTTAGAAGAGCCTTTTCACTTGAATTGAGTTGGCTATGTAAGATAACATTGTATTTTTGTGCCATGTATGAAATGATTAATAATACATTTTACACACGACATGTACTGATTGAAGCGAACACGGGCGATGACCTTCCGCCATCTCTGCAGGGCGATAACAGCCTTACTCTTTACATTTACGCTGCAATACACACACCCCTTCAGAAGGTGCTGCAGTCCACTGATAATGTCAATTGCTGACTAGCTGGGGCATGACGTGACCTGACCTTGAGGCTGTGAAAGGTCAATTCAAGTAAAGCTGCTGCAGTTTCATAACTGGAACAAGGTGCCTTTAGATGAAGTAGAACTCAAAACCACAGAAACAGTCACAAGAACTATCAATAAAATGTACGAGAGAGGGTTGTGAAAAAGGCAAATTGTATTGCTTACAGCAAAAAAGGATTTGCCAACCCAAATGGGATTCATCGAAATATTATAGTTACATTATATAATCAACAATATCTCTACACTACCTCTGACTAAAATAGGATTATATTTTATGACAGAACTTTTGGTCAAGGTTTTCGTTCCCCCCGAATTGAAGCCCAAGATGGTGGGGGCAAAAATATACATTGCAATGTTCTAAATTATTATTTAAAAAAAAGCGCCTAACAAACAACAAAGGTGAAAGGGCAGCCCATTCCACACACAAACATGCATGGGTGTGGCTATGGCATGAGTGTCATATACAGGTGTGC
Source organism: Gymnoscopelus braueri (assembly GCF_963280865.1). NCBI lineage: Eukaryota > Metazoa > Chordata > Actinopteri > Myctophiformes > Myctophidae > Gymnoscopelus > Gymnoscopelus braueri. The sequence continues at coordinate 44,450,240 of NC_137607.1, read as the reverse complement.
CCCCCCCCCCGCCCCCCAGTCACAGGGAGAACCAGGACAATCCAAAAAAAAAGTCACCCAAGCCCATCCAAGCATGCCATTCATTTCCAGATGTAGCATTGTTCCAGACACACACGCACAAAATCAAAAAGTAAAGTAAACCAAACATAAAAGATATCCACAACAGAATTAATGTCTGAACAGCAAAGACAAGTTCCATAGTGCAGCTGTGTTCAACAAGGGAGGATTTGCATCAATACTATTAGATGTTTTTCAGCCATCATTTGTCTCTGATCTCATTTATTTTGGTCATGACCAATGTGAATGCACGTTGACTAAAAGGTGAACTGGATCAAAGTGTTTCTGTTTTGGGAGGGAATTGAGGGTTTGCATATGATCATGTGCTCTTCTCTATCTGGGGCGAATGTCTGCCAATGGACCGGGGGAGCTTTTGAGGCTGAGTGAATGAGGTTTTTCCACAGGAATGATGTCTCCTTTCAACTCCAGGCTCCTACAATCTTAACAGGCATGGTGACAACTGGGTGGAATCTTTGGGGGAAACCGTCAGTAACAAACCTACTGCCCGCAGAACATAAAGACGATGGGAAACTGGCAAGTTTACTGCATGCACCACGCGGCCCAAGCGAATACATTCAGCCTGTGGGTTGTTCTGGCAACAAACGGCGATCTCCCCATCTATCTTTCGAGAGAGAGGAGAACGGAGAACTGAACATAATTCCTGATTTATACTTGGGTGTGCGCTGTATCGCACATCTAAAATAGCCGATCTACAAGGTCACAACGAATCGCAGCTCTATTTCCGATGCATGACACAGGCTACTGCAACTAAAGTATAAATCACCCTTTAAGATTCCGAAGGAAAATAGTGGAGACAAACCGCATAGGCTATACGCCTCGGTGTTTCATCAGTCTACCATTAAACTATACGTATAGCTCTGTACATCTGTGTATGAAATCAACAACAGGACCAGGGTGGAATGCAATACTCAGTCATGCAAGTGATTCTAAAGGCTCTCGCAAGCTGACAAAGAGGGGAAGGGGAGGAGGTGGTGGTGATGTGATGTATGTGTGTGACTCGTTCAGAGAGTCTACCCTTTAGAAATGCAAGCCCAGCGAAAAACAAAACAAAAACCCCCAAAAGAATCCCAATTGCATGGACACGCTCCTCATTCACAGAGACCGGGAGCCCAGCCGGCCCATTTGGAATGGAAAGAAAGGGTGAAAAGGAAACGAAAAAGAAAAAAAATACTAGACCTTTCTTTTAGGTTTTGGACGTAAACAACGTATAATCCTGGTTCAAGCCCCAATGTGGAGAGAGAAAGACAACTCAAAGAAGTCTTAAAGTGGAACGAGGTGAAAAGCAGTCGAGAGAGAACGCCAGAGTACTGAACTAATCTCTAAACAAGTGGGCGGTGGCGTGGAAGGGGTTTGTGCCAAAAAACAAAACAAAAAAAACAAAACCACAAGAGGTCAGAAGGCAGACATTATCGGCCATTTTGGCGAGGCAGCCTTGGAGTGCTGCCCCAAAATGAAGGGGGAAGCCAACATAATGTGCAGCCTTTTTTTAGTGTCACCTTGAAGCTGAGATTACACCCTCTTACTGCCCGACGTCACACAGGCTCCGCATAATATAGATCCTTTAGTTACACTTGCCTGGCGAGGCGGAGGGCATTTACATACAAAACCACAGGGGTCTTATGTATTAATACGACATTGGGCTGCACCCGTGCTAAAACAGTCACTATGGGTGGCCCCATCAAAATGGAAATTATTGCTTAAAGTAAACGGAGAGAAATCGTGGCGGTGGGTGGGGGTGGGGAGGTGGGCTAGTAACTGCAAACAGAAGATTTGGTGGTACACTGTCTTGCAGGTGGAAGACAGGCAGTCAAATGGTTGCTGCAGATATGCCCCTCTCTGTGGTGATGCTATGAGCACTGGATCTAATCTGTCAGATTGTTAACAGGCAATGTATTAATGCTTTTTTTTACACCTGATTAAAAGAGAGAGTGAAAACTTTTATGTTTGCTTATTCGAAGACAAATGAGCAATTTTTTCAGAGGGGTGGGTGTGTGGTGGGCTATGTACTTCAGGACTCCTTGAGACAAACATCTAATAGAGATGGCAGGATTTTTTTTTGCTTTGGCCAGTGAGAACATAAGGTGTAATCTAGCTTTCTTTCCCAACGTTACAAACACACAAATGCAGAGCAGGACATGCAAGCACATTCACAAACCAGGCAGGCATCAATTGTTGTAGGAAGGCAAACGTGCACGTGCATTCTTCACAGCGCAGTCTTGCTGCATCATTGACATGGTTGGAACCACGAAACCAGCAGTCAGGGCTAAATGTAGCCCTGCACTTCTAGAATTTGACGGGTTCTCTTTCACATTTCCCTTCAGTGGAATTGGGCCGTGACGGCAATGAGAGAATACTGAGTGGTGGTGTTCAACTGCCTATAGAGCATCTTTTAATTGCCAATTGGAACAGCGAGAATTCAAAAGGATTAGGATTATATAAATTTGTCTAATGAGCCGTCTCGCAGAACAGCACGATGGGGGGTTGGTGGAGAAGAGGATCTTGATTTTAAAACAAAGAAAAGATCAAATACATAATGCGTCTCCTCTAAGGAAACAATGGCTTTTGATGCAACGGTTTAGATGATTTATCTTAATGTTCTGTATAAAAAAGCAACTTTCCTGCTTAGGAAGTACTACAGCGAGTATGGTTGATATGGACCCTCAGTGAGTCCTGGCAGTCACTCACAGACAGGCAAGAACTAAATACTAAGCCAGTAGACTCAGAGTGTCCTTGGAGGCCGTGCCCGAGGCAACGTGTTCTATTATTTATAGTCTTCTTACGCGATGGCGAGAGGGCAGGGCGATGACCTCCAGGTCTGTCCGAGGCAGCCATTACACTCAGCCCCACATGGGGGTGGTGGGCACCCAGGGGGACTGGCACACTCACTGCTCTGTGTTTATTACTTAAAAAGCACACTTCTCAGCGACAGGTCTAATTCCTGACAGATCGGCACGGCACGCACTGAACTGACACACACGCCCTGGTCCTCACAGGACCCAGATACTGTGTTGGATTGTGTTATCACCTTTGTGTGAGTGATACACCTGATAAAACAAACTCATAATTACCTCTCAATTTACAATTGTAATTACAAATTGTAATTTACTCTGAGCTGAACACTCATAGTCCTTCCCCTCCATGAAAAAAAAGGGGAAAAACTAAAAACTGGAAGTAATGTATTCATAAGAGCAGAGGAGGGATAAACTTTACAGGCAAGTTTACGACAGCCTATGACATAAGATTTAAGAGGGTTCTGGCGCTGGTTCAGATTAATATATGCCTCGGAGAAACCCGGCACACATGGGCTGAGTGCAACATCTCAAAAGATGATGGGAACTTGGGAGAAACCCAATTACCACATAAATCAATGCACGGCCCCTTGCAATTGATCCACAACTCATTTGGCACCCTCTCCTCTCCGGCGCCATGACTGCCGAACGTGTCGGGGAAAAAAACAGAAAAAGAGTCTGCCAAGTCTTTCTTTCGTTCCAATTTGAGAATCTTCATTACTTGGCTTACGTCAATCTGGAAATCAATTCCAACATTCAACACAGGGAAAAGAAGGGGCCGATGAATGAATAATACATCAGAATTTGATTGAGTCTCCCTGACTACTTTGGAAGGAAAACAGCAGTCAGTCAACAAAACCAATCACGTCTCGTCGCCGTCATTTTGAAAATAAAAGCCGCCTTTGTGGTCGCTTAGAGACGGCGAACGCAGCGCCTAAGTCATTATATTGTTATTGATCCGCACGGCACAGTGAAAGACATCCCATGATGGCTGTGTGAAATCACCACTGAACCCAATCAGGCCCAATCAGTTCTCATTCTTTTTTGTTTGTTTAATGCATCACCGTAAACGAGATGGCAGCAACACTGCGCTGAACACACACTAAGTATTTCATTTGGCATTCATCTTCATCCTCCGCGACTCAAGAAGCAGCAGCATCACTGAGTAAGTAAACTAAAAGAAGAAAAAACGCCACCAAGAAAGGAAACCACGAAAAGGACAAACGTGTTCAACGGAAAAGGAAGTTCAGGAACAGAACCAAAACGAAAGGAAAAACAAAACCACACACATACACAGGACCAATAATCACTAAACTCAACAAAGAATGCCGATAAACAAAGGTTTGTATCAGGGAAAAGATCTGTAGAACAACCAAGGAGAGATAATGGAACATTTCAACAAAACAAGGAATGCAGGAAAAGAAAAAACGGCCAAAGGAATTCTGTGTACAGGCATGCAAGCGCAGTTACATTCTCCCATCATGCAACAGTTCCTTTAGGTTATTTCCACGTGCTGGGATTTCAAGACATGTGCAAGAAAAAGCCTTTCCGTGCAGAAGCAATACCAAAGGATGCAAACAAGAAAAGGCCCCACAATGCAAACATAAAAGTAAAGAAACAAAACCCGAGCTAATCGGGTTTGCTTTCATCATTTCTTCTTTGGAATTAAAATAAAAGTAAAAAAACAAAAAAACCTTCTTTCATAATCATTTATCAGTTTGGATTAATCGTTTAGGATTTATTTCAAATTAGTAATGAATCGAGCTTTGTATATAGGCTAAATAGGCAAATATAGCTAAAATTTTCAAACATGTTGATTTTTTTTTATGTGGGTAAAAAAAGTAAAAAAGAAAAAACACACCAACCTTCTCGAAGCTCTGAGGGATGTAAAGGGGTTGATGCAGAACACAATGACATGAGGAGAAGAGAAAAATAGGGGAAACACAGAGAGAGTAAAAAAAGCCACCTCAAGGTGTTTAGCTGCAGCTACATTTCTGTTTTGTTTTTGTTTCTTTTTTAATCCTTTTTTCCTTCCATTTTCCCCCTTGTCCCTGCTATCAGGGACACCCGTCTTCAAATGTAAGCTCAGCCTGCCCCTTAAAATAAGCTTTGACCTCAAAACAATCAGATTCACCCCAGTGGCTGTGCTGTCGTTTGGTTAAGAGAAGGAAGGGGGAAAAAATGGTGTTGCTGCCACTGGGGTTAAATCAAGCGTACCATATCATGATCAAAATTCAAAAGCTCCCTTTTATAGCCAGCGGTGAGTGCAGTAGCTCCCGTGGCAGCTGCATATTATTTGCTTTTTGGTTAAGAGAAGGAAACCAAATAAAGAGGAAATCAAAGAAAACCAATGAGAGATTGAAAAGAAAAGACACAGTTTGGGCTGAAATTAGCAGCTGTGGTTTTTCACGTGGCTGATTTAATCGAGTTTCTTTTGGAGGCCAATTGTTTTTGTATTTTTTTGTATTTTTATTCTCAATCCACCCCTGATGTAATATGCAGATTGGTTTGTTGTTGTTTTTGTTTACAAATGTATTTGCCTGAATAATTCTCCCCGCCACAGCTGCTAATCTCGAGTGCAATTTGCTTTGTGAACAAAACATAGTCAACATCAAATATCAGAAATCGATTGACAAAACTGAGTAAACTGAAAACAGACAAAAGTTGACACCATCAAGGCATAAAAAACATGTGTGGTGCTGGTGGTGGTGGATGCGGCAAAGTAGTGAACACCCAATGAATTGATCACGAGCCCTCAACGGGGCCAGAACCCCTTGACTTATGGCAACTGCGCGAGTTGCTGGCATTGATCTAAGGGTAGAACTGGGTCTATTTGACAAACTGCTAATATTGCCACGCTGCGTCAACAAACTGTTCCCATTATTGCCTTTTAATCTCTTCTCTGGAGCTCTCCACAATAATTGCAAGCGGGGCCTCTTAATTTTCCTCCTCGCTGTGCGTGGTGGAGGAAGGTGGATAGCTACTCGACATGGAGTGTCTCGGCATTGCAGCAGAGACTGTGTTTGCCCTGGTGATGGATGCTGGTGAGAGGAAGCGCTAATCATATCATTCAGGGGGGTTTTTTGTTTTCATTTCACTGTGCCCCCCTCACCGAGGAGATCTCTCTCCCCTACAGAGCTACTTCAGAGGGTATGATAATCGCAATAATAATGAAAAAGTGGCTCCCTGACCCATTTTATAATGTCAGGGCCTTGAATTATTTATCGGGAACAAAGTTATTTGGTACACAGCGGAGTGAACAAACTGAGCAAGCGACTGTGAGGCATCCTTTTTTAATACGAGCCAAAAAATAAATAATACATCGCCGCAAATGCATCAGCCTCAATTTATTAACGCTCGCTTGTCTGGATTCTGCTGTCGTTTACCATTAGCGGTTAGACTTTTGTCTTCATTGCCTGTGTGTCTTAAAGAAACTCAACAGTCCCCTGGACTGATTGTTTTTCTTTATATCTCCACTATCCTCTAGAACATACCAGCTTAAAAAAAAACTACTGCTGACTTTAAAAGGTTTTAAGAGACATTAACCCCAGCTGTTGTGGGGGGAATACTATGGATTTATACTCCAGATCAACCCACCAACAAAGCAGGAGTTAAGTGCTCTATTTATAACTGTGATAAAGAGCATTTTCCAAACTGATTGTGTTGGCACCACTTTTTTTTCTCTCCCCTCCAATATAAATCCACCACAATCCTTTCTTTTAAAAATGTGCTTTTTTTTTTTACCCCCGAATCTGGAGTAGAAGAAAGACTCGGGGGGCTTTCTGATTTTGATTGGTGGCCGCGTACAACCTTGCCGCTCAATCAAAATCGAGACTTACCGTTGAGTTCCTGCAAGAACCTGGAAGAACCTAATCAAAAAGAACTCACTCTGGAGACTCTTTTTGGGAGGGGGGGGGGGGGTCCGTAAGCTTTGATAAGGGTTTGGGACTGGGCGGGGTAGTAGGGGTGGGTGGGTGGGTGTTAGTTAGTTGGGGGTCGAGTTGGGGGTTGGGTGGGTGGGTGGGTGGGGGACGGTATGGGGGGTTGGGAGTCAACATCTCATCGATCAACACATTTAAAGGCTTGTTAACATCGGATATAAGTCATACGTCAAGTCAAGACATACGGCTGGACGGGGCTACACATTTCCTTCCAAGTAAGTGTTGGGGAGGGCAGTAAGAGACAACAGAACGCAGCGTTATATCATCAACACAAGAAGCAAGAGATCAGTTACAACCTTGAAATTCAGGAACGCTTCACTACATATCAAAGTACATTTACTACTAGCATCAGTACTAAAGATTAAAGATTTAATATTACTTGGGTTTTATTGTATTCTTTTGCAAAATGCAGTTCTTTGTAATTTACAACTTGGGAGAGAATACAAACAGTTATCATTGTGTAAAGACTGATTTGTAATGATACTTGTGTGTTTTTTGTTTTTGTTTTGTTGTTGTGGCCCTGGCCGTGGGACCGGGTTTCTCCCTACCTCGCACATAAAGGTTAGCAGGGGAGGAGTAGCGCACGCCTTCCACGTTAGAGGCCACGCACTCGTACTTCCCCTGGTCCGTCTCCTCGCTGTTCTCGATCTGCAGGGCACCTGGGAAAATGACACAACCATAAACAAACACACAGAGAGGGAGAGAAAGAGAGAAAGAACGACAGGAGAGAGAGAGAAATAATTAGTCAATCAGGTCAGCAACATGAAAAGCAGACCCTCTTAATGGAGGGGTATCCTAATTGGTGGAACAAAGTACTCAACCCCCAGTATACTTGAATCAAAGTATAGATACTCCCGGTTCAAATATTACTCCACTACAAGTGAAAGTTGCTCTGTCAAAATTGTACTTGAGTTAAAGTACAGGAGTACTTGGTTTAAGAAATACTTTAAAAATTACTTAAAAGATTTTCAAGAAATGTAAAAAAAAACATCAATAGTGAATATAGCAGATATAAAAGCTCACATCATGTCACATTGTGACATGTTGTGAGCTTGTAGATCAGCTATTTTCCCTATATTTGAAATAGAGCTTAAGTGGTCTTTACGTTTCACCATTCCTATAAATGTAGTGGAGTAAAAAAGTACAATAATTGGCTTAGGAATGTAGTGGAGTGAAAACAGTCCAAAAATACAAATACAAGTACTCAAGATACTCAATAAATGTACTCAAGTACAGTACTCAAGTTACTGTCCAACACTGGGTATATCTTCACTTATTTCTCAGTAGAATTTTTACGTCAGAAAAAGCCATTTCTCGAGCGGTAAAGCCTAATGCAAAGAAAAGCACCCATGTTGTTGTGCTCTGAGCCCGTACTAGGCCAACCACAGGTTAAAGAGAAAGAGAAAAAAAAAAGACAGAGAAAAAAGAAAAGGGGTCGAGGAGGAATTTAAATAAATAAACGTGTGAACTGAATAAGTCAAAACCTATTTGCAGCAGGGTGGTGAGTGTGTTTAACACATGTACGACTCAGAGTTCTCATGTTGAACACCCGAGTAACAATACGTGTGGGATGAAATGAGCCTGGTGATTGAATTCAAATCGACGTATTATCCCTCGCATAGCAGTCACCATGTGCTGGGTGGTGGTGGTGCTGATGGGGTGAGGCGGGGTGAGGGGTCATGGGAGAATTCCTCAGATATAATCGTTTGTCGGTGTGGGCAAATGAGCAGTGGCAACAACGAGATGCTGCTGCTTAGCACAGCAAACCAGACTCTCTCTGCGGTCCCACGGCTCAAAGAACTGCCAACTGTGCAATAACTAATTCTCGCAATACAAAGAAGATGATTTTTTTACACGTTTTTTTATGTCCATTAAATCAGTGGTTCTCAAACTTTTTCCATGTCAAGGACCCCTAAATTAATATGCATTTATTTATTTATGTAATATGTATAGGCTCTGGTGTGTGCATGACTGTAGTTCCCCTTTTTCCAGAAGCAAGGTGGCATTCTCGTTTCCAGTTCCGGGGTCAGTTTTCTCATCATAGCTTCATTTGTTTGACTCCCGGAAACACAAGACACCTTCATTATGTGTTTCCTGTTCAAATCAGCTGCTGAGCCAATCAAATGAAGCTATATGATGAGAAACTGACCCCGGGAATAGGACATGTTTATGCCACTCTCTGGTAAAAGGAAACTAACAGCCATGCACACTACAGAGCCTCTCTCACTACAGTAGGAGACGAACGCGGGAGGAGGAGGCGAGAAAGGCTTAACAACAGGGCATCAGATCCGTCCTCGTTAGCGCATGTTGACGGCACTTCCTGATGATATCATTAGAGCGGCCCGGCCGTCCTGTCTCGTCTGGTCTGGTCCGGGGAGCAATGCGGAGCGGAGCGGCAGACAGACAGATTGCGGCGGAGGCCTCCGCTGACAGACAGAGCACCCACTGCTCGTTAGCGCTTAGCCAGGAATCATCATCGATACGCGGAGCGGAGCACAGGGCCGGAGCGGCTCCCTTCAGCACAGCAGCACACGGTGTAACCTCCTTCATCACCGTCCGTCCAGCCGGGCGCCCGGTGGAAAGTAACCAAGTACATTTACTAACGTGTACAGTTACTTAAATATCCTATCTCTCCTATCCTATCTCCGATCTCCATATCTTCGTAAATTAACGCCCTACTTGATCATGCTACAGCGTCACACAAAAGTATCAAAAGTAGAAGACCGGCAAGCTCGAAATGAGCTCGTAGATTTGCTACTTTTGCTTTATTTTTATTTGAATCAAATTTGACGATATAATCTTGAGGTATTTTTCACTTTACTTGAGTATTTCCTTTTATACTTCTGTCCGCGAGGCAAATATTGTACTTTTTACTCCTCTACAATTATTTACAAATTTCGATTATTATTCTATACTTCAGCTATTCAAAAATAGCAGGATTTCTTTTTTTTAATCTTCACAATAAGTATGTATATCAATGAATCGACAAAACATGTATATTTTTAAATAATCAACTAAATCAACTAGTCTGATTAAACCACTGAAGCCCTATTTGATTCAAGCAACGGTGTCACACTAAAATAGCAAAAATAGCTTATCAGCAAGCCCCCAACGAATCACAATTGATTTGATTAAAATTGATTATTTAAACAAAATAATCAATTCAATTGATTAGTTTGATTAACTGTTGCACCCGTAGTATTTATGTGTATTAGTCATGCTTGCACCTTGGCTGCAGACGGCTTAGCGCTCCCTGAGCAGCATTTGTCCACCTGTGATTCTTTATGGGCTATATTTGAACAGCAATCACTGAATCTAGAAGCGGATCAGACGGCTATCTGTCCATTTGTCTCTTTCTCTCTCTGTCGCTCAACAGGCTCAGATAATCCCAGTCCCTGATGGAGAGTCGTATCTAGTGGAACATGTGCCAAATGAAAATATCTAACTGCACGGAGCACAGGTGGTGGAAGGCTCTCACACATGACGTGTGTGTGTGTGTGTGTGTGTGTGTGTGTGTGTGTGTGTGTGTGTGTGTGTGTGTGTGTGTGTGTGTGTGTGTGTGTGTGTGTGTGTGTGTGTGTGTGTGTGTGTGTGTGTGTGTGTGCGCGCGTGCACACCGTGGCTGGGTGTGCGTGCGTGCGTGTGTGCACACACGCGTTGGGAGATAGATTTTGATCTATTTGATGTGAGCTGGGGACAGCGAGTGCCAGCCTGGTGGCAGGTGGGCTGGACGGCACTCAGAGGCCTCCTGAACCTTGATGCCAGGGAAAGGAGCAAAAAAAATAAACCTTGATGCCAGGGAAAAGAGCATTAAAAAGCAGAGGGACCGCACATGAAGTCCGGCTCCTGGCCGGCAGTTCCACAAAGCTCTGCCAGGGGGCTTGGCCACCGCTGGTATAGGCCTTCACCTTGCTGAGTTTTGAAATCCTAGGGCCAACGGAAGTTTGGTGAACTTTTGTTGGTGGGAGCAAAAGTATGGGGATTACAGATTTTTCATTCCAACCAAGCACTACACCAGGTGAAGGTGCGCCAATTACTTAAATCACTTCGGTTTCAGTCCAATGGTAGGGCTGAACACACAGCCTACAGCTACTCCTAGCATCACAGTAGCCTAATGCCCAAGTTACACTTAGCCGATCTACAAACTCACAACACGTTGTGGATCCAACGTGTTGTGTATGCGACACCGTCATTATGATATATGATATAAACTATAGGCTTAAATCGTGCTACCGAGCAAATCCATAATAATAATCCTGTAACTGTGATGGAGCATCAAGGTCATCTGAAGGTGATTCCCCATCACTGCCGCCTAGAGAGACGACAAATGCGCACAGAAAGAAATAATACCCTTACATCGGTGCGACAAATAAAACAGCCATGGCGAAGAATTAATTAAGAAGTAATTAAAAAGGCACCGGAGGACCCGGTGGACTGCACGTTGGTGGCAGGAGAGAGAGGAAGAGGGTTTGAGGGAGCGAGTGAGGGTGTTTTTAATGTGGTGGTTGGTTGGGTGAAGGGCTCTCGCTAGGCACTGGGTCCCTAAAGGCTTCATTACACAGTTTAAAAGCATTATTTCAAACATAGTCACTTCCTTCAGCCGGGCAAAGAGAGAGAGGGGGAGGGGGAGTGAGAGAAGGCTGGAGAGAGAGAGAGAGAGAGAGAGAGAGAGAGAGAGAGAGAGAGAGAGAGAGAGAGAGAGAGAGAGAGAGAGTGATATGGGAGAAATACATCAGAGATGGGGAAAAAGAGGGAGATGAGCCAGTCAAAGGGAGGAAGAAAGAACAAAGAGAGGAGCAAGAAGAGAGAGGATGATGAAGACAAAGATGGCTGCAAGAAACCAGAGATGGTTAGGGGAGAAGGATGAGAGAGGGGGAAGACGTGAAAAAAAGAGTGAGAGAAGGAAAACCTTGAGAGAAACAGAGAGAGAGAGAGAGAGAGAGAGAGAGAGAGAGAGAAACAGGAAACTGAACTCATGTAATCCTTCCCATCAGTGATGTATTACATTGATTTCTTTTTACTTATATGTACATCTAAAGGGTCAAAATAGATGTAGACCAAAAAAATAATAATTTGATGTTAATAATTTGAATCTGCAAAGCAACTAAAGCTGTCGAATAATTGTAACAGAGTAAAAAAAATACAATATTTGCCTCTGAGATGGAATAGAAGTATTAAGTATTGAAAAAGTGGAAATACTCAAGGAGAGCAAATGCACCTCATATTGTACTTAATTACTTAGCAAATGCCGATTCCCATATCGTCTACGTCGGGTGGAAACTTCAAATTAACTTCAGTTACTTTTCAGGATTCAAATTCTAAAATAGCAAAAGTAGCCGATATACAAGCTCAAAATGCGTTGCTTAACGCTGTGTTTTGAGCTTGTAGATCTGCTAATTTTGATGCTTTTGTGTGACGCTGTAGTATGATCAAGTAGGGCGTTCATTTACAAAAAAAACACCAAAAGTTAGAATATGGAGATAAGAGGTTTCTGCCCGACAGCAACGATATAATGATTTCAACGGCTATTCAGACAAAAGAAATTAAAAAAAAGGAAAGCCTGTTCAATAGCCTAACTGAAACACGCAGCTGTTAATGGCCACCGTTTTTCCACCCCACACTTCCATTAAACCAAAGGTAATTTTGGAATGGTTCTTTGTGCTTGTGAGGTCCATTTAAAGACGGCTAATAAAACTATTGACAGACAACCGTCTTTAAAAGGGCTTTTTTACTGACTGGAATTGAATACATGCAGTATACATCTCAGAGGCGTCACAGTGCGACGCTTTTAGATCTACTCCAAACTCAACCCCTAAATTTAACTGTCTAATCCTAACCCCTACATCTGACCTGAATGTCCTAGTGGTAAGCCTAACTCTAAAATGTTTTTTTTAACCATAAAACAACCAGGAAAATGGCCCTCACAAGTATAGTAATCCAAGCGCACACACACACACACACACACACACACACACACACACACACACACACACACACACACACACACACACACACACACACACACACACACACACACACACACACACACACACACACACAGTACGTTAGCACTCTCTTTTCTTCCATTTTTTTGTGTCTGGTTTTTAAATACTATTTTATGTGTACAGTATGTTGAATAATTACACTCTGTGTGCCCCGGGCTTCCTGTGACTTGCCAGCATGAGTGCGGCCATCTGCATTTCTACTCTGTTTTCCTCTCCGTTTCATCATACATATAAAACAAAGGATGTGTGAAGGCTGGGGGGTTCCTATAAAGCCCTGGAAATCATCTTTTCTCTGGCATGTTGGGAAGAAGAAAATACACAGAGACTCCACACACTCCACACAATGGAGCTTTGCCAGCGGTGGAAAGTAACAAGGTGCATTTACTTAAATTGGAGAATTCTTCCACCACTGAGCTTTGTGGATGAAGAAATAAAGTGAATATCTCGCCGTCGTGTGGTCAAGTGGGTGGGCCGCGTGCATTTCCAATGTCAAGCTTGGATAAATGGAACTTACGTTCCTAGTTCCTATTTATCGGTAGTTTTTTTTGGACAATATACCTTTAACATCTTAGTCTTTTGCCAATTACTTGGGGCCTTACTTGCAATATCCTCACAGGTTGGGAATCACTGCTTTAGTCTGCAATGACATTGCCTGCTGGAGACAGAGGCCAGCGCGTGTGCACGCACGCGCACGCACACACACACACACACCCTTCTGACTTCATTCACTTGTTTCTTGGACACAGAACCTTGTTGAGGACAGGGGTCATCTCTGACACCCTGGCACCCAGACTCAAAACCTGGACCGACCACCTGGAACTGGACTGAATGAGAGGAACGGGAGGGAATGGGAGGAGGTGATGGCAGGAGGATGGCATCCAAGAAGACCGAGAGAGACAGACAGCAGATGGAGAGGATTTGAAATAGAAAAGGAGGCGAGAGAGAGAGAGAGAGAGAGAGAGACTTTGAGAAGTGGGATGTGTACCAACAACAGGAAGACAGATGGATAGATAGAAGTATGGGGGGATGAAAGGGAGGAGAGAAGAGGAACCAGCATGGATGATTAATTTCAGAAAGTGACTGTGGCCATGGGCGCGGGAGCCTGGCTCTGCCATCATGTGAACCCCTCAGTCCCACTAGTGCTGTAATTCAATTAGCTCACACTGGCAAGGCCTGATTGATTAGTTTAGCCAATCAACAAATGGCTGGATGTGGATGAGTCTCAGTCTCAGTCTCAGTCTCAGTCTCAGTCTCTCTCTCTCTCTCTCTCTCTCTGATTTTTTCTCTAGCTCTGTTTTCATCTTTCTTTTTCCCACTTCCCTGAAAGCAATTCTCTTTTTCTCACCCTTTCTCTTCTGTATTTAGATCCAAACACACGGAGCAGAGACTAACAAAACAAACATACAGAGCAGAGAGAGCAGAGCAGACAGAGCATAATCACTCAGAGAGACTGGCCTGTTAGAAGGCAGACTATTTACCAGTGTGTACTTGAATTGTTACAAACCAACACTATGAATAGATGTAATAGTGTTCTTTGGCATGACACTCTCTCTCTCTTTCTCTCCCTCTCTTTCTCTCTCTCTCTCTCCAGGCTGCCACTCGGCCACGCTCCGACGCCGCCCCAAGGTCGGTAAGGAGTGAGCGCGTCGGGCGTAGGGCCCCAGACGTGACGCCATTGTTGTCAGTGCCCATCTGGTGCCTCGAAACGCTCCCGTTCAGATCGGTAATGAAGCAGGTAGGGAGTCCAGCCCGTCAACCACCTAGCCTGCCTCCGGGCCGGTGCACAGGAGGTCTTGCATGGCAGCGGATGTTAATAGCATTGTTAATTTTAGCCACTTTTTTGGCTGAAACACTTATCCTGGGTGACTTGTATTTGGACGAGCCAGGGTAGGGAGTCTTAGCTGCAGGACACGACGACAGGTCACATTGGCGGTGGATGGCTGGCTCCTGCTGGTCGGGGGGGTACTTGTCAACCTTCTCATTTTGTTTTTAAAGATTATTTTAATGGCGCTCCTGCTAAACCAAGTGGAGAAGCCATGTATTAGGAGGAAAATGAGGCTCCACAGCCACCCCTGGAGCTCTCTCAGCTTTAATAGGTGTACAGATTATTACTGCTTTCCACCTCACACTGCCTGCAACGCTGTAGCAGCAGTGATAATACCTAGCTATTTAGCTGTGCACTCCTTGTACACGGTCCAAGTATCCCAGACTCTTCTCCCTCCTCCTGGCTCCCCAGGCTGTGGAATGACCTCCTCCCCTCTGTCAGGAGGACTGCAGACTCACTCCCACCACTTTGTATCACAGTCTGAAAACCCTTCACACTCTACCTCACCCCCCTAGCACTCCTCACATCTTGTTCCTATAACCCTAACCCTTAGAATTCATTCTTCCTAAATCTGTACCATAAACAGGTGGTGGTGGTTCTATTTTCAACCTCCTCGAACTTACGCGCACGCGCACGCACACACACACACACACACACACACACACACACACACACACACACACACACACACACACACACACACACACACACGTTTTCTTTGATGTTCGAGCATTTACAGCAAACCACCTGTGTCCTTGTAAATCACCTTGGTCACAATGCCCCTACAACACCCATGCTAGCCACGACATCTCCACACATGCCCATGCTGCCACACATACGGCAAAAGTCTGGTGTGATGTGCGTGCATGTGTGCTTCGGTGGGTGCGTGCGTGCGTGTGTGTGGATGCATGCGTGCATGTGTGGGATTGCATAGTTTCTGCTACAGTGGCAAAAGCACACGCACAAAAAAATACTAAAAAACTACAAACTGAAGATGATCTCCTTTGTGGATAGCTAATCTCATTATGCAAATGCACAGTTCATAAGTCACACTCGCTTTTGTTGGTGGAGATGTGATTTAGGACCTTTATATTCAAACACTACAAACACACGGACAGTATTATAAAAATGTTTGGGGGGGGCTGTCATGAGCGCGGGGGGGGGGGGCTCTGCAGCAAGCAAGTCTTACTCAGTCAAATTTTAGAATAACTAAGTACATTTACTCACGTTTTGTATTTACATTTACTCAAGTATTGAGTAAATGTACATACAGTACAGATTTGAGGAACTTAATTTGCGTTTCATTATTTGAGTACGGTATGTCCAATCTACTTCTATTCCACCACATCTCTGACTGTACGTTTTACTCCACTACAATTATTTAGTTACTAGTTACTTTAGATTATTAAGAGAAAACAGAGTTTGTAGATCGGCAACGTTTGAAAACGTTTAGTACTTTTACTTTGGTACTTTAAGTATATTTTGATGCCAACACTTTTGCACTTTTACTCAAGAGTATTTCTACATAGTGGTATTGCTGCTACATGGCGCGCGAGTGTCACTGGCTTTTAACTTTTATATACCAAGAAATCACGGCGAAGTCTTAAATGAAGATGTTCAATGACTCGACTCTGTGGACCCCGTCATGTATGAAATGATTTAGCTAAATGGGATGGAAGATCTTAATCTCTGGGATGTTCAAATAACTCACCTCCCTTAACTGTAATGGAAAAAAAAATCACATAATGGCTGAAATCAAAGCGCTTACATCCCATCCTGCTGAATATGCAGATATATTCAGATGAGAGATTAGGATGTTCACTTACCTGCCCGCCTGTTGGAAAGAAGTCAGGTTAGACTAATCCCAGAAAAAAAAAAGCTTTATCAACAAATATAGGGGCAGAATTACACGCTGGTGTGAGATATGCGTCTAATCCAGACACACAATTCACAAGGGATGGGACGAAGACAGTTGTTTTTTTGTTGTTTTTTTGTTCGATTTACCACTTTCACCCTGGTGTCCATATTTTGTGCATTTCATTGGGCAAAAAAAGGTTGAACATTTCACAAAACGTTCAAAAATACCAAACAAACAGCTGATCTACAAGCTCACAGTGCATCACGATGTGACGCGGTTTGAGCTTGTCGATCTGCTATTTTCCACAATTCGTCATACAACACAATATATACTGTAGGCAGGCACGGCAATCCCGGGAGGGAGAAGGTTAACCACTTGAGCCATCCTTATTCTGGGGGGGGGGGCTTTCACCAAAAATAGCCGATCTACAGATCGGTTGCAGAGTTTGTAGAACTACAAGCTATTTTCGGTGAAGAGTTCTGGTGTAGAGGGAAAACGAAAAAGAGCGCACCAAGCACAGTGCATTTACTGTAGCCTAATTCCCTCAACCCCTCTCCTGATATCCCCAAGCTGCTCCCACTACGCCTATAATGTAAACTGTAGTGAAACTTTAACATGTATTTTGTCACAGAATGTTCATATTATGGATTCTTCAGGCGGAAGGAATTTCGACATTCCAAAGGTTTCAAAATATTCTGGAAGAGCTGTCTCTGTCTCAGAGCTGTCTTTTTTCCAATGTAAATTATATACACTTTGCCCGTGCCATACATACAGTAAATACGTACATACAAATACATACATCTGGGACAAAGCCATTATACAAAAATATTCTCTCCAGAGCAGCAGTGATGCACACTGCAGAGCAACAGGAGAAAAGAGAAAATGAAATCAAAGGTAATTTATGCAGGGCTCGGCTCTCCTCGCGTTCCTGCAGCCTCCCTGCTACGATCAGCGTGCGCGAGTGTGTGTGTGTGTGTGTGTGTGTGTGTGTGTGTGTGTGTGTGTGTGTGTGTGTGTGTGTGTGTGTGTGTGTGTGTGTGGAGGGGGGGGTTGGTTGGGCGGTGGGGACCAGGACATTAACATACATAATGTGGGCATCATCATCATCACCTATCCCAGCAACAAACACATGAGGATATCAAGGCGGAGAGGGAGGACAGGTGCAGCCTGGTATGCTGTGAATGGTTTACGTGGCGCAGCGTTCATTAAGCTTATAGCTGAATCAACACAGATGGAACTCCCCCATCATCAACCCCCCCACCCGCTGCATGTCCAAACAATTTAAATGTCACATACGGTACACACACCAAACACCAAATGGCTCCTAATAAAACCCCACCCACCCCCGTCCCATCCAACATAACCCATCACAATTCATATCTTTCCCTGCCTTGAAGAGAGGGGGAGGGGGGGAGAACATAAAACAAACACACACACACACACACACACACACACACACACACAGCTTGGGAAATTACCGTACACGCCAAAGAATGGAATGGAACATGGGACAGAGGGACAGAAAGCAGAGACATACACACATACACACACACGCGCACACACACAGAACACAGAACAAATAAATGAGACATTCGCTGGAAACAGGAGAGGTAGATGTTGCTGATGCTTTTGAAAGGAGGGTCCACGTTTTTTGTTTGTCTCACTCCCTCCTTCTATCTTCCGTAGTTTACCCAGATAAAGGGTGGAAAGCGTTAAAGAGGTTATTATGTCTTGTTATGTGTGTTAGTTAGAAGCTGTTTCTTTATGGAGGTGGTTTATAGAGTCTTACCTCGGATGGGGGTACTGTCTGGAAGAAACAACAAAGAACCAGAAGAAGACAAACAGCATCATCAGTGTAATTCATCAGTTTGAATCATTGAGGTGCTGGGGACAAGATCACTGGGGCTCCGGGACAATCGTTCTTGTTTTTTTTTAAATCATTATTATTTTAAACGTGACTCACAGAAACAACCGCTGGTCTCACAGAGGTGCAATGGGACCCTTTGTCTAACTCTTTCGTTCTTTGATACCATCGCTGTAGGGGGGAAACCTTGTATGTCCAAAACCGTTACTTTACAGCAAATGGAAACCAGAACCTGTGTTCCAATGGATCCATTGCAAATCACCACACTGTCATACTGTACAACACAGTATAACATTCATTTATGAAAAAAAACTAATAGATGAAATATGGAGATACAAGGTTTCTGCCGCACACAGAGACGATTATGGTTGGCTGAGCTGGACGTAAAGACAGAAGTGTGTTTTATCATTGCCGCTCCTCTGGTTGATACGGCAGAGGCTAAAGAGGATTGGCCTTAAGTTGACAGGCCTGCTCCACTGCCATAAGCCCTCTTTCCGAGCCAATTGACCTTGAACGGGGCAGGGTTAAATGGAATGATACCGGGCAGTCGTTGAGGAGTGGGTAATACAGGGGCGGCCGGCTTTGGAGGGGACGTTATTTCAGCATAGAGAGTCTAATGGCGCTTTCGCACTGCATGGTACCACTGGCTCAACTCTACTCCACTCTATACGCGCTTTACTTCGTTTTACCACAAAGTCGTAAAAAAGTGGTTCTCAGACTTTTTACTTTCAAGGACCCACATCATTCGGAGAGTGAACAAATGGAACCAAATGGACCCGTTAGTGCTACACGATGATCGAGTTAAAGCTCATGCTAACACTAATGCTGTCTGGAAACGATCTCTATTTTAACTCGCGCAGTGCAACAAAACGGTTTCTGATAACATTTAGGTGAAAAATAGGGTTGTGCAGTTGCTCTCCATATTGATTCATTTCACATTTACAATGGCAAGTCAAAAGTATCTTTACCACTTTCAACCTGGCGTCGCTATTTTGGGCATGTCGTTGTAGGCAAACATTATTTTAGTATTTTCTTTACATAGCAAAAAAATGCTGATATACAAGCTCATAACACGTTGCAATGCGACATGTTGTGAGTGTGTAGATCGGCTATGTTCTCTACGTGACACCGGCGTGCGATTAAGTATAAAACAGGGCTTAACGGGAGTACTTATTCGGGAGTCTCCATGCAGTATAGGGGAGTCCATGGCGACACAGAGATGAAATGCAGTGGAAAAGCGCCACATGTCAAAGTGAGAATTCGAGCCATTCGAGCCAACTTCGACTTAAGATTTCACTTCTGGTTTGTCCCACTGCTTCCACAAGCCTGGCGGGGTTGGAATACATAAAATCTGTACCTCACACCCACTTCTCTGGTCATTCAATCGACTGCTTCTTCCCTCGACTCTATCAGCTTACACTAGCGTCATGTTCTGTATGTGTCCTGCTGTATTGTGTACTGTGAGATTACGTGTTGGGGTGTTATACGGTATGCCTCGCTGCTGCAAGCCAATTCTCCCATCAGGGACACACAGGCACATTGAGTATTGAGCTGAGGGACTGGTGGTGGTGAGCCTCTTGAATGTCTTGAGTCATATTGCTACCGTGTTAAAATGTGTCTCTTATCGGCAGGGCTGAAGGCTGGTGCAGGCAGCCCGGATGAACTGTGACCCTACACTCATCGTGTCTGGTTTCATTTCGCTGCACTACTTCTCCATCTTGTATTCTGTCTGACCCCCCCTCTGCACCCTTGGCCTCTCTCTCTCTCTCTCTTTCTTTCTCTCTCTCTCCCTCTCTCTCCCTCCTTCCCTCACTCTCTCTCTGACTTTTTGCCTTCCTGTCTCACTCACTCCATCTGTCATTCTGTCCCAATCTTTTTTTTTCTGCCTCTCTCTGTTTCTACACAGTTCAAATCCTGAGTGTTTAACTCAAATGTAACCAATATTTGTACATTCTCAGAGTTGCAAATGTCTCTCTCTCTCTCTCTCTCTCTCTCTCTCTCTCTCTCTCTCTCTCTCTCTCTCTCTCTCTCTCTCTCTCTCTCTCTCTCTCTCTCTCTCTCTCCTCTCTCTCTCTCTCTCTCTCTCTCTCTCTCTCTCTCTCTCTCTCTCTCTCTCTCTCTCTCTCTATGCTTCTCTCTCTCTCTCTCCTCTCCTCTATCTGTCTCCCTTCATGCTTCTCTCTCTATCTGAAGATGGCTCACTTCAGGATGACAGGGTGGTGGCCTTGGCAGACTCCTGAGAGTGCAGGCAGGGCATTGCCAGCCCAGAAGAGGTGGCCTACTTAACACAGCCAGGGGCCTGGGGGGGGGTGGGGGTCAAGAGTTCACACTGCCTCCAGCCGAGGCCCACCAGTTAGGGTGTGTGTATGTATCTTCACGGCTGTGTGTCTGCGTGTGAGTGATGCACGCAGTTATGAGTGTGTGCGTTTACATCTAACACTAAAAGGTTATGTGTGTCTGTCAGCGCTGACTGTCAGCCAATCTGTGCCCAAACAAAAGCACATCATCATCACGGACAGTGCTCAGAAGACGCAGCGGAGCGGTCTCCTGTGTTTAAGATGTAAAACGGTGCTGGCAATTTCCAAAACCCATCCAATCCATTAGTAGAGGGGAGATTAGATTTTGTCCTGGTCAGACCGTTGCACCTCCCCTGCATACTGAGTCCCACCATGTCCTCTGTGATACCAGCGGTGAAGGAAGGAAGCTGTGGCTGTGCTTCTGTCTGGTATTCAAACCTCCCACATCTACAGTATATATACATATGTATATATAATACATATATATACATACACATCTCCCCTGCTTTGCTGTACACTGTGTTTCTAGCTATTCAATTCCTAAACCTCAAGGACAAACAAATCTTGAATTTGGAACTCACGGTCAAAGTAAATGTCAAATGTTGTGAGCTTTTCCAACTGAATAGGTAATGGCAAAGGCAAATTCAGGCAAAAACCTTCAAAAATTGTCAAAGTATAAAATAGGGCTCAAGTGGCGAGCCAATTTTGTTAACTACTTACGCCACTTAATTTTATACATTCAAATGTTTGTATGTAGTACATTTTAGAAAAAAATACTTCCAATAACTCGTATTGACAGTGAATGTATTTCCTTCCTCTGTAAACATGTCATAAAAGTTGTTATAACAATAATAACATTATATATACAGTGCACAGCATATGCATATTTGGGACTGAGTAACTGTGGGTGTCTTTGAAAAAACAGGCAAAAAAATAAAATTGGGGAAGATGTTTCCGACTAACTTCATGTCTAGGATAATTTCACAGACCGTGTCATCAGCTGTCACAATAATACAAGGAATAGGAGCAGAGGGTTCTGGGAATGTTACGTTGTTAAAGAGTTAGCGTTTTGTTTAGGGGGCCGCAGGAAGCTGGTCACTTCACTTTTCCTTCAGTTTAGTTGGAGTTTTTTTAGTTGAGGAGTTAGGGAGTCAGAAATTCAAATAGGTATAGTTAGGTTAGATTAGGTTAGGTTACATTTAGGTTAAGGTTAGGATAAGGTTAAGGTTGGGTTATAGTTAGGTTAAGGTTAGGGTGAGGTTGAGGTGTTGGGTTATAATTAGGCTACAGGTTAGGGTTAGGTTAGGTTAGGTTATAGTTAGGTTAAGGTTAGGTTAATAGAAGCAGGTTTGTGTAAAGCGAAAAGCGTCACTTGAACCTTAAAAAAGGACTGGGTCGTTAAGGGATACAAAGGAGAGGGGGGGAGTGAGGGGGGGTAAGGAGAGGAGGAGAGACAGAATAGAATGAAGAGTAACATAAGTAAGCATTGCCGAGCCATGAGGCCCATAGGGCAGGAGCATATCTCCTGTTTCCTTAGCGTGAGGCAGCTTGATGTGCAAGAACATCCCCTGGACATGACGCTAGTATGTCGCAGGGACTTGATGCTGAGTGCCAAGCAGGGAGGTATTGGGTCCCATTTTTATAGTCTTTGGTATGACCCGGCTGGGGATTGAACCCCGACCTCCTAATCTCAGGGCGGACACTCAAAGGTAGGTACGTTTAAATCCATCACTTCTAAACAAAAAATAAAAACAGAGAATGGGGGAAATGAAAAAGGAATCATGAAGACAGTGAAGAACAGAGGATAGAAGGAAATAGAAAATAAAATGAAATGAGAATCCTGACAGTCTTATCTGACTTGAGAAGGCTACTAACAGAGGATGCCCCCCCTGCGTGAGATTCAATTTCAATGACAAATCCACCTGTGTTGCAGCACGCCAACCCTCAGGGCCGTAAGCCCAGAGTCTTAAGCCTGGGTGAGCCGATGGCTGGAGCCAGCCAGGGGGACAGATCATCTGCTTAGGGGTGACAATGACCCAAATACACCTCTGTGGGCCGATGATCTCGCCACGTTATCGAACGCCCGTGTGGGATTATTCGCATATCCCACCCACCCCAGCTGTTCCGTCAAAAATCATATTCAAAATATGATTGAGGATTATAACTGTGTCCGAGCCAGAGGCTGTGGGCAAATCCTGGCCAGGAAGGAAGGCCATCTGCTGGTCGTATTGGGGCAGGATGGGGTGGGGAGGGAGCGCTGCGTTGGAGGATTGCGTGATTTGGCATAGCACTATGGTCTTTGCCCACCCCAGCCGCGGGTTGATTGGCTGACCTTCTCGTCACTGCGTAGATGTCCAGAGGATCTGGCACGGGCCTCAGCCGGTCTCAGGCAACGCTTGGCACATGGCCTAATCTGGATAAAACCCCTGTCACCCTCCGCAGGTCACAGCCGAGGTGAACGTTGGTACAGCGTTCCGCATCGTACCAAAATCTGCATTTCAATCTGCTTACAGATTCGACTTGGGTATATGAATACACATCTGTTAATGTGGCTTGTTGCATGTATATATGTATCTAAATCCAGACATGGCACAACGGCCACAAGGTCGCAAGGCCAGGAACATGCCGTGCCTCTGTCGGCTGAATGTATTGAGGTCAACATGTTGAACTTTTGACATACAGAGACCTTATTCCCTATGAATATGCACCACTTCCAGTTGTCCCCTCTCGACCACTGGGTAATCTGCTCTGGCTGACAAGGCCAGCGAGGGCCTGGGGTCCGGAGCCCTGGGGAGGACCAGGGAGAAATGTCAGGCTGCTTCCACACCTCTAGAAGAGCTCTCCGCCTGGGGCTCGGCATGCAAATATCACAGCTCTGCCAGCGCTGCGTGTAACCAGCCCCGGTTAGCCAATCAGCTAGTCAGCCAGCCAGTCCTTCAGTCGGCCAAGCCAGTGCACTATAAAATGTGTTTTCCTTAGATACGGCGGCTTTGGGTTCAGTGTAAGGCAATCGCCCACATGGGGAGAGGAGGGCATTTCCATGGTCATATTGACCGATATGGATACTGGTATAGCAGTACCGGTTTCCACCAGTAGGCTTTACTGTGTACACCTGTTATACTGCAACTATGATGCTTTGAAATAATTCCACAGCGCAGACATTGTCTCCGGTGTTGGTAGGTTGAAAAGTAATTTTTTCCCCATCAAAATTGGCACAGCATTAATGCTTCATCATATCGGTGCAACATAATAATGGGAATAATTTTTATATCTGTCCGATGCCAACAACACATTTGTGATGAATTATGGCTGATTGATATCGTGCATCCCTAGCTCGGGCCTCTCCGCCAATCTACGTCAGAGGTGTCATCATTAAACCCCGATTTACACTCTGAGGCTGAGAGCATTCCTGAAGCAAAAGAAAAGTAGAACAACTAAATACAGAGCCCCAGAAACGGTAAACAAACATCTGACCATGAAAGAGCTGAAAACAAGGCGAGAAGGAAAGTCCCTACTGATTCAGTAAAAGCATCAGGGAAACTTTTCCAGCCTTTTCAAGACGTATTTCTGCCAAGGACACACTCACGCACGTGTGTGCACACACGCATTGCAGAAAAAGACAGGGCTGGTTCATAAGGATCTGGGCTTTACACAGTACACAGACATGTGGTCTAAGGATCCTGACAGGACACCCATGATGATCCAAATCTCATGTATGCTACTTTCCACCAAGAAAATGCACAAAAACGGCGATTCACAACCTTTTTTGCATCAGGTCCCGCACTCGGAAATCTTGAAGGTCCACCCATCTGACCACTTAACCACTTGTTAAGTGGTCAGATGGTTGGGCTGCGTGCATTTTCAGAGCATGTTTATTTTAATGATAGATCAATCGATTGTGTTCCGTTAACATAGTATACTTTAAGTTCCTATTGGTATCACAATGATAATTAAGTATGCAAGGTTTTAAAAAAAATATACCATGACATTTTTTTTATTTTAATGTAATATTATCATCGAAATCTTAGTGTTTTGCCAATTATTTGGGGGCCCACTTGCGATATCCTCACGGCCACAAAAGTGGTCCCCAGCCCACAGGTTGGGAATCGCTGCACTAAAATACTGACATATTTTCATCTATATAAGCTTATTATTTCATGTTCGAAACACATCTGCTCCTGGTAAAGAGGGTGGATTGAAGATGGCTTGTCAAGCCGATTGTGTGCACGCGTGCGTGCGCGAGCGTGCGTGAGTGAGTACGTACACATACTGATGTGCTGCACCAAGAAGCACAAACATCGAGAGGATTTGGGGGGGTCCAGGACTTTTTCTCATCAGTATAAATCCAGAATAGCGCTGACTGAACGAGCTTTCCAGTGAGAGCTCTTAAGTAGAAAAGGAATCAGAGCTAAACAGTAACTTCACACAGAGGAAGCCTTCACTGGCTCTGCTACTTCCACAGATGTACCATTCTTCTAACTTTCACTCCAAATCAATGTGTAACTAGCTACTATTTGAACACAATGGACACTTTCTCATGTGGAAATTACCTGAAATTAACCTGATTATTACTAATATACATACTATTATGTTATATTACCATTGGCCAGCCTTTCACATGTTATCCACAAAAACACTGTTGAGGCCGAATACAATTGATTGAGTGTTACACTCAATCAATTATTGATTTCTTATGTTTTATGTTTTATGTTTTAATGTTCTTATGTATCACTGAACATGATAATGCGAGAGTATTCACGTCGCATTGCATTATCGCCGGTGTAAAATGGCCTTAATCACATTTAGGGCCAGACGATATGACTTCAAATCAATATCATCATTTTTTCAAACTTTGGAATATGATTTATGAACGATAAAAATAAATAAAAACAAATGAAAATGGCAGATCTAGAATCTCACAACGCGTCGCATCTCGACGCACTGTGAGCTTTTAGATTGGTTATTGTCCCTTTTTTGTACGCCACCATTGTAGAATGAAGCATAATAGGCTACATGGCTAAGTGGTTAATCAAACTAATCAATTCAGTCGATTATAAACTATTAAAATATTTGTTGATATATAAAAAAATGAAATGCTTCTCGATTGGTCAATTAACCTACATGAGCAAGATTACGTCAGTTGCTGGTTCTAAATATCGGTTTTGATATTATTTTTCGGTTAATGTGTTCCGGGTGGCTTCGCCAGTTAACATGTGTCCACCCTCTTCCTTCCTCGTCTCTCTACATTATGCTTCTAAGCAAAGCATAAATCGCCTCAAAACAAAGAGATTAAAAAGATAAAAGTAATTCCCCTGAGTGTGTTTGTGGAAAGTGGCTTCAAACAGAAGCCCTGAGAGGAGGACAAATGAATTGTTTCCTTGAGCTCCCTCCCTCCCTCTCCCACTCTCTCTCTCCCTCTCTCCCTCTCTCTGCGTCTGTCCTTGGGACTGGCTTCAGAGCTTGGTTTGGGGTGGGGGTGGGGGTGCTGGTATGCTGGGATGAGAGCCAGCTGGGCAGGAGGAGGAAAAATAAAATGAAAGAAACTTTCTCCTGAGAACAATCTTTTGGATGTTTGGTCGTATAGTTTCTGGGGGGATGGGGGGAGGTTGGTCCTCAGCTGCTCCCTCAGCGTCTGTCCCTCACCTGGAAGGAACCCAACATACTTCTACCCCTGTCACCAATCACTGCAAGCACCAAATGCTCCTTTTTCTCTCTTGGACGGCCAGGGAATGTTATTGCAAAAGTTGGAATCAATTTGGTGTGTGCGTGTGCGTGTGCGTGTGCGTGCGTGTGTGTGTGTGTGTGTGTGTGTGCGTGTGCGTGCACATGAGTGTGTGTGTGTGTGTGTGTGTGTGTGTGTGCGTGCATGTGTGTCTGTGTGTGAGTGTGTGTGTGTGTAGGGGGATACAGATTGTCTCCTCCCTTAAGGTGGATCATTTTAATGAGCCTCAAATATTGTCTGTAAAGAAAAGGAACAGGTAGAATTGTCTCTGATACAAATACAGTGATTTTCTTTCCTCTTAGAGGAACTATGATGGACTCCCCACTTTATGTGAAGAGCTCCCCTTGAGCAAGGCACCTGACGTTGAACAGTAGAAGACTGTGGTTGTATTGGTCAGCTCCCACTGGCTAACAGTATAATACTGTGGTTGTAATGGTCAACTCCCAGTGGCTAACAGTATAATACTGTGGTTGTACTGGTCAGCTCCCAGTGGTACTGGTCAACTCCCAGTGGCTAACAGTATAATACTGTGGTTGTACTGGTCAGCTACCAGTGGCCAACAGTAGAAGACTGTGGTTGTACTGGTCAGCTCCCAGTGGCCAACAGTATACGACTGTGGTTGTACTGGTCAGATCTCAGTGGCCAAAAGTAGAAGAATGTGGTTGTACTGGTCAACTCCCAGTGGCCAACAGTATACGACGGTGGCTGTACTGGTCAGCTCACAGTGGCCAACAGCACTGGTCAGCTCCCACTGGCTAACAGTAAAAGACTGTGGTTGTACTGGTCAACTCCCAGTAGCCAACATTTAAGTCTGTGGTTGTACTGGTCAGCTTCCAATGGCAAACAGTGAGAAGACTGTGGTTGTACTGGTCAGCTCACAGTGGCCAACAGCACTGGTCAGATCCCAGTGGCTAACAGTAAAAGACTGTGGTTGTACTGGTCAACTCCCAGTAGCCAACATTTAAGTCTGTGGTTGTACTGGTCAGCTTCCAATGGCAAACAGTGAGAAGACTGTGGTTGTACTGGTCAGCTCACACTGGCCATCAGTAAAAAAAAAAAACTCTGGCCTAACTGGTCAGCTCTCAGTAGCCAACAGTATAAGTCTGTGGTTGTACTGGTCAGCTCCCAGTGGCCAGCAGTAGAAGACTGTGGTTGAACTGGGAACATACTACAGGATCACAAGGAATGCAAAGCATTGCTGAAGAACAGAGTGTACAGCACGGGGTAAGAACAGTACGTGTGTCACAGGTAGATGAGTGGTAATAATAACAACGCGCTGCTGTCACAGCGCTAAATGTCCTTGCTTCACCTTCCAGCAGGGGAGACAGGACAACGCTGGCATCAGTGGCAGCATGTGAAACAGAAACAGAGAGAGAGAGAGGAGGAGGGGAGGAGGGGGGGGGGGGATGGGTGAGGGGAGGGCATGCAGTTTTGGAAGAGTAGTTTTGAAAAGGCCATCTGCCTTCAAGGAGACTTGGTGTGGGGCTCGTGGCACTTACCAAAGGCTTCTGAGAACCACAAAGGAAGGAAAAGGAAGGAAAGAGAAAGTAAACAGAAAAAGAAAGGGGAGGGAAGAAGAGAATAGTTCATTTCAGGGTGAGGCTGAAAAAAGTTGCTGAGAGAGAGAAAGAGAGGAGAGAAGGAGAAGAGAAAGAGAGAGGGCGCCACCCAAGAGTCATGGGAACCACAGTTGAGGTAGGTCGCTTTTTTGCGTTAAAACAGCTGTCATAAACATCAGCGCAAGCACAAGTTAAGGTTACTCCAAGCCACAAATGTCAACAACTGTTTAACTTTTTAAGTTTAACGTGATGTACGGAGTTCACAGTTATATCATTATAGACCAAACACTGCTTACTGGTTTGTGTCTGTTATTCCAACTCAAACTTGTTATCAGCTATAAAACTAAATTGCAGTCAATAAAGTTTACAACAGCGCCCGACAACTGAAATAGAAAACAAATAAGTGAAGCTGGTTAGACTTGAGGTTGAAACAGTTAGTGTCGTTGGCTTCTGGTTATATATCAGGTTAAGAGGTGGTTGAATGTCAAGATGGAAGATGTTGAAGACTCTGAGATGTGAACAGAGACACATCAACAGTTTCAACAGATGGACGGACAGACAAACGGACAGACTGACAGACAGACAGACTGACGGACGGACGGACAGACGGACAGACGGAGACAGACAGACAGACTTACAGACACAAATACAGTGAACAGAGAACAACCATCATTTCAGTGAGACATGACTCAGAGAGACAGTGTGAGACAGACAGACAAGAGGGAGGATAGACAGAATACCTTGTGTTAATTCAGTCCTCGGCAGTCAAGTCCTCAGAGTTAATTTAACTCTGAGAGGGCACAGACGGGCCCATCCCATTTGTACCCTCTCAGAGTTACAAGTGGATGAATGAACACGGAGGATTTCACTGTGCATCCGTGCGGTGCCATCGGACTAACCCGTCTAACACACAAATGTTTTCTATGGCCTTCATAAATTTGGAAAATAAAGCCTATCTCAGTGGTGCATAGCAGCGCTGCTTCATTATTTTTGTTTGTTATGAATGTTTGCTTGTTAAACTTAATAAATGAGCCCCAGTGGTGGAGTGTAGCTGGGCATAGCGTGGTAATAACACTGCCAGGATAAGAGGCTTGTTTTTCCACTGGGGCCCACCGATGCTAAAAATGTAGCTACAGTATGCCCTTCTAGTATTGTAAACCAGTTTGGATTAAAAGTGTCTCTAGGGACTGGCATATGTTAAATGAGGGCACACAGTAAATGGTGTTTAACTGTATAACATCGCGTTTAATTTAAGATGCTAAAAATGTACAACAACATACTTCTGTTGTTGAAACTAACTAATCATTGTGATTCATAGTCATGATCTAAATACCTTTTCGCCCCAATGGTATACCCTGATTTACATCAAAGTCCCAGTGAGCGTTAACTGCTGGGGTTTAACCCATTCAAAACGGGAACAAATATGTCATTTTAAGATTTCTTTTGCTATTAAAAAAAACAGCAGATATACAAGTTTGTGATGCGGCACTGAGTGCCGTGCTACGAGTTTGTAGATCTGGAATTTGATTTTTTTATCGTGAAAATGTGTGCAAATCTTTGAATATATATTTTTTAAAGCAAACATTTGTAAAATATTTTGTTCCAGGGACCCCCAGAAGCAAAGATTTGAGTTACAGATGTTACAAAGTTACAAATATTCCAAGATTTGCACACATTTTCATGATAAAAAAAAAAAAATAGCAGATCTACAAGCTCATAGTGTGGCACTCGGTGCCACGCTTTGAGCTTGTATATCTGCTATTTTTGAATAGCCAAAGCAATCTTAAAATGACACAGACGCGTTCCCGGTCTTGATGGATTAAGGTATAACAAACAGCGACCAGGCATTGGAAGCATTAGCATGTGAAACTCGGTGCACATTCTGTCTCTTTTTTGTCTCTTTTTACAATCCCCCAAGGTGGCCCCCGTGTCCTCAGACTAAAGTCAAAATGCCTTGGCAGCCCTCCCCGAAGATCTCCTGGAGTGTCTCTGCTCCTTCCACAGGCAGGGAAGAAGGGCCACAGCCTGCCAAGAGCCCAGGAACACAGCAGCCTGAAGACTTGTGCAACATCCATCTACAACACAGCTAACATTCCAGCACCACTCAAAGCTCTCATTTTTCTGGACACAATTGGGGTCGTCCCGGTTTAGTCATTTCAACTTTGATGTGCTCAACCACTTAAAAGTCAAAGGGACTGCCAGTAATAGAAACACACTGGTGGTGAGTTGCAGTTGGGGGAATTAAAACATATCTGGGAGAGTTCTACGGTATCATCTAAGGTCTTCCCAGCCAAACACATGGAAGTGGTGTCGGTGTATGGATCCCGAGGCACCCCCCCACAACAACTGGGGCAGTAGCTCGATGGCCACAGAGCCTTTATTTAGTCGTGTCTACCCTGATTTACATTAGCAGCAGCAAATCAAATGGGAGCCATTGGATTTTTCGGATGGTGACGAATGATCGACCTGAAATATCTACCACTGTGTTGCCCGGGGGCCACTGCAGGCCCTGCTCTTAATTAGCAACATAATTAGACTTTGCTTTACTGGGTCTCTCGATGGGACTGCAATCAATGGAAAAAACAAGACAACACATCCACCACGTTTGTTGTGGCAGAGAGCAATTTGGATGGCGCTGCTTCTCTCTATGCTATGACACATTTTCTGAGCATGTAGTAAATCATGTGAAGGCCTCAATTACTGCTGCTTCAGACGTTGTTTTTTAAATATTTGTCGTAGATAAATATTTGTGTTAAATTGTGGATAGTGCACATTTAAGTGACATATACCTATATATTACTTTTGACATGCACAGCATGATCACATACTGTAAGTTGTTAACCTAGGCTTTGCTGAAACAAACGTAATAAAGATAATGATGGGTTAAACGCCCTTGTAGTTCAAATAAAGATTGAGGGCCTCTTTTAGAGAATGTCATCGGTCTGTCTGTCAGTTGTCTTCCTGCTCATTCTCAGGGACAAGCTCAAATTTCAGCGCAAGAAGAAGAAGCTGTCCACTGCCGCTCAATTCAAAACGAAACAACCCTGACAAGCCCCTTGGTACTTCAAAACACGACCGCGGACACGACCCTCCGCTGAAATGCAGACCAGGGTTAGCTTGGAGGCCCATGAACGAAGCCACACAAAGGCTCATCTTGTCCTTACCTGAACGCAGCTGTTTGATTCGTCCGTTACTGGCACTGGGGTCGATGGGCAGGAAGTCCTTGAACCAGGTGATCTCTGGGTCGGGGTTGCCGCTGGCGGCGCAGAGCATGGTGGCCGTGCGCGTTCGCTCCACCACCTTCAGCTGGGGGCCCATGTCGATGTTGGGGAAGCCAGCCGGCAGCAGGTCCTCTGTGGAGAGAAATGGACATTGGGACATTTAACGTTGAATTCAGTGGTTCTCAAACAAATTTTCTTCGTATTTGGCCCCGCACCCCCTATCTGAAAATAGTTTGTGCCAGGGACTCCCCCTATCTGAAAAGAGTTTGTGCCACGGAACCCCCCACCCATCTGAAAATAGTTTGTGCCAGGGACACCCCCCCCCCCCCCCATACAAGAATTGTGTTGTTACAATGTTTCAAGAATATGAAAATAAATAAAAGTGGTCAAAGTGGTTAAACTAAATTTTGATGCTATATTAACCAAATTTACTTTCGACCCCCTGGAACCCCCCCCCCCCCCCCCGTTAGCGTTTGTCTACCAGTGTTCAGGTTCATGAGGATCGTTATGAATTTAGTAGAATTCTGTTGAATTCTGTCTGACCATGTTGACTAGAAAGCGCTGGAGGTGTGTCATGGCCCAGGGCTCAGAAACACTTTTTGTTTATCCCTGTGGCTGTCAGAGACCTGAACGAGGACAAGGACAAAAAAACTAAACAACAGAAGGCTGTCATAGACCATTCATGAACATTTAATTGTCCTGGGCCATGTGTTATTTTTTCTTCATGAATAAGGTATGCAGAATGATACGCAGATATATTAGAATGTGTCACACACACACACACACACACACACACACACACACACACACACACACACACACACACACACACACACACACACACACACACACACACACACACACACACACACACACACACAAATGCTTACAGACTGGCTTAGTATAACAGTAATAAGAAAAAGACGTTCACATCATCTATTCTATTTTCCAAATCCCTTCGGGGGCGTCAAACCTAAACGCCGGCAATTTCAGTTGATCTAATAGCATCCGAACATAATGGAACATCCTTAATCCCAATTTACCTCAGACCTGCTACGATGGATACACTTCTAGAATGCGGGATTATATGAGCTACCTATGCAGACAGACCAACACGTCAGCTGATGGATAAACCTGTTAAGTGCACTGAATTCTAACAGATACTCCCACCGAAACCTCACACTCATACTGTAGATGCCTGAGACTTCAGAGATTTCAGAGGAAGGAAGGGATGAAGGAAAGACCCAGAGAACCAAGGTCGCCTTCCTCAACGAGTCACCAACCCTGAGCAAATATAAGAGGGCAACCAAAGGCAACACACCTGCCGACTTGATCCCTGCTAGTGATGTTGAGCAAACATTTCATCACATGCTGCTCCAATGTCAAATGTGCACAGAATGGCTGAATTATAGATGAACGCCCATATACACTCTGTGTTGTTGGCTCTCTGTTGGTGGTTGGGGACTGTGGGAGTATTGTACTGTACATATCAGGGATGTTCTGATTCCATTTTTTTTTTCAATCGGTCGATACCAAGTATGAAGTTATAAATAAATCTAGCAATAAACTAGAAAAAGTGCTCCATCGCATTTCCGACTCTAGTACATATGTGCCAGCAGCAGAACCACACTCATACAGCTAATTTCAGCTGAGCAATCTCATAATGGTAATTCACATAAAGGTTGGATATCCACAGTTACAAACCCAAGCATAACATTGAGTAAATTGTAAATGTTATATTTGTACTATCCACACTATTGATTACTTCCTATGGCGACATAGCTGTGTTCATAATAACAATAAACACTTGTTGTGCCATATAAAAGAATAGACAAACAGTCTGTAATTAACCACCTCCTGTTTTCGCTCTACACTAAACACGCTTTCCCGAAAACAGCCGACAATACGGACAAACCCTCTTACAGATAACTTTGGCCTTTGGGCATGGCAGAGGGAAAAGCCCAATAATCACACATGATTGGATGAGAGAGACGGAACGAGGGCCTAATTCACTCAGTGTTCATCAGCATCGCTAAGCGGCTGCACTCTCTGCTGTGCTTCAGATGAAAGTGCCCTGGTACTTAACGCCTGACCTCCGTCACCCGACAGAATCCAGCCAGAGGGGGGTAGTGGAGTAGTGACTCATTCCTGGCCAAGTGGGAACCCCTGCGGGTGACCCTGTACTGTAAAAATGCGTCAGACGCCTGAGGTGGCGTCATAAAAGCTGTGCTGTCCCACTGAGTTAAGAGGTATAGATCACTACTCTTCATCTGGCGCTCAGGGAGAGAGAGAGAGAGACGATGACCTCACACACCAAGCGTGCAGAGTAGACATCACGACGGGATGTCGTGCTGGCCATGGCCTCCATGCCCAGTGCATGGTGGACAGTAACAAAGTGCATTTACGGTACTTGAGTATCTCGTTGCTGTCGGGCAATAAATTAATTTGTAAATTAATGGCCTACTTGATCATACTAAAGCGTCACACAAAAGTATAAAAAGTAGCCGATCCGCAAGCTCCAAACGCATCGCTTCACGACAAATTTTCAGCTTGACGATAATCCTCCTATAATTTGACAAACCTCTGTAGTGGTGCATGGTGTAGTGGTGGTGAGGCCAAAATTGTTCTCCCCCTGTTCTCCTCAGTGGCTGGAGCAATTGATCTGAATTTGCACGGAACTGCAAAGCCCGTTTTTCGATATCACCAAATCTCAGCTGTTTATTAGCGTTTTTGTGGGAAAGAATGTCGCCTCCCGGGTTGCCAGATCCTGTGCGCATATCCCCCCACGGATGCGTCGACCGGGTATGGACTAGTAATAATAATAATAAAACATAATTTGTATAGCACTTTTTTAAACAATGTTACAAAGTGCTTGAACAATCAAGACATATCTGTTTTTTTCATCTGCTACTTTTGCTGTTTTTGAATTTGAATCCTGAAAAGTAACAGCTATGGAAATAATGAGGTTTCTACCCGACAGAGACAATCTGTACTTTACTTGAGTATTTGTGGATACTTATGACTTGTTTCACTCCACTATACATTTCAAAGACAAATATGGTACTTTTTACCCCACAATGTGTCTAGGAATGGAAAGGGTACAATATGAATGAACCACTTATTATTATTATTCTTACTTAATTATTACTATTCAAATATGTGCTTCTGGAAAGTCTTTTTGCTTTTTTTTTATGTCTTTCAATACAGAAATGGACTGATATTTAAAAAAAATACTTTGCAATTTGTACGTTTGAATACTTTTTTTAAAATAATTTTTAAAGCCAAGTACTAATACTTTAACTCAAGTACACTGAAAGAGCAACTGTCACTTGTAGTTGCATAACATTTGACCAGGACTTGACTCTGTACTTTGACTCAAGTAAGTTGCAGTACTTTGTCCACCGCGGTCGATGCCCTCCATTGAGGGAATAAGGGATGATAGTCACAGTTGGAGAGACGATAAAAGCTGTCCGTCTGTCTTGCCGAGTCACGCAAACACAACAACCCAACGATAAAAACACAGCCCAAAGCCAGGGATGGAAAAGACGAGGGAGAAGACAGCGGTTACCTCACATCGGAGGGGCCGACTGCAGCAGTGGAGCCATGAATATTTCAACGCTCGCTTCAAAGAAGTCGAGGCGTTTATGCTGTTTTAGGCTTCTCGCTGAATCCTGCCCATCGATTATTCACGACCGCCGCTGTATAATCTCTTTGTATCTGGGTCCCCCAAGACAGGAGGACAGCACTGGCTAGTTTTACGACGCAAAAAAACCCCAGACAGAGTGACGTGTACCTTCTCTCAGCACAATGTCTATCCATGTGCCTCTGATGTTCTTTGTGTGCCAGACACCCCTGAACACTACTAGGACCCCTCTGGCTACAGGTGTGTTGTGTTGAAATGGTTGTTTCAGGGTTATAACAAGATTCTCTTTTACAATTAGGCAAATATTCATGTTGGGGTTAGGATTAGGCATTTAGAGGTTAGGTTTACGGGTTAGGTTTGGCACTATGCCTGATTTATTATACCTAGTTGCTTGCCGATGCTACCCACCGAAGGCTAGAAATGGGGGGGAATAGCAAAAAAATCAAAAATCACGCTTAAAATGTTGATGTTTAAGTATAGTAATACAAACGTGTGTAGGTTCATGTGTATATCGTCTCTGTCGAGTGGAAGCCTCCAAAACTGTTACTTTTCAGGATTCCAATTCAAAAGTAGCAGATTGACAAGCTCAAAACTTTTTTTACCTTGCGGATCTGCTACTTACTGTATGATGCTTTTGTGTGACACTGTAGAGTGATCAAGTAGGGCATTAATTTACAAAAAAACACAAAAAGTTAGAATATGGAGATAAGTGGTTTCTGCCCGAGAGCAACGATATTCTCCATTGGGGGAGGTTTGGCTCTAGAGTGCTGTATATATATGTGCTCTATGCATGGCTGGGTGCAGGACAACACCATGTCCCACGATGGCTATACGGTAATGAAGCTGAAAACACACAACAAAAAGCCACTGAGTTAGTGGAGTTGAGGCTAATGGAAGCGGACAGGCGGCAGAGGCAGGGATCTGCCGGGAGAAGAGGACCTGAAAGAGCACACACACCGACCGGACGGACCAGAAAACAAACAAACACATGAGCGAAAGGAGGGGGAGACTGCTTAGACCCAGTCTGGGTCTAAGCAATGGTGGAAAGTAAACTAAGGGCATTAACTTAGGCACTGTGCTGAAGTAGCAATTTTGAATTCAATTTACTTTACTTGAGTATGTGTCCATTTTTCAATACTAACCCTAACCCTATACTTCTACTCCCCTACATCTCAGAGGTAAACATTGTACTTTCTACTCCACTACAATTATTTGAAAGCGTTAGATAGTTACTTTTGATTTAGATTATTATTACAAAACAAACATTAACCAATTAAGGCCTTTGTACAGTAACACTTAAAAAACTTGAAAAAGCCGATATACAAGCTCAAAACGCGTTGCATCGTGTGGTCAGCTTGTAGATATGCTTTTTTTTTTACACATTCTGTCTTTGAAAAAACTTGGGACATTGTGGGACATTCTGCATTATAAATACTTTTCCTTTTGGTATTTTAAGTATATTGATGCCAATACTTTTCACTCAAGGGACATTTTGAATAATTTTACTCAAGGGAGATTTGAATACAGGACTTTCACTTGTAACAGACTATTCATACATTGTGCTATGGAGTATTTCTTCTTCCACCACTGGTGTCCGAGACACAGCAGCGTAGAATAAACACCACACATGGGTTTTGGGTTATTAGCTTCCTCCAGGAATAGAGTGTGATAGCATCAATCCCTACAACTGCCCCGCTGCAAGATTACAGGCCTTGTCGATTAAAGCGCCCATGCAAAAATAAATAGATTGCTCACGGAGGGGCTGTTAGTTCAGGGTCAGTATTTGCGTATGTGAGTGTGTGCGTACGTGTGCTTACGTGTGCATGCGTGTGTGCGTGTACTTGTATTACTATATTTGTGAGGACCAAATGTCCCCACATAGTAGAATTTGAGAAATAGACGTGAAGAGAAAAGAAGAAAATGGTAGGTTTACAATTAGGAGAAGATTCAGGTTTTGTGGATAGGGTTTAGGATTAAGCATTTAGAGTTTAGGTTTAGGGGTTGGGGGTAACTGTTTGCCTATTGTATACTCAGCTGTGGAACGATATCACACAAAACCAAAAATAGCAGATCTACAAGCTCACAAAGCGTTGCATGGCCTTTTCAGCTTCAGGCTTAAGGCGGTTACACACCGGCGAATATGCGAATATGCGCAAAATTCGGACTCGTTCCGAATAATTAAAAGACGCTTTTTTAGCTCCGCGAAACTGATGTGGAAGCTTTCATTGACTTTATAAGGTTTTAAAAAAAAACATATTATTCGCATGAAAAAAATCGCCCCGGTGTGTAAGGACCTTTAGGGTTGAAAACTCCCAAAAATAAAAAATGTCACTCATAAAATCGACGTCCTAAAAATGTTGACATCCTCACAAGTATAGTAATACAATGTGTGTGTGTGTGTGTGTGTGTGTGTGTGTGTGTGTGTGTGTCTGTGTGTGTCTGTGTGTGTCTGTGTGTGTCTGTGTGTGTGTGTGTGTGTGTGTGTGTGTGTGTGTGTGTGTGTGTGTGTGTGTGTGTGTGTGTGCGGGGCAACCAATGACACAGGCTGATTTCATCACAGAGTTCCCTGGGGCTG
Source organism: Gymnoscopelus braueri (assembly GCF_963280865.1). NCBI lineage: Eukaryota > Metazoa > Chordata > Actinopteri > Myctophiformes > Myctophidae > Gymnoscopelus > Gymnoscopelus braueri. The sequence goes on along the minus strand of NC_137607.1, from coordinate 44,412,863 downwards.
TCCAGTTCCCCATGACTGTCCCGGCAATTACATTTCGCTATGATGCATGCTGGTGTTCCTCGGCGATGACAAATTCCGTTCCGAGCGCCAACGGAGTCACAGCTCCTGCTGTATGACCTAATCGGTCCGCGGGACGGCGTGTGTTGTGTCGCACGTCCATTCCGAAGGCCTGCTGTGGTGTGGTGCTGCTGCTGCTCGGGCCAAAACTTTACATCGTGAAGCGCAGACCTGCGTCTGTATCATTTAGATTTATTTGGCTATTCAAAAATAGCAGATATACAAGCTCATAGCGCGGCACCGAGTTTGTATATCTGCTATTTTTGAAAAATCGTGAAAATTTGTCAAATCTTTGAATGTATACATTTTTAACTAAAATCTTTGCTTCTGGGGGTCCATGGAAGAAAATATTTTGATATGGGGGGGCCCGCGTACAAATACATATCATTTTGGGTGGTCCTTGACATGAAAAAGTTTGAGAACCACTGATATTATAGCAACATACTGTAAGTGTATGTTTAGAAGACATTTGTAGAATCGCCAGAAGCAAAGATTTGAGTAAAAAAAAATTGCTTTAAAAAATATAGATATTCAAAGATTTACAATTTTTTTTGTGGCTTTCCCCACAATAACAGAAAATACACTAGTATAGCGCCCTGAGGGACTACGGTCAACCATACAGGGTTAAAGTGGTTAATGGCCAACTGTGGACGCCGGCGATTGTGGACATATTGTTCTTCTTCTTTTATATACTGTAGACTGGTAGCCAATACAGCCTGCGGCATGTTAAACTGTCATGACTGGACTGTGGCGGTCGCCTTGTGTGACACTCTGAATGTGGTATTTTGTGGGGTGATTCAAGCCACGCTATTAAAATGACAAACTGATGGTTCTGAATCGAGCTTGGTGGTTCTGAACCGATGACAACGACAGATTATGTTGAGCATTTACTTACAGGATTGAATAATTGACTCAACTTCATGTAGTCTGAAACTAAATTACTTTGTTTTGTTTAAAATAGAAGGAGGAAGCGCTGCCTGGGTTCAGTCACAGTGGCTTTCTCAAACAGTTTTACTCTTCAGTAAAACAGGTAGGTATACTGTACATACGGTACAAGCAAAAAAGTTCTGCTATAGGTGAAGCAGACTGTAGGGAGAAAATGACAGACCCTGTTGAAGACCAAAGTATCAAAATGCGTCGGTCAGCCTCCATTGCCTTGCTCAACAATACATTCATTGTTTTTCACCTGAAGACGGAGTGCCTCAGTATTTTCTCCCTACAGTCTGCCTCACCACAGACAGAACTTCGTTTTTGTTTTTTGCTTGACTTCGTTTTGTTGTTTTATTGGGTTCCACTTGCTCCCTAAGTAAGGGAAATTCGTATTGGTTGGTGCTGGCAGCACCTCGCGAGTGGCACCTTACAGCCACACTAAGCACTGTGCCCTCACCGCCTGATCTAATCCGAGCATGCATGTGCCATGATCTCTGGAGAATGAAGGTACTAGTACTGGCAGCACCTCATTGGTAAACACTGGTGTCCATGTTAGACCGGTGCCAGTTAACCACTTAAACCCTCTGTTCTTAGCGGTACGGACCTGAGTTACAGTACAACTGTACGTGGACAGCTTTTTTCCCCCATCTACACCAAATCTCCTCGCTAAAGATAAACGCTCTACAAGACGTAGACGTGCTATTTTTGGCGAAGACATTTGGTTGTAGATGCAAAGAATGCGGTCGAAGCTACAGTTGTACTGTAATTCAAGTCCGGTTGAATGCCCATATCGTTGCTGTCGGGTAGAAACCTCCTATCTCCATATTCTAACTTTTTAGTGTTTTTTCTTCATCTATGTGTTTTTTCTTCTTTGACTGCACTCAAAGTTCAGTCAAACCATCTTCAAACCCATCATGTCACTCAACAGAGTGAGGACTCTGCATTAGAGGCTAAGAAGCAAGTCGACCAGCATCTTCCCAGCATGCGAACCAGATGTCCAGACCCACTCCGTTATTGTTGGGCGTGGGTCTTGGGTTTGTCTTGTCATAGTGTTTACGAGAGCTGTTCCCGACGCGTCCCATTGATTCGGTAATTGGTTTGGCGCCCTGCAATTACGTGTTGGCATATGCCGAGGAACTGACATCTGGGCAGGCCAGCCTGGTCAGACCCACTGCCGAGAGGCATTTAGGCAGCGGTGACAAAAAAGCTTGCAAAGGAAAAAAAAAGATTTAAATGACACAGATGAGGTCATGTTGACAATGTCGGAAGAGAAACCACACATGTCAAAGGAACGAGTGAATGAGAATGAAAAAACTGTGACGTCAATGGTGCTCATCTGTCTGGAGAATGACTTGCTCAAATCATACATGATCTTAATCACTTACGTCCTATTCACGCAAGAATAGCAGATTGACAACTTCAAAACGCCGCACTTTCTCAATGCGAGTGGTTGAGCTTGGTTAAGGCATTTAGATCGTTTATTTGGGACAGCAGCCATATCGACACTTCATATGCCTCATATGAAGTGTCGAAGTGTGATATGAAGAAATGAAACCTCATATGTCCAAAACTCTTACATTTCAGGAATCAAATTCAAACGTAGCAAAAGTAGCAGATCTACAAGCTCAAAACGTGTCGCTTCGGGTCGCATTTCGAGCTTGTGAATCTGCTACTTTTGAGTGACTATGTAGTATGATCAATAGGCCAGGGCATTCATTTACGAAAAAACACAAAACCTTAAACCATGGAGATAAGCGTTTTCCGACAGCAATGATATACAACATCTATACATCCCAGCTGACTGAGGACCCCCCCCCCCCTCCTGTCATTACCTAGACATTGTTTTTTTTTTTCAGTCTCTCTCTTGGCTCTCCCCGGGTGCTGTCATTATCCATAATTGTCTTTAATTTCACCACAGCGTTTAAATGTCATTACACAGAGATGACAGGTGCAGAGCTTTTTAATCAGCCTCTGGGTTGGCTTGGCTTCGATTGCCGTGGACCCTTAATCTGCAGCCCGCTGGTATAGGCTACCTGCTGTTGTGTTTGTCCTCTGTGTTGGTTCTGTCCTGTCGTGTGACAGTGTCCGTCGTCTAAAAACCCGTTTGACCCGAAACCCAGCTAATCCCATTTACGCGTAAAAATTACCCGCCACTGATGTGTAGCTCATTGGGCCTGATCTGGGCCTGCTGTGGTCAGAGCTGTTACGGGTGCAGACATCCCACATCGCAGCAGGGTGCGTTTTCACATGGCATGTCATTTTGATGGATGCTTTTATCTGTAAGTGCCTCAGTGGACCGTGAGTGGCTACATTTTTATAGGTGGGAACTGGAACCCCAGGCATTGTTAGCGACATACTCTACCGCAGTGGTTCTCAAAGTGAGGTGCAGGGACCCTTACAGGGTCTGTAACTCTGAGCGTGTACAAATGGACCCATAAGGATCCATTTTTAGAGTTATGGGGGTCCTTGAAATTTGAAAGTTTGAGAACGAGGGGAATGATAAGCCTAACCTTGCCAGTCAACAACAATAAGTCAAAGAGAGAGAGAGAGAGATAGTGACAAAGATTGTTCCCCCAATTCTGGGGGAACATTTTCCTGAAATTAGCCGATCTACTGAGCTTGCAGATCGGCTATTTTCGGCGAAGTGAGAAGTATACGGTGGCAAGTGTACGGTGGCAAGTGTACGGTGGCAACTCGTGTCCTGTTTACTATACAGGGTCTAAGTGGTTACCTTTCTCCTCTCGCTCTTGTTTTTATAACTCATGCTCATCTGCCCTCCCCCCTGTCTCTCTCCCTCTCTCTCATCAAATGTGTATACTTCTTTCCCTGCCTGGGGACCAAGGACAACATTCACATTCCAAATACACAGACAAACAGAGAGAAACACGCACAGAGGGATGAGAGAGAGAGAGAGAGAATGTGTGCAGAGACAGTGAGGTAAGGAGAGAAAGAGGAAGAAAGAGACAGAAACACACAGAGAAAGAGAGACAACTGGAAAAGGAATACAGATCAACTGCCGCTGGTCTGGTTTGTGTTCCCCCTGCTCTGAAATGAAAATGTATAAAAATAGTGAGTGTGTTAAGAGACATGTATCAGAGCACCCAGAGGGTGGCACTAACGGCTGTCTGTATACATGAATTTATTATATTGTATTTTGTTTTGCAATATATCGTCACTGTCGAGAAGCAACCTTGTACTTCCAATATGTTTTACACAACTTTATGGCCTACTTACTTTGTTGTACAAGTGTGTCGCACAAAACTAGGGAAAATAGCCAATCTACAATCTGACATCACGTTGTGAGCTTGTAGATCAACTATATAGTCTGTGTGTGGGTTTTATAAATACTGAAACAATGAAATATATTAACAAGAGCTTGTGACTAAATCATTCCCTGAGAAGTAACATTTTGGTCATATACTGTATGATGATATACTAATTGTACAGATTTTTTGCTGTTTTCCTTATTTTGACGTTCTTGTATTTTTAGTTTCCTCAACAATGTTGAGGAGGCTCCAAGTACAAGAATTCCACTGCATGCAATGTTGCCACAGCTGTATCATGCATGTGACAATAAAACTTTGATGGACGGCGGACATGTAGGCTTCCATGTGACCCCATATGTGCACGTGCGTGTGCGCGTGCATCTGTCTGTCTGTCTATCAGACTGACTAACAGTTCACTAACATCCTATAAAATATCCTCCTATAAAATCTACATCATGTTCTATTAGGTCACTGCAATGTCAGAAAGGCATTTGCCATTTTCTTTTTTAAATCATCTCCGGTGGATTTGAACCCTTGACTCTGAGGAGGTGTAGGACAGGGCACTTCACCCCTGCGCCCCTATAGCCACTTATTTTCAGTCCAGCCTTGGTCCTTCTCTCGCTCTACTTGGTATGCTTGTACAGGGAGACAAGCAAACCTCAGACAAATAGAAACAAACTGTGTGTGTGTGTGTGTGTGTGTGTGTGTGTGTGTGTGTGTGTGTGTGTGTGTGTGTGTGTGTGTGTGTGTGTGTGTGTGTGTGTGTGTGGGGGGGGGTGTGTGTGTGGGGGTGTGTGTGTAGCTCACAATACAATATATCATTGCTGTTGAGCAGAAACCTCTTATCTCTATATTTGAAGTTTTTGTGTTTTTTCGTAAATGAACGCCCTACTTGATCATACTACAGCGTCACACAAAAGCATCAAAAGTAGCAGATACGCAAGCTCGAAACGCGGCGTGAAGCAACGCGCTTTGAGCTTGCAGATCTGCTACTTTTCATGCTTTTGCATTTGAATCCTGGATAGTAACCGTTTTGGACATATAAGGTTTCCACCCGACAGAGACGATAGAAACGTGTGTGTATGTGTGTGAGTGCGCCGCGCGTGTGCGTGACACACGTATACGTGCGTGTCATCTCACAGCCCAGGTTTCGGCAAGGCATTTACTATTCATTTATTGAGGTCAGAAGGAAAAACTGAACTCTGTATTAATGTCTCAACAGCCATACTGCAACCTCTCCCCCTTCCCTGACAGACATTATGTGTTTATAAAATACAGCACCGTTATTATTTATAGCTGCTCACACATACCACTTCACTATATGCTATATTACTGCCTCGGGCAGGAGAAGACTTGGAGGAGGCAACACACACACACACACACACACACACACACACACACACACACACACACACACACACACACACACACACACACACACACACACACACACACACACACACACACACACACACACACACACACACACACACACACACACACACACGTCAGGTTAGAACTACAGTCTTTCTCTTGCAGGTGCATGCAGTGGTCGAAGGAGATTTTACTTTACTAGTAGCAATATTAGCAATATTACCAATAACATAATATTCTGTTACATGCAAACGTCCTGAATTAAAAGTTTTACTTGAGCAGAAGTACAACAGTATTGGCATCTAAATGTATTTAAAGTAACAACATTTAAATATTGTGAGCTTGTAGATCGTCATTTTTTGTTTTTCTTGGAGTAGCCAAAGTATAAATCAGGGCTTAAAGGAGTAGTTCATTTTCTATCAATTACACACCCCATGAAGCATTGAATTCATGAAGATTTTTGTGTTTTTGTCGCATTCCTAAGTCAAGAATTTGATGACTGGCGGAAAGATGCTAATGTATCCGGTAGGAGACTCTTTGTGTCTCCTACCGGAGAGACCACCGGTCATCAAGTTATTGGGTTAGGAATGCGACAAAAACAAAAAAATCTCCATGAATTCAATGCTTCATGGGGTGTGTAATTGATAGAAAATAAGTAATATTTTGGGTAAACTACTTCTTTAAGTGCTTAATGTACATGTGCAGTACAACTGCTCAACATCCCTTCAACAAAAGCAAAATGAGCGTGAACCCGTCCTTGGCCAACTAAACGTGGAGAAGCAACATTCCGTTTTTAGGCACCACATTATGTGGATCAAAACTCCATAGAAAACTGCAGGTCTGCTCACAACTCTCAGTTCTTTTATATCAAAGCTGCAAGACTTTTTCTGTTTCTGCCGTTGCCTGTCTTTTCATTTCTTGTTCAGCACTGTAACTTTATTCTCATATCTCTATCTGTTTTGTTACTCTTTGATAACTTGTTTTTAATTGCATTCAAATGTCCTTTTTATATTGCGTTTCTTTTGTAGTATGTCCTAGAGCTGCATTCCATAACTTTTTCTGTGTGAATTTCTATTTTAATAAAACATTTCAACCAATCTGTATGGTAGAGCGTTAAACCCCATATCGTCTCTGTCGGATGGAAACCTCATATGTCCAAAACTGTTACTTTTCAGGATTCAAATTCAAAAACAGCAAAAGTAGCAGATCAACAAGCTCAAAACGCATCGCTTCGCACCGTGTTTTGAGCTTGTAGATCTGCAACTTTTGATGCTTTTTTTGTGACCACTACTGGTTGACAAATGATAGTGCATGAAGCTCACGATACAATATATTCTCCGCCCAAACAGGCTTTCTATAAAAGCTCAGCAGTAGAACATGGGTCCAGGGTCCAGGTATAGGACATAAAAGTTATGGATTTACAGTTTTAATGTTCTTAATATTTTGTGTGAAGCATAAATCGTCTTGCCTTGGCCAAACCCTCCGACCCCGTAATGCTCTCCAAAGTGACAGCCAGACCCCACACAATCCCCATTAACCCGTTAAAACCGGGAACGGATCTGTGTAACCACTTAAACCATTATTTCATACTTTGGCTATTCGAACATAGCAGATCTACAAGCTCATAGCGCTGCACTCGGTGCCGCGCTATGAGCTTGTAGATCTGCTATGTTTGAAAAATCGTGAACATTTGTGCAAATCTATGAATATATATACATTTTTAAAGCAAGCATTTTTAACTCAAATCTTTGCTTCTGAGGGTCCCTGGAACAAAACATTTTGAGATGGGGTCGGCGGCCAAATACATATAATTTTGGGGGTGCTTGACATGAAAAAGTTTGAGAACCAGTGATATAGCAACATAGGTTTTTTGTTTAAACTGTTAGGATTTAGAAAACATTTGTAGATGCGTTCCCGGATTGAATGGATTAAGCACCTATAACCACAAAACAAGACCCTGCACGGTAACTGCTGCGACAGAGTTCTCGATGTGTGTGTGTGTGTGTGTGTGTGTGTGTGTGTGCAAGTGTGGGGTTGCGTCATGGACATTGTCCCCCGAGGCCATTAGCTTGGTGCAATTACAGCCGCTAATAACAGGCCTGGAGGCCCCCTTAGTGAGGGGAGTGGCGATTATGAATATGTTTTGGCCATAAATGAGAAGCCTGAGTGTCTGACGGATGACGGAGCAGTAATTGCTTTAACTGCCAGCGCGGAGATGGCGAGGAGGTGACACGCAGGGCAGAAGGGAGGGGTCAGGGTTGGGAGGAACGGGTTCCAGCGACGAGCGCCGCATACAAATAAATCACTTAAGACGAAAATACAACATTTATGAAAAAAAACGATGACAAGTGCAAGAGGACGCAAGAGGCATGCTAATCACCCTCACGGCTAACAGCCAGACAACAATAAGCCACAACCATGACCAGTGACCACATAGACATTACACACAATGTGATGGGTGGTGGTTCTTATTGTTTTTTTTAGGGGTTGCAACAGTTCAACTTAAACCCTAATATTGTCTCTGTCGGGTGGAAAGCTCATATGTCCATATGTATTGTTACTGAACAAACACTCTATAGCAATGAGTACTATCAGAATGTAGAGCTATTTAGCACTTATTTTAACCAAGAAAATCACTTATCCTATACCTTTAATGGAAAAAGTAATCAATAGAAGAATCGCTACGAAAACAACTGATAGCTGCAGCCCTGTTGTTGTTGTTGTTTGTGTGTTGTGTTTCTCCCTTTTCTTCTCTGTCTCTTTCACAGCTACAAAAGGCCCGGCTGCTATCTCAGTGTAATTTGCTAGTGATGGCTGGTCTTCAGAGGTGAGGTTCTGGACAGAGTGGCACAACAACAACTTTGTTGCTGTCGGCCAGAAACCTCTCATCTCCATATTTGAACTTTTTGTGGGTTTAATTAATTCCCTATTGATCATACTGCCGTGTCACACACACGCATCAAAAGTAGCAGCTGTACAAAGCTCAAAACACAGAGCGGATCGAAGCGTTTCGAGCTTGTCGATATGCTACTTTTTGCTATTTTTGAATTGTATTCCTGAAGAGTAACAGTTTTTGGACATATGAGGTTTCCACCCGACAGAGATGACTTGTTCTCTGTGGACAAAAGGATCGAGCTGCCAGGATTGACAATGACAGAGATCGGCCGAAAAGACACGGATAGTCAACAGAAAAACATCTCTGCTATATATCCACCTGTATACACATTGTTAACCTCATGAACCCTAGCGCAGTGGTTCTCAAACTTTTTCATGTCATCTGCTACTTTTGCTATTTGATACCTTTGCGTGATGCTGTAGTATGATCAAGTAGGGCGTTAATCTACCAAAAAACACAAAAAGTTAAAATATGGAGATAAGAGGTTTCTGCTCGACAGCAACGATACATTTCGTCAAATCGACTAAAACGTCTCTTGGTCAAGTAAGACCACATGTACTATTGGCTACTATGTATGGGACAGCCCTATACTAATCACGTCATTAAGAACACGTCCGGCTCTCGCATCGTGGACCCGAGGGGCCCTGGCCTGACCTCTGTGTCCAACAGCGCCAGTCACCGGGGTTCCAGGCTCATGCGTTATGGATGAGGCCCTGGGCCCCAGGGTGGGCAGGTCTGCTCTTTATTTATGAGGCGGGTGCGTCTCTCATGCAGGCTGATTTCCAGTGGTGTAAAGTAACTTTTACTCAAGTACTGTACTTAAGTACAATTTTGAGGTATTTTTACTTTACTGGAGAATTTCCAATGTTCAGTACTTTTACTTCTACTCCACTACATCTCAAGAGGCAAATATTGTACTTTTACTCCGCTACAATTATTTGAAAACTTTAGTTACTGGTTACTTTGCCGATATACATTATTATATTATAAAACATACATTAACCACTTTAGCCCTATTTTATACCTAGGCTAATTGAAAATAGCAGATCTACAAGCTCACAACGCATCGCATCACGACACTTTGTGAGCTTGTAGATCTGCTATTTTCAAACATTTTATTACTTTCACTTTTGGTACTAAAAGTATATTTTGATGCCAATACTTATGTACTTTTACTCAAGTAACATTTTGAACACAGCCCTATTACTTGTAACCAAGTATTTTAATTGGGGTATCGCGACTTTTACTTAAAACATCTTCTTCCGCCACTGCTGATTTCACACCAGAAGCGCGCCCTGTTCAGCTCTGAACGTGGGGCTCTGTTCCACCTGCTGCTATAAGCCCTGGCCATCTCCAACACACAGTCTGTGTCTTTCATCATGTGGGCGGAAAAAAGTACTCTGATGGGGGTTTATTTCCCCTCCACCACACCTCTCTCTCACAGTTCCCACTCTTTTTTTTCTTTTTTCTTTTTACCTTTCTGCCTTTTTCTGAAACCCTCTCTTTCCACTCTACCTCATTTTCTCCCTCTGTCCCTCCAATCACAGGTGATTATTGCTCTTTCTCTGTCCAGGTCCTTCTGCAGGACCAAAGGCCCAGGCCTTTGGTGCTACAGCCGGAGGGAATTCACTGAGAGGACCTTATATTATAAGGTCCTCTCAGTGAATTCCCTTCGGCTGGAGGAAGGCAAGGCTGGAGAAAGTACCGCAAGTAAGTAGGTAAGCAGATAAAGGTGGAAGGTTTGGAGTGAGAGAGATAGGCCTATCCTCTGAGAGACGGTGGAGAGAGACAGAAGTCAGGAGAGGCCACAGCAAAAGGAACTATAAACTCCAACTTAAAACCTCCAATAAGAGAGCGGGGGCATCAGGTGGAGACGGCCGCCGACAACACTTTATTGTTTGCACCAAAAGTCTGCCTTCTGCGGCCTAACTGTAATAACGGCAGGGGTCCCCCCCCCCCCAACCTGCAGGGCAGACCCTCCACCCCTGTATTGAGATTGATCGGCTTCATCATAAAGCACACAGCGAAACTGATATTTGTTCCTCCTATAGCAAAACAACAACCAAACTCTGAAGGAAATGTATTCTGCTGCAGTGCGGTGGTTCTCAACCTTCTCTGGATCAAGGGGCCCACTTGAAAATCTCAAAAGAAGCAGTAGTATTAGTAATAGTAGAAGTAGTAATAGTAGTAGTAGTAACTGTAGCAGTCTAAAGGCTGACAGCAGTACAGCTGGTGGTTGATAGTGGAGGAGACAGGAGGAGTGCTTTGTAAACATTATTCTCCGATAGCAGGTTCCGCTCCGAGGTTAACTGGAGGGTGTTAGTTCCATGGAAGAACCGTAGATCTTAACTAAAGATAAGTAAATGTGTTTTGCGTTAGCAGGAGAGACGCTGATGTGGCTAGGAGAGAGGCGAGGTGGAGGGGTTGTTTATATGGGAGGGGGGCGGGGGTGAGCGGGAGATAATACAACAGGCAAATACTGCCTGGCAGATCACCTGATGCCTGTAGTGTAGACTCACTTAACCACTTAAACCCCAGCATCCGTATTCGAGAAAAAACACAGGAGATAATAGCAGATCTACAAGCAAATATTCCCCCCGGAATATGTATGCTGGGGTTCAAGTGGTTAACGGAATGAGGGCTGGAATGAGGGCTGCTTCTTTCACAACTTTTATTTCTCTGGTATCTCGCTTTTCTCCCGATATGTTTTCGTCTCCTGCTGTGGTGCCTGCAGAAGTTTTGCTATGCGTCTGTCTGTTAAGCAGCCGGTCATCATTAGTTGAGTTTCAAAAACGATGCAAAATGTTTTATAGTGCGGCTCTGTCTGCATGTCACTGTCTTCAAATCTGTCAGCCAGTCCAGTGGAGGAGCCCTGGGCTAATTGTACTGCTAACGATAGCTTTAAAAAAAGTACACCACTAACAAGCTGTACTGAACACACACACACACACACACACACACACACACACACACACACACACACACACACACACACACACACACACACACACACACACACACACACACACACACACACACACACACACACACACACACACACACACACACACACACACATCATAAGAGACAGCATCTATCTCACAAAAAGACAGATACAGAAAAAAAGCCCCTGAAAAAAATGTTAACAGCTGGAGAAAAATACATGTATTATCTGCATAGGCAAATGTTAACAAGTTTATAAAAGTATGTTAAGTTGGCTGTTCTTCACACTAACCTGCCAGCCTGATCTGACCTGAAAATGCCCCTTGATGCCCCCTGGCTTCACCATGGGGTAAAGTAAACAATGGCCACCTAGCTAAAAGAAACAATAATATCCAGTCACCGGACTGGACTCTCTTATCCAGAGAGAGTGAATTTATGGACTCACTGTTGCGCCAAATTTTGACAAGATATCGGTCAAGATAATTGGTAATTGGTGGACCAGGACTCTCCAAAAATCGGGATTGGTATTGGACCCAAAAATCTGGCATCGGTTGGGCTCTTAAATGATAAGATTTGTTGTTTATTTCTGTCTTCTTGTATTGTGCCATTCCTCCATTTCCCTTCTACGTATATCCAATGTATCTCTCTCCACTCTCCCTGCCTCCCTCTCCCATACTCTCTATCACTCTCTTTCTTCTTACTACTTTCCCTGGCCCGTTTACTCCCCCGCACTCCCTCTAACTTCATTCTGTCTTTCTCTATCCCTCCCTGTCCATCTCCCTCTGTCCCTCTACACCTCCTCCCGTCATCTCTCTCCGTCTCTCTGATGAGGTCAGGTGGCGTGTGTCCGTCCTTGTTAAAGAGGTGCCAGTTCCCTTTTCTTTTTCCCATTGGCTCCTTAACCGGTCAATTAGGCTGCATGATTCAGCCTGTCTGGGAGGGTTGACCCCTGACCCCCAGCCCCCAGCAGGCCTGCCTTGGCCCAGAGCCTCTGAGAGGAGCCAAGTTCAACCCAGAGAGAGAGAGACACACACGTACACACGCACACGCACACACAGAAAGACTTTAGCCAAATTCCAATACTCCAACTTTCACACTCGTTCACTCCACTCGTGCCATAGTCCCGCCTCCGAGCGAGGAGGAGATGATTCGATTGGATGCGAGTCCGGAGGAATCGAGCAGGTTGGACTGACAGCCACATTCCAATACTCACACACATTCCTGCCTACTCGCTCGCTACTCCTGGATGTCATGTTGCATATTAGACCCTGTATTTCTCATATATGAGGTATATATAATAGCTGTTTGACATGCCTTCTAGCCCACACCATGCACAACAAACAGCATGATTGTATATATAAAGAGCCAGCCATTATTTAATTTGTTGCTTCAGTAGCTTTGATCACTGTTATTCAGATATAAAAGCACTTCAGTATCTCTGCAGTTTAATCAAGTGGGACACTTTTACTCTCAGACCGTTCGACACAGGCATGCAGGCACGTTGTGTTTACATTTTAGGATAAGAGCACGCAGATCAAAGTATCGTCGGCTCTAAAACATCCCTTTGAAGTCAGCAACACGGCACAACTTTTTAGACCCCATCTCCCAGACAGAGTAGACAGACACCCCAGACACTCTGTGAAAGCCGGTCCAAACGCCTTGGGGTGCTCACTCGCTCCCCTGTCTCGGCTCCTCTAAAAGCAAATTACCATTTGGGACACAAACAATTTCAGGGTTAACTCTTTGACTGCCAGAGTATTTTCATAAAGTACTCCCCCAGTGCCAGCAATTTTCGTGTTTTTTTATTTTTATATTTTGAATTTTTCTCATGAAAATAATTTAAGGGGACATAATGTAAAGACCCAGCACAAATCCGCCACTAGAGTGCAGCACATGACTGCTTGATCAGATCGTTGGGTCTCTCTCAGCCTTCTTGGTAGATTAGACAAGGAAAAACATGAAAACGGAAGTGACGTCGTCCCAGATTGTTTTGATCGCCAAAATGCCGTCGTGATACACGACGGCGATGACTGATCGTCACCCAGACCATAGATTATAGAAGAGAAACTGTCCGTTTGTCCGTCATACCGTGTGAAAGACCGTTTATTTACCTATTTTGGACGAAAATGACTGGGGAAAAGAATCAAAAACCGGAAACGGAATCCAGGTCATGAAACCGGATGCAGATGTCCGTGAAGTAAGTGGAACTCGAGAATAACATTGAATATTAACACATTTACCGCCGGGCCCGTAGTTCTACGGGCCGTTAAATCCAACGGTTAAGCGCCAATCCCGTAGCCTACGGGCTGTGGTGCTTTTTCCTTTTTTTTAATTTTCTAGGGGGACCATTTTCAGTGTAACACCACCCGATCGGACCGGAAGTGCGATCACGTTTTTTGTTTCCCGTCTGTCTCCATTCTAAGTCGTACACATAAACCCCTGTAAAAGCTGTACAGGACATGTAGTTTTTCATCCTCGCATTTCCCATGTTAACTTAAACGATCAGAACTCAAACATGGCGGCTCCGTTTGACACGCGGTCTCGACGAGTAGACACCAGGACATGTGCCCGTTGTTTACAAACATTGGATCGGGCAATCTAAAGGATTTTAACGGGGCCTATGGCGACCTGAAAAAAACAAAAAACAACAATAAAACCTTGGCACTGGTGAGTACATTATGAGATTAGCCCTTGGCGGTGGATGTGTTAAGCAGCATAGCGCAATCAGAGATTAAACAATGAACGCGCGTCCAGCGCGTCGAGCGCGTCGACGGCCAACTGGACAAAGTAGCACTTGACGCGTTATCGCGTCGTCCGCAGTCAAAGAGTTAAGCTGGAGGACCGAATGTGGAGTGAGCGAGTGAGCAGAGATTTGGGTATTGGAATTTGGCTAGAGAGACAGAGAGAGAGAGAGAGAGATGTCTAAGCTCTATGTTCTCTGTGCCCTGTGTTCTCTATAGGCCAGGCTAATACTAGCCCCATGTTCTCTAGGTCAGGATAATACTAGTCCCATGTTCTCTAGGTCAGGCTAATACTAGTCCCATGTTCTCTAGGTCAGGCTAATACTAGTCCCATGTTCTCTAGGTCAGGCTAATACTAGTCCCATGTTCTCTAGGTCAGGCTAATACTAGCCTCATGTTCTCTATAGCCCAGGCTAATACTAGGCCCATGTTCTCTATCCACAAGTTTCCTAGGGTGTGTGTGGGCATCACTTCCTGTCGATTTGATCCAATGATATCCAATGAAATCGACAGGAAGTGATGCCCACACACCCTAGGAAACTTGTGGATAGGTCAGGCTAATACTAGCCCCATGTTCTCTATAGGCCAGGCTAATAGCCCCATGTTCTCTATAGACCAGGCTAATACTAGCCCCATGTTCCCTATAGACCAGGCTAACAGCTATAGCCCAGGCTAATACTAGCTGTGTGTTGTGCACTACATTTCACAGGTTCAGATCATCAAAGGGGAGGAGAAGATTGGAACGACACAACCATTTATCCCCTGAAATCGACCTCAAAGACGGCTATAGGAGAGTGGGACAGAGACACAGAGAGAGAGAAAGAGAGAGAGAGAAACAGGGGAGAGGGAGAGAGGGCATGAAGAGAAATAAAGAAGAGAGGAGTAAGCAGAGAGAGACCAATAGAGAGAGAGAGGAGTGATGAAGACATACAGTACAGGCAGACAGAGTAAGAAAGAGACAATGGAGAACAAATTGTGACAGATAAGGAGAGACAGAGACAGACAGAGGTGTATTGGGTTGATGGAGGTTAATATGCTGTGATTAAAGTCTGTCTCTCGTTGTTTAACCTTGATACCTGAGGAAGACATGGTTATTACTGCCAAGTGTCTCACACACACACACACACACACACACACACACACACACACACACACACACACACACACACACACACACACACACACACACACACACACACACACACACACACACACACACACACACACACACACACACACACACACCTCAGTTTCCGATAATGCACTTCTCTATTGTAGATTGCAGACAACATTACGTGTGTGTGTGTGTGTGTGTGTGTGTGTGTGTGTGTGTGTGTGTGTGTGTGTGTGTGTGTGTGTGTGTGTGTGTGTGTGTCCACTGGCCGTGCAGTTCAAATCCCTCACTGTCACACCTTAAGAGTGACACACACACACACAGCCCTGATATGGAGATTTGAGGGCGGAGAGGGAGAGAGAGAAATAGAAGGAGAAAGGGGAGGTGGATGAAAGACAGGCGGGAGGCGGGGGGCTGAGATGGAGAGCCGAGGGGAGCACAGCGAGAGAGAGAGAGAGAGAGAGAGAGAGAGAGAGAGAGAGAGAGAGAGAGAGAGAGAGAGGGATTGAGGGTATGTAATTGTAGATAAACGTTACGGTAGAGAGGAAGAAGAGAAAGATGAATAGATAGAGAGAAAGAGAGAGGGAGGGAGTATGTAATTGTAGATATGTTACGGTTGAGAGGAAGAGAGAGAGAGGGAGGGGGAGAGAGAGAGAGAGAGAGAGAGAGAGAGAGAATGTAATTGTACCATAGATGTTATGGTCGAGGAAGCGAGGGATGTGGAGAGAAAGAGAGAAAGAGAGAAAGGAAGGATAGAACAAGGGATGAAGGTGGAGAGGATGGATATCTTGAGGCCTGGCCTGTAGCCACAAAACCTCCTCTCTCTCTCTCTCTCTCTCCCTCCCTCTATGTCTACCTTCATCCCTCGCTCTATACCTCTCCCTCCCTTCATCCCCCTCTCTCTCTCTAGCTCTCCTCCCATCCCTCCCTCCTCCTCTCTCTATCATTTCTTCGCTGTCGGGCAGAAACCTTGCATCTCCATAATTCAACTTTTTATGTTTTTTTTCCCCCGTAAATGAATGCCCTGCCTACTGTACTTCATCATACCAGAGTGTCACACAAAAGTAGTGAAAATAGCAGATCTGCAAGATCACAACGAACGCATCGCAAGGCGTTGTGAGCTTGTAGATCTAGGTATTTTCACTATTTTAAATAATTTAAAAGACGGTTTTGGGAATACAAGGTTTCCATCCGACAGCGTCGATTTCTTTTTATGTGTCTTTTTTTTATCTCACAGAGATGAGACCCGCTCTACAGACATGTTTATTCTCTCTCTCTCTCTCTCTCTCTCTCTCTCTCTCTCTCTCTCTCTCTCTCTCTCTCTCTCTCTCTCTCTCTCTCTCTCTCTCTCTCTCTCTCTCTCTCTCTCTCTCTCTCTCTCTCTCTCTCTCTCTCTCTCTCTCTCTCTCTCTCTCTCTCTCTCTCTCTCTCTCTCTCTCTCTCTCTCTCTCTCTCTCTCTCTCTCCTCCACTTGATCATTTAACCCTCTACATCTGTCGGACTTGCTCTTCCAAACACTCTCTTTTCTCTCTCTCTCCATCCAGTACTTTTCTGTCCATCTGTATGCACCCCTCTTTCATCTCTCTCTCTCTCTCTGTCTCTCGCCATGTCTTTCTCTTCATTCTCTCTTGTCCCGTCTCTCTGCTCACGTACGATGCCTCTCTCCATCTCCCTGCTCTCTCCTCTTCTGCATTTGTATCATAATATGTTTCTCCTCACTTCTCTCTCTCTCTCTCTGAGGGGAAACTATGGAATGAACAGGTGAGACAAAAACAGAAGAGATGGAGACCAGAGGGATGTGGGAGTAAAAATAGATCAGGGGAGAAAGAACAAACAGAAGGGAAAAGGAAAGTGGGAATTGGCAAGAGAGCGACAGAGAGAGAGAGAGAGTAAGAGAGAGAGAGAGAAATAGGGGGTTGATTGACTCCACCTGGTAGGGAATGACACATGAAAAGAAGCAGAAAAGTGTGTGTGTGTGTGTGTGTGTGTGTGTGTGTGTGTGTGTGTGTGTGTGTGTGTGTGTGTGTGTGTGTGTGTGTGTGTGAGAGCGAGAAGATTAGGGTTAAATGTAAATGTACAATACTCTATTGGCTCTGCCAATTCAGCTAACAGGTCAACGTGTAACACACACACACAGAGAGAGAGAGAGAGAGAGAGAGAGAGAGAGAGAGAGAGAGAGAGAGAGAGAGAGAGAGAGAGAGAGAGAGAGAGAGAGAGATGCAGGGATGCTGTTTCCAATAAAACAGGTGGAACGGCATCAGAAATGCAACCTGCCAAGTAATCCCTTAAGAATGCACCAAACATAAGAGCCAGCGCTCTCTCTCACACACACACACACACACACACACACACACACACACACACACACACACACACACACACACACACACACACACACACACACACACACACACACACACACACACACACACACACACACACACACACACACTAAACTTTATGTTCAAATCAAACTGCCTACAGTAAGATTACTCTGTTAATTCTTCATTCAGACAGTTTTAAATGTTTGGAGGCCGGTACGCGTTTTAAGTCACGGGAGTCAGGGAGTTGTACTGTATAGTGTTCAAACTGAACCATGCCTTCAGCGTCGTCTGTCTGTTGTGCTTTTGGCGTTCTGATAAGAGCTGTGTATATATTATTTTAGTGGCATGTTTCTGATCATGGCAAACTCTCTCTCTGTCCCTTCTTCCCTGTGACAAACACAAATCCTGACCTAGAAACGACAAAACAAACAAGCCCCTCCGGAAGAAACCCCACAGCCAGGCTGCAGGGAGCGCCTTTTGTCAGCTTCTCCGGGCATTCGCTTGTCAGTCGCTCCCTCCCACCCCAAGGACCCTGACGACGCCTGAAGGGGTGTGTGTGTGTGTGTGTGTGTGTGTGTGTGTGTGTGTGTGTGTGTGTGTGTGTGTGTGTGTGTGTGTGTGTGTGTGTGTGTGTGTGTGTGTGAGCGAGGTAGGCAGCAGGGGAACAGCCAACCCTAACCTCCTCACCCCACCTGAGAGCGTGTTTTTGAGTGTGTGTGTGTGTGTGTGTGTGTGTGTGTGTGTGTGTGTGTGTGTTTTTGTGGCTGTGTGTTT
>NC_137607.1:44336846-44394244 GCF_963280865.1 Gymnoscopelus braueri | reverse complement strand
TTGAGTGTGTGTGTGTGTGTGTGTGTGTGTGTGTGTGTGTGTGTGTGTGTGTTTTTGTGGCTGTGTGTTTGTACGTATATATTAAAAAGATATTTTCAAAAATATGCACATTCCAATATCCAATACAATGAGAGCAAAATAGCTCCCATCAAGAGGATTTCATTGAATGCAGTGACGTTTAGAAGTCTGAGGAAGAGCCTGACTGTGTTGCTCCAAATGTCACTGCATTAAATACAATCCTCTTAATGGGAGCTATTTTGCTCTCTGCCCTAATCTAGTGTGTGTGTGCGTGTGCGTGTGCGTGTGCGTGTGCGTGTGCGTGCGCGTGCGCATGTGCGAGAGGGAGAGAGCCAACAGGATGGATACATGTGCATATTTTTTGTTAATTGATGCACTGACAAATGAAACTCTTGGCCAAAGCCGAATTTCAACGGGACACACTGAGCTGGATACGGCATACAAGGCTATCAAGGAATTACACTACAGGATACCAGGGTATTTAGACATCCCAAAGGTATGATTTTCAATACTGTTAAAAGAACATGGTGAGTATAAGTATTTAAACCCAGCAAGACTTGTCTATTTAGACTAAGTAGGTCGGCGTGGCTTATTGTTGAGGGTGTCAATCCCCTTTTACAATGCACTAGACCCCTGGGAGAAGAATTGCTGAGGTGGAGCGCAACACCTCGCATCAGCTCGTACTTACAACACCACCTAGCATCAGCTCCCAGTACTTACAACACCACCTAGCATCAGCTCCCAGTACTTACAACACCACCTAGCATCAGCTCCCAGTACTTACAACACCACCTAGCATCAGCTCCCAGTACTTACAACACCACCTAGCATCAGCTCCCAGTACTTACAACACCACCTAGCATCAGCTCCCAGTACTTACAACACCACCTAGCATCAGCTCCCAGTACTTACAACACCACCTAGCATCAGCTCCCAGTACTTTCAACACCACCTAGCATCAGCTCCCAGTACTTACAACACCACCTAGCATCAGCTCCCAGTACTTACAACACCACCTAGCATCAGCTCCCAGTACTTTCAACACCACCTAGCATCAGCTTCCAGTAAAGTCCCCAAGTCATAAGACCTGGTAATTAAGATGCGCAAAATAGGGCCCTGAGTTCTTTGGAGCCCAGAACCCAGCTGATCTACAAGCTTGCTGTGAGCTATTTTCACAATGTTTGTGGTCCAAAGGCGAGTACTCTACCAACTAAGCCATCCAGACACTCCAATTAGACTAATTGCATATTAGGCACACAGCATTTGTAGGCAAGAAAGTTCCATACATGTTACAAGGATTTCTATCACCAGCAGTTACCATAGACTCTTGTGAAATATCAGGAATGTAACTGTATGAAGGTATACCAGGAGTAGAGAATAAACAGCCAGGGTTGCAGAACATATCATCCATAAGCGGCATAGTGACAACAATGAATACAGCGTCACACTATTAAATCTAAATATTCATCATTCTTATTCAAAATCAGATGAATACTCAACATGCTCCGTTTTTGCAATTTTCGGTGGAATATTTCCATCTGACGAATATTCTGAGCATCCATTGTAGGTATGAATGTGATTGAGTTTGTGCTTGTGCTTGTGCTTGTGCTTGTGCGCGCGCACACACACACACACACACACACACACACACACACACACACAAGTATGTGTCTGCATTGTTCTGTTGATGTGAATGCTTGTGTGTGTAATGTAAATGTCTGGAAGCATGTGTATGTGTGTATTCATATCTGTGTGTGTGTGTGTGTGTGTGTGTGTGTGTGTGTGTGTGTGTGTGTGTGTGTGTGTGTGTGTGTGTGTGTGTGTGTGTGTGTGTGTGTGTGTGTGTGTGTGTGTGTGTGTGTGTATCTGTGTCTCCACGGTTACTCCTCTCCACAGTGACGACCCATTTCCTGTTTGTTTACCACAGACGTGTCCCTGGTGCCATGTCCCATTTCCCATAATCCTTTGCTCTGTTTCAGTGTCCAGCCTCTATTGTCCTCGTCACCTGTCCCTCTCTCCACTCCTCCATCCATCTGTCTCTCTCCCCCTCTCCCTCTCTCTCTCTCTCTCTCTCTCTCTCTCTCTCTATACATCCCTCTCTCTCTCCATCCATACCTCTCTCTCTCCATCCCTCTCTCCACTCCTCTATCCATCCCTCCATCCCCCTGCTGTCTCTGCTCTTTATCCATCTGCCAATGTCTCAGTCCCTCCATCGCTCCTTTCTCTTGTTCTCTCCGTAAACCTACATCGTCTCAACAGGTCTGTCACAATTATCACATACGCAATTATTTGAGATAATAATCACAGTTATTTTGCATAATCGTCAGAATCGTTTAAATCGTTCGTCTGCATAAGTTCATCTGGTGAAAATTAGCATAATACATTATATATTTTAATGAGTGGTATCAGTCATTGTCGGCCATTTCATATCTGCCCTGTGCAATTCCAGGTTACAAAGCCTGAAAGGCAAACAGGTGATGTGATTTTTATTTATACAACAATTCATCATCAACTAACATAATCGTGACAGTTCTACTTCTCAATGGTTTCCATTTCTCCTCATTTCCTGCTCTCCTTTGCCTTTCTCTCTCTCTCTCTCTCTCTGTACTGCAGGGTAAATGTTAAGGGGCTCATTAAAGATGGATAAAATAGCCGGACAATGCACCTTGCTTCCTTTCCCCCTCTCCTCCCCCCCCCCTCCACTTGACAGCCAGGAGGTGCAAGCCAGCAGCCGGTCATGCACCTAACGGCCCACCGGTCAGCTTTGTTCTGTCCACCCCAGGAAAACACAGCAGATGGTAGCAGGTGAAGAGAGAGAGAGAGAGAGAGAGAGAGAGAGAGAGAGAGAGAGAGAGAGAGAGAGAGAGAGAGAGAGACAAGAGGCAGAGAAAAAGAGAGAGTGCCACACTCTCTCTTTGTGTATGTGTGTGTGTGTATGTGTGTGTGTGTGTG
Organism: Gymnoscopelus braueri; assembly: GCF_963280865.1. Lineage (NCBI taxonomy): Eukaryota > Metazoa > Chordata > Actinopteri > Myctophiformes > Myctophidae > Gymnoscopelus > Gymnoscopelus braueri. Next base: position 44,391,274 of record NC_137607.1, on the reverse strand, counting down.
TGTGTGTGTGTGTGTGTGTGTGTGTGTGTGTGTGTGTGTGTGTGTGTGTGTGTGTGTGTGTGTGTGTGTGTGTGTGTGCGTCACCTCCCTGCACACCTGTCAGCCAGTACATGGTGGCTGTGTGGGCGCATGTGTGTGTGTGTGTGTGTGTGTGTGTGTGTGTGTGTGTGTGTGTGTGTGTGTGTGTGTGTGTGTGTGTGTGTGTGTGTGTGTGTGTGTGTGTGTGTGTGTGTGTGTGCGTGTGTTGCGACCCAATCAAGCCTCTTCATCCTGGCTGGCTTCCTGCAGACAATAACGTCTCGTCTTGTCCTTCCACTTTGCTCTACTCTGTCTATAGACGCTTGATTGGGACGCGTTGGTTCCCTGATAAACAGCATTCAAACGCTGCTACGCCACCAGACAATAATAACACCCTTCATGTGTTGTAGAGTCACGACTCACGTCATGTGTGACCTGTAGCCCAGGACAGTGATTCTCAAAGTGGAGTCCTCAGAACCCCCGGGGGTCTGTAAAGGGGGGTCTGTAACTGGGGGTCTGTAACTCAGAGAGGTGTGAAACACTTTGTGTAAAAAGTAAAATAAAAGAACAACGTAATTGAACAAATGTACCTCTGATGATGGACAGCTTGGCGGTGACGGTGACCTCGCCCTCGCTGCTTTCGGCCACACACTCGTAGGTGTTCTCATCACGTGGCGCCCGGAGAGGCTGGATGCGCAGCACCGCCCCCGCTCCCTCATCAAACTCTATGGTCTGGAGAGAGAGAGAGAGCCATACAGACAAAGAGAGAGAGATAGAGAGAGAGAGAGAGTCATAGAGAGAGAGAGAGAGAGAGAGAGAGACAAAGAGAGGGAGAGAATTGAATTTTAAAAGCACTTTATTAAAACCACATCTTTCCAATTCAGTCCATATTATTGGAACAATCAACCCATAGGACACTTTGTCAACTCAGATTTTCCCAAAACCAACCAAGACCACACAACTACACAAAACAAAAATAAATCAATAACATTCCATTAGAAGCAAAAAAAACAACTCCCAGTCTTCCTGTGGCAGGCACAACACCCCCCCCCCCCCTTCCCCTCCCCCCAGCCGCCTAGATGAAATTAAAAACTTCCAAAGTCTTAGTTAACTTGTAGCAGGACAGAAAGAGACAGAGACAGACAGAGGACACTTCAAGAACAAACTACTTTCATGAAAACACGGCTTGAAAACAAAGTTTGAGGGGGAAAAAACTCTAGGGGAAAAGAAGCATCTGTCAAGTAGTAAGAAAATATATATAGGAATATATATATTTATATTAAATATAGGCTACAGTGAAATATTTTCAGCGCTCCACAACATATATATTTTTTGGTAGATTTTGCAAACATGCCAATGAAAAATACTTGACGTGTTGTCAGTCACAGTGCGTTGCGTGTCTTCCCAAGCGTGGTGACAGCTTCGTTAACGAGAAGAATGACTTATTTTTTTTAATTAAGACACACTGAGCCTCAATCACTCACTGAGCATCTGGGCTCCCTGCTGGTGCAACAAACATCATAAATAACAGAACAATGTGTGTGTCTGTGTGTACTAGGGAGATGGAACGGCAGAGCAGGACCTGATACTTGATGAGTTAGTCAAGTGCAAAAAACACAACCAGCTGGGGAAGAGGGAACTTTGACTGACTGACTGACTGATTGCCTGGCTGGCTGGCTGACTGACTGACTGAATACTTTATTAGTCAGAAATGTAAACGGCACGTAGTACAGGCAGACATTAAGGCTAAAAGGATAACACAAAAAAGTCCTGGGGACTTGTTTCCATTGTGGTCCTATGCATTCAATTAATCAACATAGCATAAAACATAAACACAATGATACATGTCATTAACAAAACACTATTATGTCCAAAGGAGAACAAGGAAAAACGGTGACAGTGAATGACACCTCCTTTCGATGGGAATTTACATTTACCCCCCCTTGTGGTTTCCTGGTAGATGCTTTTTTTTTTCAGGCCAATTTTTAAAGACTGACTGACTGACTTGGACTGATTGGCTCAACCAATTACGGTACATTTTCCGCAGACAGACCTGTGTTCTTTCTCTGCCTATCAACGGTACACACACACTCACTGTTTGTCTGCCAACAGTAATGAGCATCATGGGATGGAAGAGAGGCTCTTAGAGGAAAGACCATGGATGTATTAGACTAAATTCTTGATAAGATGCTCGATTGTATCCCATGATTCATCTGGTCAGAGCTAAGAGAACAAGTATGCACTTCAAAGTAATTAGGATTATAGCAAGTACAGTAGACATCGATGGTATTGTTTTGAAAGTGTGTGCTGTGCAGCGTCCGTTAACCACTTACGGTAAGCCCTACAGTATATCGTAGGTGTAGACAGCTGAATATCGTCTATTTTTGCAATGTTTTAACCCATTAAGACCTGAAGCCGATTTTATGTCTCCTAAATCAAACAGTTTTCTAAAAAACGCATGTTTCTATATCAGTGGTGCTCAATCTTTTTAATGTCAAGGACCCCCAGAATTATATGTATTTGGCCGCGGACCCCCATCTCAAAATATTTTGTTCCAGGGGGTCCCAGAGGCAAAGGTTTGAGTTAAAAATGTTCGCTTTAAAAATGCATATATTCAATGATTTGCACACATTTTCACTATTTTTCAAAAATAGCAGATAATGGGATGCCCTCGAAAACGAGATGATGCATCTCAAGGGGGTTATCCTTCTAATAAAGGTAGAGTATTTATTGTTTTTACATTTTTGAACATGTTTGCCAACAATAGGGATGCCAGGATAAAAGTGCTTAACAAAAAGGTGGAAAGGATGAAGTCATGGACGTCTTCCTCACCTCTATGCGTTGGGAGTTGACCTTCTTGCCCTTCTTGTTCCAGCTCACCCTGGGTTTGGGCTCGCCCGTGGCCTGGCACACGAAGGACACCACGCCCCCTGACACACCGATCTGGTCGATGGGAACTTTGGTGAACCGTGGTTGTGCTGGTGGAGAGAGAGAGAGGGAGGGGTCAGTCAGTGTGGTGTGCAGATACATACTCTTAAGGAAGATCAAATGGTCAATAAGGAATGGTGTGTGTGTGTGTGTGTGTGTGTGTGTGTGTGTGTGTGTGTGTGTGTGTGTGTGTGTGTGTGTGTGTGTGTGTGTGTGTGTGTGTGTGTGTGTGTGTGTGTGTGTGTGTGCGCGTGAGAGAGAGCGACAGAGGTGAAAAAGGACAGTGAGGGGACAGAACAAAGAGGCAGAGATATATGTAGGCAGTGTAGCGCGGCTGGAGTCAAGCCAATTCCGAGAGACAGCTCTAAATAAAAGTAATTACATCTCAGAAAGGGCAGCCTTCCACACGCACACGCGCACGCACGCACGCACTCCCCTTCCCCTACCCCCCCCCCACCCCTCTCTCTATCTCCTTCTCTTCACAGCTAGTAGCCTGTCCCAACAAAGTGGATGAACTAGGGAGAGAACTTAGCCTTGGACTTGTATGAACTGAGTGAGTGAGTGAGTGAGTGAGTGAGTGAGTGAGTGAGTGAGTGAGTGAGTGAGTGAGTGAGTGAGAGAGAGAGAGAGAGAGAGAGAGAGAGAGAGAGAGAGGGAGGGGGGGGGGGGGGGGGGGGGTCAGTCTCTTGGGAAAGAGCACACACTGTACAGTATATGCAGTGATGATCAAAACACGGCGCCCAACGGAACATTAATTATTGAGATGCCGTGGGCTAACACTGGCCCCCAGGCCACCATAAACACACATGAACAACTGGAGTTCCTGCTTTCATTAGAGGGAAGAGAGAGAGAGAGATAGAGAGAGAGAGAGAGAGAGAGAGAGAGAGAGAGAGAGAGAGAGAGATGGAAATAGAGGTGCAGAGAGAAATAGATAGAATTCTGCAGATACTAAGAGGCCAAAAGCAATGGCAAGAGAGAGAAAAGAGAGAAAAAAAGGCATAAAGAGTGTGTAAGAAGTGAGAGAGGGATGAGCTAGTGTCCAGTTTGTTTCATCTCCGATCCTCACCGCAATATTTCTGATTCAAGCGCACCACAAGCGCGCGTGTGTGTGTGTGTGTGTGTGTGTGTGTGTGTGTGTGTGTGTGTGTGTGAGCATGGGTGTGTACATGTGTGTGTGTGCGAGTTTAATCCTCATATAGAGGAAAAAAGGGGGGAAAAGTACACCCACATCTGTTTAATATAACCAGCGGTAGTCCCACGCTCGCTTGCTTACGGGAACGTTGCCCCACCCTGGACTCGAACCACCCGGCTGTCGGCTCGCCAGCGCCAGATGACCTCATGCCGCCACGTGAAAAAGGATCCAGTCGCAGTTGCAGAGCGAGGACATTTCGACTTAGGACACCCTGGTACTTCACTGGTGCAATATCAACCACGTCACTCCTGCCCGCCCGCCCACACACACACACACACACACACCAGCCTGCAACAGGTGTTACCCCATCTGAATACACTCCCCAAGTGTGCCATCACACTGCCATCACACCTCTAGGCAGGACTTTTCAAGTCAGAACGTCCTGTATGGGAGCGGTGTGGAGTGTCCAATCCGTCCGGGGGGAGCCTCTCCTCTCCTCTCCTCTCCTCTCCTCTCCTCTCCTCTCCTCGTGTCTTTGATGCAGGGTGGGAACACGGATAGCTGTGGGGCTCTCCAGGGGATCCCACAACTCAGCGACCAGAGCCTAAATCAAGGTGCCTTTACCGCTCTGTACCAAAGCCACACGTCACGGGATGTGTCTGTGTGCGAACAGAGTGTGTGTGTGTGTGTGTGTGTGTGTGCGCACACAGTATAATCCTCAGTGTCCATTTAAATCTGCAGAGTGTAAAAATGGAACCAAATGGTTCCATAACCGTAAGGTCCATTTGGTTACATTTGTACACTCTCTGAGTTACAAATGATAAATTGACAGTGAGGATTTTACTCTGTGTGTGTGTGTGTGTGTGTGTGTGTGTGTGTGTGTGTGCGCGGTGTGCGCGCGGTGTGCGTGTGTGTGTGTGTGCGCGCGCACGTGCGTGCGTGTGTGCGTGCGTGCGTTTTAGAGAAGCATGTGACCAGACGCTTGGTCGCTAGTTTGAATGCACGGGTGGCATGTGAAAATGTAGCCGGAAATAAAGCAAAGTCAAGGACAAACACCTCCTCCTCCTCCTCCTCCTCCTCCTCCTCCCTCAATAGCGGTCGCTCAGGTGTCCTTAAGCAAGGCACTTAACCTTCTAAGTGCTCCGGTGAGAGCTGCTGAACCAACGGCCAAAAGAAGAATGTTGTAGTAAACGTGGAGGTAGAAATAGTAGAAGTGTGTGGGTGCTCAAATAAAACGAAATTGCATACAGGCCCCTGAAGCGCAGCCAGATATTTGGATACTGACTGACCATAATGTATTCCGATCTTCTCTATGAATTCACGCTGGTTCTGGGTACTTTATTTATGTACGTTTGGTTTGCATTAGACTGTAAGATTCAGCGATTTGGCTGTCTTTTAGGAGAAACACAATTTAGTTTTCTGATGTTTGCAGACGGAAATGAGAGAAGTTCACACCCGTTGAACAGACATGTCCCAAAGTCCGGCCCGGGGGGCAATCATGGCATGAGGGCAGATTTTGTATGGCCCGTGGCTTACTTCCTAAAATGTAATATTGATGGCCCGCCATGTTTGTCATGGGAACAACACTAGAGTTCCTGCTTTCATTAGAGGGAAGTGGGAGAGAGAGAGAGAGAGAGAGAGAGAGAGAGAGAGAGAGAGAGAGAGAGAGAGAGAGAGAGAGAGAGAGAGAGAGAGGTGCAGAGAGAGGTGCAGAGATAAATAGATAGGGTTCTTCAGACACTAAGTAAGAGGCCAAAAGCAATGGCAAGAGAGAGAAGAGAGAGGGATGAGCTATAGTGTCCAGTTGGTTTCATCTCTGATCCTCACCGCAATATTTCTGATGCAAGCACACCACAAGTAAAGCATGCGCTGGCGTGTGTGTGTGTGTGTGTGTGTGTGTGGGGGGGGGGGGGGGGGTGAAGAACACCCACAGCTGTGCAATAGAACCAGTGGCAGTCTGCCCCACCCTTTTCATACATTGAAGTTTCAGAGTGTTTTTAAATATTACCAACTGCTTGCTCCTTGTGTCATCTCATTCTCAAGATTATTTATTCTTATTCTATTGTATTTTATCTTATTTGCCAAATTGCTACACCGTCATTTGAACAAAAGTCAACAATGCAGTGCATGCATGTGAAAACAGAGTCTGAATAGTTGTTTTTTTTTCGCAGCAGATGAGTGGCTCACATTAAGGCTACACTGCCAATAAAAGGCATTGCACTGTAGTTTGCCAGAAATAAATTAATCATCAGTATAAAGCATTGAAAAATGGACACGTAAAAGTACCTCAAATGTCATCAGAACAGTGCTTAGTAAATTGTTCAAAACTGTTACTTTTCAGGATTCAAATTCAAAAGTAGCAAAAGTAGAAGATCTACAGTACAAGCCGCGTTTCGAGCTTGTAGATCTACTTTTGTGTGACACTGTAAAATGATCAAGTAGGGCGTTAACTTACAACAAAAAACACAAAAAGTTGAAATATGGAGATGTCTGCCCGACAGCGACAAAATATAGCGACAAAATAATGTAAGTGTCATGAGTGCCAGGCTAAAACTACATGATTGTGACAGTGAAAATCATACACATTATTATGACAACCTGCAACAGGTGGCCAATTGGGAGTGTTATTAAACAAGCTTCCGTGTGTTTGACAGACACCAGACAGACAGGGAGGCGTGGTGGAGGTTAGAGATAAGACGTTTATCAGAAGCATTACAGAGAGACGTGCGTTGGGCGGCCATCACTTCCAACAAGGAAATATTGATTCCCGACCTTCCGCTTGTCAAGTGAAAGGCTATTGATTGAAGCCCCCCCACACCCATATATCTTATATGTTTGACAGTACACACACACTATAGAGATGAATGGAGGCTGGTGGCTGTCCAAACGGTTTCCCCTACTTCCTGGCTTGGAACAATCTCATAGCCATAAACACACACCTTCTGGTCTATACACAGAGGCTGCTTTACCGCAACCTCAGATTCATTGATCAGTAGTTCAATAGCAGTTTCCTTTACAAAGGAAAAATAAAATATACTGTATTAGGGCTGCAACTGTTGATTATCATCTTAGAGATTATTATATTGATTGCTTTTCCGATTAATGGAATAATCAAGAAGTGCTTTAATTAATGCTAAAATAATATTTTAATCTGTGAGTGACTGTGTGTGTGTACATATGCGTTGGTTAGCATATAAAACAGTATGATAGAGGGAAATACAGTACATACAGTCTGTAGCAATGTGTGTGCCTGGTTTCACATACTGTGGAATGTACAGTAATTACAAGTAGGGGGAAAAGTACTCAAAATGTTTTACTTAAGTAAAAGTATCAATACCACAATGTTGAAATAGTAAAAGTCCGGTAAGAAAAATATAGTTGAGTGAAAGTACAAAAGTTTTCACATCAAAATATACTTAGAGTACCAAAAGTAAAAGTACTCCTAATGCAGAATATTCCATTTCAAGTTTTTAAATGTATAAAAATGTACAAGTTCACAACGCGTCGCTTGACGCGTTGTGAGCTTGTAGATCAGCTATATAGCCAAATTGTATATACGGCTGAAGTGGTTATACTGTATGTTTTGCAATAATAATCAAAACCTACTAACTACAGTTTTCAAATAATTGTAGTAGAGTAGTGGAGATGTAGTGGAGATGTAGTGGAGTAGAAGTAAAACTATTGAAAATTTGAAACACGCCAGTAAAGTAAAAGTACCTCAGAATTGTACTTGAGTACTTGAGTAAATGTACTATGTTACTTTCCACCACTGGTAATTATATACAGAGAGGCTTGCCCTAAGGTTACTATTATTACTGATAACACAGCGTACCCATTACTGAGATTATACAGTGTGTGTGTGTGTGTGTGTGTGTGTGTGTGTGTGTGTGTGTGTGTGTGTGTGTGTGTGTGTGTGTGTGTGTGTGTGTGTGTGTGTGTGCGTGCGTGTGTGCGTGTGTCAATCTATGTGTATATGATGTGTGTGCTAAATGGCAAAATTGTAATTTTGTGTGCATGAGGGAATCCATGTAAGTGACTTTCCATCACTAAGTGATTATACCATATAGGTAGGCGTGTGTGTCACTGTTACTATTACTGATAATACAGCGAACCTAGCGTACTTACTGAAATTATACAGTGTGTCTGTGTGTGTGTGCATGCGTGCCTGTCTGAGTGTGTGATTGAGTGAGTGAGGGAGACTGTATGCAAGTGACATTCTATCACAAAGTGATTATACAGTAGATGCGTGTGTGTGTGTGTGTGTGTGTGTGTGTCAGTGTGTGTGTGTGCCAATAGCAATGAGTGTAATTAACCTTTTTCAAATTTTGCTGTGCTCCGTGCCTCCTGGGTGCTCCTGCCACTTACTGTTGAGTCTGACCTCCCTCCTCTGCAGTAATTGGGCAATGGAAGCATAAAGCACGGCCTCATCACAGGCCTCACGCTCCAATCTGCTACCCAGTGGCCTTTTTCATTTCAACAATACTGCATTCACCACCGGATTGTGCAGAGGATGAGTAGGTATAGGGCTATAACGGTACAGGGTTAAGCTGGACTCTCACACTACAGGATTTTAAAATAAACCTCTATCTCTAATTGCTGGACCGCCTTGATCATATGCCATGCTGCAATGCTTCAATTTAAACATGTCTGAGAAAGGTGTGTGTGTGTGTGTGTGTGTGTGTGTGTGTGTGTGTGTGTGTGTGTGTGTGTGTGTGTGTGTGTGTGTGTGTGTGTGTGTGTGTGTGTGTGTGTGTGTGTGTGTGTGTGAGTGATTCTGTACAGCTTGGGAGAATAAATTCTTCACCTTGACGTGTCTTTGATCCTGGAGAGTGCATTTGGAGTGAGATCTAACACAGCTAGGACTAGAGGTTTCCATTTATGTTGGGGGGAACCCAAGAATAAAACATGTATGCCCTCAGTACTATATATTCAAAGCCGCTTCAGATAAACGTGTACACAACAAAAAATAACATGCGTTTTGCCATGGATGACATTGAGAGGACACAGCATCTGTGGTGGCCATTCATTCTTCCCTTCCCGACCAAAGTCTCCTGTATCTCTGAGACTTTTTTATTCAAAATAGAGAGAGAGAGAGAGAGAGGTAAAGGCTCAGTGCAGATAAACACAACAAGACATTACCTATCTGCCCGGTGGGTGGGTGGGGGTCTGGGGGAGGAGGGCTGGGCGAAAATAACCTAAGACGGGGGTCTGTGCTATCTTCACAGAGCGTCCCCAGAATAGCACAGATCACTGAGCAGACACGCAAGCTAGCGGGGCGGCGGAGGAATCGAAACACACACACACACACACACTGAGAGAGCGTGCTCCTCCTTCTCCTAATGCACTGCACACCCCCGCTATTGAGTGATACCTGTGTTCCAGCAGATAAGCAGAAAAATACAACATTCGACTCTTTGAGGCAAAATAAATAAAAAATAAAGAAATAAAGGCTTTTATTGCCCGGCCAGAGAGCGTGCACCCCTATTTGCCATGCCTCTCCTTGCTGTCCGTGGTCATTTTTAAAGCCAGGAGGACCCATGATGGAGAAAAGTGGTGGTGGGGGTTGTATGACTCATAATGCTGTAATCGGTTGAAAGAGTCAGAGTGAAGTCTAAGTAGGAGCCATTACCTGCCCCCCAAAATGAGGGAAATGGAGGACAAAATGGTGCAGAGTCATTGTGGGTGATTTGCGAAGGCAGAGCAGAGAGGGAGAAGGGGGGGGGGATAAAAATTGTTGCTTGTCGACATCCATCTGGCTGGATATAACTTACAGTAGGTACCTTTCACAAGCTGTTTGGTGGAGAGCAGGTTTGGAACATTATTACTGAAGGCCCGCGGTCCAAAAAGCACTCATTTATAGAGGCTAAGCAGTAGAGGTTTAGGTAGGAGACAGAAGGTACTGTAGGACACAGAGGGCAAGGTAGGTAGGAGACAGTGGGTGAGGTAGGAGATAGTGGGTGAGGTAGGAGATAGTGGGTGAGGTGAGGACAGTGTATAAAGAGGCATATTAAAGTATTAAAGACCATGCGCTCATCGTTTAGAAACGGCAAACAGGTAAATCTAGCTCAGGTCAAACTTAATTATCATATTAGACGAACAACGGACACATGACTGACACACACACACACACACACACACACACACACACACACACACACACACACACACACACACACACACACACACACACACACACACACACACACACACACACACACACACACACACACACACACAGACATAATCATGCTCAAATCAGCACCTCAGCAAAAAAATCTAGCAAATAAAAAGAAAATGAAGGCACATTAGCCAGATTGCTTGTGAGTGCTCCGGGGGAAACAAGTGTTGAGACATCTCAGTGCCAACAGGAGGACAATGCCTTGTTTGTCTCTGGTGCTGTTTTCAACACAGACCTTTACCTCCACACTCAAGGCATCATAAATCAAGTCCATATAGCAGGAGGGGAGGGAGGAGGAGGAGGGGGTCCATGTTTGGAGTGGACCCCTATAGGCGCTCGCCGCTCGGCCCTCTGGAGGGCACATGTTTGCTGCCGGGCTCAAGCTGGCCTTCGCAGAAAAATAGCAGATCGACCAGCTTTCAGCGAAAGCTTTCCCCATAATAACACACTAGTATAGACCCCTGTGGTACACCGGTCAACCATATGGGGTTTTAAGTGGTTAAACTATATTAACGAATATAAAGAATATTGTGGTATTGCTATTCTTCCACCATTGCTACAGCGCACACACACACATAACTGTACAAATATGTTTGCAAATACACACATTCTTCCACATACGGTTGATGTGCACGCACGCACGCGCACGCACACACACACACACACACACACACACACACACACACACACACACACACACACACACACAATACTCCAACTGCAACAGCTGTACACACATGCACAAGACAAACACACACACACACGCACACACACCCTCCAGGCCGAAACATCCAAGCCCCATCAATCAGGGCCAATTCTCTCAGGCTGCCCGGGCATGAGCCATCACTATGGTAACCAAGCCCTGTAGCTTACAGGCTGCTGCCTGCTGTTGCATAGTGGTTGATTCACACAGAGAGAGAGAGAGAGAAAGAGAGAGAGAGAGAGAGAGAGAGAGAGAGAGAGAGAGAGACAGACAGAGAGACAGACAGAGAGACAGACAGAGAGACAGACAGAGAGACAGAAGGAAAACAGAAAAAAAAAGAAAAAAAACTAAGTTGAGTTTCATCGTTTGGATCAAGTGTCAACTGAACCAGAAGAGAGAAAAATCGAAGAAAAAGCTAAACCCAGATTTTTTTTTCACAGAGCCTCAGTAAGAAGGAACGTCCGTCCGTCCGTCCGCCCGTCCCGTCCCCCACAGAGACAAAACCCTTCTAAAAGTCTGTGACATGACCATCGCTTTGGTGGTGTCAACTGTCACCAGGTGTGATGGAGAGACACGCTCACCTCACCGCAGGAGATGTAGGACCTGGGTGCACTGTCTCCACTCACTATGTCGTCAAGGATAGAACTGATATGTTGTTGGCTCTTTCATCTTTTCATATCCAGTCTCTTAGTTGCGTGCCGGTGTCGTGCTCAGTAAATAGCAGATATACAAGCTCACCACACGTCACGGATGTCACGTGTGGTGAGCTTATAGATCTGCTATTTATGCGTGCAACTATGTAAATCAGGCTTTAAGTAAGATGTCATGGCGTTTATGATTTCTTTAACAGTTGAAGTGAGAGAGATGAGTGGGCTTTTTTGTGTTGAATCCATGTTGGTGCTTTAATTGGCGATACTACTGTGCAGAGCCATATAAGGAGAGTTGCGTCACCTCCGTTCACTTCATCAGCCTTCTATTGGCGAATAGTGACAAAGCCCTGAACCGGAAGTTTACGGAATGCAGTCTATGAGCGTTTGTCACTATTTTGAGTTTACATGAACCACGTGACCGGCGCTGTTTCTGCCCCCTCATTGACCTAACTCTCCAATAGAAGGCTCTGCTACTGTGCTTTTAACCGTTGCCAATAAAGTGTTCTATTCCATTCTAAAAAAAGGAAGGGAGGTCATGATGAGCCAGGGTCTGACTCTGAACCCAAGCCATCAGAAGTAGTAGGTGACCATGATGATAAGTTGTAGCAGAACAACAACTCTGTCTTTTTATAACTCCACCGGCCGGACAGTTGTGTTTGTGTGTTTGTGTTTTCCGTCCATCCATAGTATCAAAGCAGTTGTCCAGATGACAGACAAATGTGTCCAGAGGGACTCCGGTCAAACTAAATATACATGGTTTAAGTGTTGTGTTGTGGAGTCTTTACTGAGACAAACAACAGCAAAAGACAATATTTCAGAAAACGCCCTCTATCTAAAAATGGAATTTAATGCAGAAATTCTGTTAGCTGAACTACAAAAAAATGGACCTAGAGTATAAACAACAAGCAGGGTGTGGAAGGCAGTGGCACAAACATCATGTGGCTTGTTGATAATCTCATTCCTCCAGGTTACCTTTCTCAGCCAGACCTCCCTGCCATCCACAGCCTGTCTGGGCAGTGGAAGCTTAACGAGTTAATGAAACAATTGCTTTTTCAGTGTAAAAAAAAAGAGAAAAGCCAAGAGGTTAATTGGGATTAAGTCTCGGGAGGGGGTGGGGAGTGGGCCGGTCACGGATGGTGTGATTTTGTGCCGTTACTGGTCATCACAAGAGGAATTGTAACCCGTTTTCTCAGCGAATGTAATCTAACAAATGTTATCTTTCTTAAAATAACTGCCAAAAGGCTGGGGGATTGAGGTCAGCGTTTCCAGCTGTTCAAACCGTCCCGGTACAAACGGAGTCTTTTGGCTTCATTTTCAAGGCACTGTCAGTTGTTCAATTAAGTCTTTGAACCAAATGAAAACACACTGAAAACGGGTCATAAACTGAATCTCCTTTTTTTCCACTTCCGTCTACATTTCTTTGTGTTGGTGCAAATTACAGACTTGAGGACCACAAGTCAACTAATAGAGCATGTATACACACCATGTAAACACTGACTCCGAACAACGGATTCTGATCAAGAAGACGACTCTTCTCTTTATGTCAGTGTGTGGGGTTTAGGTTTTTCACACTAGTTCTAACAAAACTCTGTATCTGGATCTGTGGAGTCCCAGGAGACCCATGGAGGCAATGGACTAGCCTCAAATAAATCAGTCCCTTATTCTCTTGTGTCTTTGTGCTCTGCCATCAGACTCTTCTCCAATTCTGTGCTGTCGGACAGACACCTTGTATCTCAATTTTTTTACTTTTTATGTTTTTTTTCTCCCCCTTGTAAATCCATAACTTCATCCTACACGAGTGTTGTGCAAAAGTAACGAAAATAGCAGATTTGCTACTGAGCTCGGCTATTTGAGCAATTTTTGAAACATTTTGAAGGTGAAACTGTTTGCCTGTGGATTTTACAAATAATGAACAGATGACAAGAATTAACAAGAGCTCGAGACAAAATAATACGTAATGCCCACCATTTCCTGAAAAAAGTAAAGCTTTTTTCCACCCGACAGTATTGCATCACGTTATGTTGTCTCTTCTGCTCCAAATGAGACTTTTCTTTCCTTCTGGGCACCGCCTTTTGTTGGCCCATGGGGGGGACCACAGGATGTGGGTATAGCACTGTTGGAGGAGACCGTAACCCATTAAGACCTGAGGTTCCGATTCCGATTCTACAAATGTCTTTTAAATCCTAACTAGTTTTTTTCCCCCCTAGTTTTCTGAAAAACCTTTTCATATCTATATCTAGATATGAAACATGTCATGTTTCTATATCAGCGGTTCTCAAACTTTTTCATGTTAAGGACCCCCACAATTATATGTGTTTGGCCGCGGACCCCCATCTGAAAATATTTTGTTCCAGGGACCCCCCCAAAAGCAAAGATTTTAGTTAAAGATGTTCGCTTGAAAAATATATATACAAAGATTTGCAAAAATGTTCAAGGTTTTTCAAAAATAGCAGATCTACAAGCTCGTAGCGCCGCACTGTAGATCTGCTATTTTTGAATAGCCCAAAGCATAAAATAATGGTTATAGCTAAAATATAAAATGACACAGATGCGTTCCCGGATTTAATGGGTTAATGCCCGGCGGTAAGGAACCCTGCCCGACCACAAGACTGCACCATGGCTTTAAGTCAGCTCGCTCGTAATACGTCCAAATTGGTCCCGTTGAAACCGTTGTTGCAGGAGAGAGATAAAAACACAACAAGACTAAGGATACCTTTCACCTGTTGCACTCAATGCACTCAATTCCTGAGAGAGAGAGAGAGAGAGAGAGAGAGAGAGAGAGAGAGAGAGAGAGAATGTTATTTTTGGGGTTTTTGTTTTTCTGAGCCAAACCAGCAGGTTTCTTCACAATCTATGTCTCACTACGATACGATACGATAATACTTTATTGTCAGTTCACACTGAAATGTGTCTTGCGACCTCTACACTGACCTCTGAAATAAAGCATAAAAATGCTTAAAATATGAATCTTCAAAAGGTGTAAACTGGTGCTGGAAGGACTGGAGTCGCTCAGGGCTATATACTACGACCCCTGATGTTTTCGCTCTACACCAAATAGCAGATCTATAATCTTACAACACGTCAAGCTTATAGATCTGCTATTTTTTTAATGTTAGACCCAGAATAGGGATGCTAGGGTTCAAGTGGTTAAACTCCACAAGGACTCCTTGGTAGCGGTGAGGAGAATTTTAAATCAAACCGAAAAAGTGTGTGTGTGGGCTCTCGCTCATTTTACACACCTCTATCAGTCAGTAGTATTTCAGCTGTGTCAGTCCGCTCCGCTCACACAACATCACTCAAGCTACTGGAGCGTGGCAGTGGGGAAAAGAGCCAGAAATGAGCACCGTGCCACCACAAAACCAGAAAGCTGGATGAAGCACAGTTTGATCCACTACGTGACCCAGCAGCCGACACTTCCACACAGCCCGACACATGTCAACACAATGGCTGCTGCCCGCTACAAGGCGTCTTGGTCAAGAAAGACACTCGCATAGATCAAACCTGTGGCTTTTTCTGATTGAGAAACTGTCTGTGTGCCACCCAGACGGCAAGTACAAATGCATGTCTAATCTCATGTACAGAAGCCTACATACAGTACACGCTGCTATGTGGACCTATCGAAGTGTAACCCCTTTTCTCCCTAATTTAGTCACACATTTAGTCACACTCCCCGCACACATTTTTGTGTATGCTGTTGTATCCTACTGTGTCACCTGTCAGTGAGGAGCCCCCACCGGGAGGCCTTCGTTGTACTCCTCCCGCCCAACACTCCCTGCTGACAGGTGCCGCCCCCAGCCCGTACTGTAGGGGTACTGTACGTACAGTGACAAACATCCCCCTCCTCGCCCAGCTTCCCTTCCCCCGAAACACAGGCCAATTGTATAGACGGAGACGCTCGGCAAAGC
Source organism: Gymnoscopelus braueri (assembly GCF_963280865.1). NCBI lineage: Eukaryota > Metazoa > Chordata > Actinopteri > Myctophiformes > Myctophidae > Gymnoscopelus > Gymnoscopelus braueri. Next base: position 44,375,760 of record NC_137607.1, on the reverse strand, counting down.
CGGATGCACCCGCTGTGGATTCGAACCCCCAGACTCCACGGTGGTGGGCAGGTACATTACCACTACGCCACCACAAGAGGGCCCAATGTAGGCATTTGTGATGGCATGTGTTAGCAATGTGTCTCTCTCAGCAGGGGGTCCCAGGGACCCTGGTTGTGTGTGTGTGTGTGTGTGTGTGTGTGTGTGTGTGTGTGTGTGTGTGTGTGTGTGTGTGTGTGTGTGTGTGTGTGTGTGTGTGTGTGTGTGTGTGTGTGTGTGTGTGTGTGTGTGTGTGTGCGGTTCTGAAGCAGGGGGCTGAGTGTTGGCCAGAGTCTCTAACAGCAGGGAGGGTACAAGTACAAATTAAATTAGTCTGCACTAACTTGGCAGCGGTGGTCCAATCATGTCATTTGATTTGTGAAGATAAAAGAGGGAGGAGTGAGTACAAAGAAATGTTATGAATATTGTCGCTGTCGGGTGGAAACCTAGCTTGTCCAAAACGTGTTACTTTTCAGGAAATGAGAAGAAGTCTTGTAAATTCTTTTCACTGGTTCAATATTTATAAAACCCACACACAGACTTTTTACTTTTTACTTTATTTTAAAAAAATAGCTAAAATAACCCATCTACAAGCTCACAATGCATCGCAATGCAACACGTTGTGAGCTTGTAGATATAGGCTACGTTCACCACTACTTTTGTACGACACTGTTGTACACCAAAGTAGGGCATTACTTTATGAAAAACATAAAAAGTATAAATATGGAGAATGATAGGGCAGAAGGTTTCTGCCCGACAGCAACGATTGTATAGAGAAAGATAGAGGAACAGAGTGAGAAACAGAAACATGATTGATCGGGGTTAGAGAGAGAACGGTGCATAAGAGAAACATGCAAACAGACAGCGCTAGAGAGAGGGAGAGATGGTTAAAAGGACAGACAGCAAATAAGAAAATTACTGTTACACCACCAGGCCATCAAAATGTTTCCCATTCGACAGCTTCAAAAGGAAAATAAATGATTGAGCCTCTCTCCCCCATTGATAAGACATCCAGCCAATTACAGTTACAAGAGCTGGCCAGTATGCCAACATGACAACCACTTATAACAAACAAGCATTTATATCAACAACTTATATCAACATCCAGTTATAACAGCCAGCACTTATTACAAACAACAACCATATAGAACAAATGACCAGTTTTAACAACCACTAATAAAACAACAACAATTATAAATAACATAAGAAACAACCACTTATAACAAGCAACACTTGTGTTGCAATGACTTATAACAACGTAAAACAACCATTTATAACGGCCCTAAAAATGATCACTTATAACCACTTGGAGTGACCACTATGAACCACTTATAGCGTCCACTTATAAATACCACTTGTCACATACCAAGCATTTATTTGCCCTGGGTGTCGGGGCTGATAAAGCAACCTAGAGCATCATAAAAACATCAGATAAGCATGTATGTATACGATATACTAGTCAGTAAACACTGACACTGTAAAAGTCCTGAGTGTCACTTTAACCACTTAAAACGACAACTTAATACGTTGACCTCACCGGAGTCCCCCAGGGGTGTATGTATACCACACCCCATCCTTTCTTCCCTCTACACCAGTGGTTCCTCAACCTCTGGTGTAGGGGTCCCCACATGATTTTGGGGTGGGTCCCCCAGGTGACCGTGAAGTGACAACTTTTAAGACTGCATCAACAGTAATCAACAAACTATACTACAAAAACTGGTCAAACATTGGTCATATCGTCAAATCGGCAAAACTTTTGAAAATAGCCGATCTACAAGCTCACAACGCCTCGCAATGCAAGCGTTGTGAGCTTGTAGATTGGCTATTTTCACAACAGTTATCTGTGGAAACGAGTCAAACAAAATGTAATGCCTCAACTCCTACAATTCCATGTCAGGGTGGGGGGTCCCCAGTTCAAATATGATTATTGTGGGGGGTCGCGGCCTGAGAACCACTGCTCTAACCGCTCACAACACAACGAGTCGTGAGCTTTTGTCGTGCTGCTATTTTTGTTAGCCCCAGAATAGGGACACTAGCGCTCATGTGGTTAACTCGGGTTTAACTTAAGTCTAAAAACGGACCCTTACAGGTCAATTTTCACAGTTAAACTAAACACCCAGGTTTTTCTTTTCTTTTTGCTGAGTGAATTGACGTGACACGAACCAGATTAGAAAGCAAGGAGGTCACCATTATGTGGATAGTTTTGTTGTGGTCATAAGTGGTTGAGACTCCAGGGCGCCGTGGGGCATTTAAACAAGCTTTAACAAGTTTTCAGAGGCCCTGAGGGGGTCAGGAGACTCACTACCGAGCACATAAATGTCCAAGGCAAAACTTCTGCTGCTGGCCAAAGGAAAAGGCCCCAAAATTGTCACTTGTGTGGTTTTTGCAACGAGACACTACATATTTACAATAAACTAAAATATATACGTTCAGGGAACTGTGAGTGCCACTTAACGGCTGAAAATCTTTGAGGGCGGAGGGATTACATTCATGGACAGACAATTGTATTTAGTAATGTATTTTAAAAGCTTTTAAAGCTGCCATCCAAAGCTTATTTTAATGAATAAAATGTTACTCCGGCCACACCCTAGCTGTGATGTCAGATAAGTCAGGTTACAGGTCTGCCCTAACCCTGAAGTTAACCTCACTAAAGCTATGCCTAAACCTACAATTTACAATTGAGGCATTTAGCAGACGCTCTTAACCTACCATCAGTATAAACAATATGCTATCAAAATAATAATCTGTACATTGAAACTATAGGATACCAGGTAAACATCAACCTAGCATCTGTCTAAATAACATGCATCTAAATTACTATTATTTTAACCTTGTGGTCAAAAAAGAAAAAAAAAAGGCCCAGGTAACAAAAACATTAGAACAAAATGACTAGGGTAAGTCTGCATGGTCGTCAAAACTAGGTCAAGTGCTACGGGCTAAGGTGGAGTCTGAAGAGGTGAGTCTTAACCCTAACCTCACAAAAACTATGCCTAACCCGAACCTCAAAACTACGCATATCCGAGGTCGAAACCCTCAGAAAAGAGGAAGGCTCGTGTCATCATATATGGGGGGGTCTCATGTCTGGCAGGAAAAAGCTTCAGGAATGGTTCAACTCTCAGAGGTCGGTGCAACACTGCCTTTCTGCCAGAAAAGACTTAAGAGTTTCATTACATTCATATTGCGTTCAAGCCTCATAGCTGGGCTGATTGTGGACTTATATGCTATTATGTTAGATATTAGATTGGATTAACATTACATTAGATTACATCAGATTAGATTAGACTACATTAGATTTGATTAGAAATGAGCCCAATCTGAATGACATTTCAAGGGGTCTTGATGGATGGCAGGGTTGTTCTCTGCTCCAGACACAAGGTGACAAGCTACAAAAAGTCTTAATATATATATACATTTGGAGGTCCTTGAAATAAAAAAAAAGTTTGAGAACCAGTGTTGTAGAGAAAAGTGTGTGAGGGCTGAAATGTGTTGTAAGACTTTAAGAGCTTACTGCGTACTTAGAAGAGGTATCCTGTAATAAGGAGGTTTTTGATTGGGCGGAGGAGAACGCCTCCCTTCCTTCATCAAACCTTCCATAGATGGCTTCAAACTGACAAACAATGAGAGAGAGAGAGAGAGAGAGAGAGAGAGAGAGAGAGAGAGAGAGAGAGAGAGAGAGAGAGAGAGAGAGAGAGAGAGAGAGAGAGAGAGAGAGAGAGAGAGAGAGAGAGAGAGAGAGAGAGAGAGAGAGAGAGAAAGAGAGAGAGAGAGAGAGAGAGAGGGGTGCAGTATCTAAGCACCGTTTTGAGTGATTGTTGTTGTTCCTTCCGGCCAAAAATGAGATATGAGATATCACTTCTGATGTACATGTACTGGGAAGGAGAGAGACATAGAGATAGAGAAAGAGAGAGATGGAAAATGGGACTACAGCCAATGAAAACAATGGGAAAGTTGTAGCTACACACACACACACACACACACACACACACACACACACACACACACACACACACACACACACACACACACACACACACACACACACACACACACACACACACACACACACACACACAAACATTGAACCCTAAGGGCAGGCCTCCTCTCTTCTAGGTTTATTTATCCAGAGAAACTCCTCTTGGTTTTGTTTTCCTAATGCTCCTCTAAGCTGCGTCTTAAGAGACAAATGGTGCAGAACAAATCCTGAGCCGAAGCTGCGGAGGTGATGAGATACTCAGTCACTCCTCCTGGTAGGAGGGCTGGGCGGTATACCACTTCAAAGCGCTATCGCCATTATTCCAAACCTTTTGCCACGAATGCGACGAATGAATGATTATGAAAGAAAGCGAAAATAGTAGACCTACAAGTTCACAACGCTTCGCGATGCGGCGGGTAGTGAGCTTGTAGATCAGCAGGTTTTCGCTATTTTTGTGCAATGAAGTATAATACAGGGTAACCCTATAATACTAACCCTACAAGTTGTTAATCAGACTAAAATAGGTGATTATATATTTTTTGTGTCGATTCGTTTATATAAGAAATACAGAAATATATATACGATTATATATACAGTATATACTAGATTATTCCATAAACCTACATGAGCAAGATTACATTCCAAATCTTCTACTTGCACTCAAGACACCTTAAACTCTAATGGACGGATTGCCGATGAAAGTTGCCGAGTGCATGTACGCTCCACGGAAGATGAACCCTATCGATTTCGGTGATCTCATGACCTTTCCTTTTAGCGCCATCCTGAGGCCACTAGCACACAAGATAAACTGTCATGTAATTCTACTATAGACAGCTTGCAATGAAATTTGATGAGCACATTTATGCTCCCCTGAGGTAACTATTAGATTTTGGTAGACACGCCCCCCATCCCTCTGGCGACAAGGCAGTCTAGGGGTAGATTTGGAAACGCTTGTAACTCGACAAAAGAGACATAATTACTGACCAGAGGGGAAGCAATCTTCTAGCTGGGATTTTAGGGCTGGTTTAGTCTTGCTTATGAGGGTGCGGTTAGGGTTAAGGCCAAATCATATACCTGTCTTATGAAAACTCACACACACACACACACACACACACACACACACACACACACACACACACACACACACACACTCGCACAACCCACATGTTGCACCCATTGACATGCATGTGTTCACACCATGCATGTGTTCACACCATGGGGATGAATCGCGCACGCACACGCACACACACACACACACAATCTTTCTGACTCTTTCTGGCTGCTCTGCCCATATATGGAGATCTGTCTGTCTGTGTCTGTGTGTGTCTGTGTGTGTGTGTGTGTGTGTGTGTGTGTGTGTGTGTGTGTGTGTGTGTGTGTGTGTGTGTGTGTGTGTGTCTTTCTCTTTCTGTCTCTCTCACTCTCCCCCTCTCTTTCTTTCTGTGTCTACCTCTCTCTCTCTACCCACTTTCATACAGACTTAACGGTGGAACAACAATGGCCACCCATTCTGTGTGTGTGCGTACAGTACCTTTTCTACAGAACAACGGGGTGGAATAATGGCGTACCATTCCCTCCTTGAACAGGCTGTGGAAAGGGGGCTTCTCTCTCAAAAATCCATGCATGCTTTCTTCTTACACACACACACACACACACACACACACACACACACACACACACACACACACACACACACACACACACACACACACACACACACACACACACACACACACACACACACACACACACACACACACACACACACACACACACACACACGCTCAGAAATACTGTCTCGGGATATCTTTCTTTCTCTTTGATACATAGATACACACACTCACACGCTCAAATGCACACACACGATTTGATGAACGTTTGCGTACACTTATACACAGTTAGCCCAGGGGTACAGTCTTCCAATTATATTCAGTCCCACCAGATCTTGAGGGGACAAGGAGGCTTTCCTCCTTTCGTCTCTCTCTATTCATCAACACCACTCTCGCACACACACACACACACACACACACACACACACACACACACACACACACACACACACACACACACGCAGCTTTAGCTAAAAGCATGATGTCATTTTCTGTCTCTCTCCCTCCCTTCCTCTCGTTGCCCCTCCTCTCTCCCTCTCTCTCCTCATGTCTTTCATAAATCACATTGAGGAGGAGACATTTTTAATCAAAAGATGAAAAAAGCCCACGTAACAAATCCAGCTTCTAACAAACATCTCCCTCTATTGTGTGTTGTGTGTATATGTCTTTGAAAGCATGTGTGTGTGTGTGTGTGTGTGTGTGTGTGTGTGTGTGTGTGTGTGTGTGTGTGTGTGTGTGTGTGTGTGTGTGTGTGTGTGTGTGTGTGTGTGTGTGTGTGTGCATCTCCAACTATCAATGCAATACATCTGTGTAGTTGGGTGTGCATCTATGAATGTCTGCCATGCACGTGTCCATTTATGTATGTGTGTGTGCGTGTGTGTGTGTGTGTGTGTGTGTGTGTGTGTGTGTGTGTGTGTGTGTGTGTGTGTGTGTGTGTGTGTGTGAGAGAGAGAGTTTGTACATTGTCAGTCATTTGAGCGCACTAGGGGGATGAGTGTTTGGACATCTTTTTGTAAATGTGTACACTCGGAGTGCTCTTGGTTATAACCGCGGTTAACCATAGCGTGACATCACATTTATACAAATTCACATTGCAGTTGCACATCACGAGTCCTGAGCTCAGCGACTATAACTGTAGAACTGACGTCAGTGCTTGGATGCAGCGAATGAAGCCAAACCGTCTCATTACAGAGAGAGCCTGCTACAGTACAAGGTGAACGGGTGTCCTCCTATGAAATTAAACAGTCATCGGTCTTTCTGGAAACGTTTTTCCAACCGTCCTGTGATTTCCTAGTTTGTCTCTTTGTCAGCTATACGGGTGAAGAGCGAAGCCGTTTGTTTATTTTAAAAGCCAAGCCGTTAAAATCTAATCAAAAAAAGACACTCAACTGGGGTCTTTATGTAGAACAAAAAGCCGCATTTCTCTCGTTTTGATGTTAATATAGATTTTGTGGCAGCCAGCAACACTGGATTTTTTATCAGAGAGAATAATACCTGGGCACTTCAAATACTGGAGCACTCGGCGGGTCTTCACGTATTTATTATTTTACAGGGGTGACTAACGTTTCGACTTGCGTCTTTCTCAGGGTAAAAAAAAAAGAACTAAATGGATTTTTGATGCATAGGCCTCTATGTTGGATAAATCCAACAGGATACATTTATCCAACATAGAGGCCTATGCATCAAAAATCCATTTAGTTCTTTTTTTTTTACCCTGAGAAAGACGCAAGTCGAAACGTTAGTCACCCCTGTAAAACTAATAAATCACGTCGAAGACCCGCACGAGTGCACTTCCAGTACTTTTTAATAATTGAGTTTTATGCATATGCTATGTTACATTTTTGGTCCAACACAGATAGTGATGTATTTTTGTGTAGACAGTGAGGCGTGCACCCGCCCCCAGCCATTCCTAGCGTGCAAGTACACAATAAAATCCTCAGTATTCATTTGTTCATTTGTTAAATTAATTAAATAAGTTAAAGTAACACTCAGGATTTTACAGTTGAGTTGCCAATGTGTGTTTTTTCTTGATTGGAAAACACATTGGATCAACTTGTGTTGTTTTTAAATGAGCAATGCAAATAAAGGTGGCTTGACTTGACTCGACTTGAACTTATTGTTGGTGGCAGGCAGGCTGTGATTTTGTGGCTGGGTTGGCGAGCGGAGGGGAAGACATTTATAGACGCGCACACAATGCAACAAGCAAAACAGTCCGTTTAAGTCTGATTGAGTAAGACAGTTGCCCCCGTCCGATGTTGGTCTCTCCCCTTAAAACCACCATTCACTTGAATAAATAAGCTGGAGACACACACACACACAGTGATAGGTTTTCTGTGTCTCACAAATATAAAGACTGTTGTTCGGGTATTTCCGCCCAGCCCAGGGTGTGTCAATCTGTCTGTCTGTATGGCTGTCTCTCTGTCTGTCTGTCGGTCCGTCTCTCCATGGGTTTATAACCACAGGCACCCTGGCCTCTCCGTTTGTCCCCGTTTGTTCGCTTGTATCCCACTTCCTGTGTTGGATGCAACCAACAGTGCCGTCCTAGAATAGAGCATAGATCTGAACTCCTGCAGCTCGCTCACAAACAATCCCATTTGTTCTCCTGTGGTTTCTTCCATTTTAGGATGCGGATCCAGTGTCAAGACAAGACGTGAAATGTGCTGAACTCACCTCACCCACTCTCACCACAGCACACGGGGTGAGATGAGTTCACTACAGTCAGCGTTGTAGCGCCTTAACACACACACACACACACACACACACACACACATATATATGTGTGTATATATATATATATATATATATATATATATATATATATATATATATATATGTATATACATTATGTGCCACTGACTTCTAACAGGGCCTCGCATTTCCCCATACGGCTCTGAGTGTGCTTACGTAAGGCAGAGCTCTACAATGCACAGTGAAGGTGTGAGTAGTAGTAGTGAGCTTACATAAGGCGTGAGATCCGGCGAGGAGCAGCGACACGGTGCCGAGAGCCAGCAGGGCCGTCGTCAGAGAGGGGCCTGGGACACCGCTGGTGGCGGCCATCTTGGTTCCGGTCGGGGTGGTGGCGGCCGGGCGGGGCGGAGCTGACCTTTGACCTGGCCGTAGAGCCGAGGCCCTGCTTGGGCAGCAAGGGGCCGGAGAGTCTTCACGCGGGACGGCTTAGCAATCTGTGAAAAACAAACGGAGATTGAGAGGTTAGATTTTAACGATAAGATCGTCCTGCTCGTAGGAGGAGATGACAGGACATCATGTGATGTGACACAACCCCGGACGTATACTTTTAAGTGATCATATATAATGATAATGGTATCATTTACAATCTTTGTGTTTTGGCAAATATTTGGCGGCCCACTTGCAATATCTCCACGGCCCACCAGTGGACCCCGGCCCATAGGTTGGGAATCACTGCATTATGTGGACGGGGAAAAAAAGGCTTCATGTTTTATCACGTCAGTCAGAAGGGATACAGGCGGTTGTTTTGCTCTGTGTGATCTTGAGCATTTTTCAGGTGTTCTCACAGACGCTTTGTAGAACAAACGGGCTCGCTAATGAGCACTGTGCACGTCAATCCATCGAGTCGTTCATCTGACACCTGCACCCTCATGACTCCCATACTTTCTCAACTCGAACGTCTTAAAGGCACAGACACAGTCAAAACAGCCTTAACTTTATTTAGATAATAATTTAAATCATTCAATCCGGGAACGCATCTGTGTCATTTTAAGATTTATTTGGCTATTCAAAAATAGCAGATATAGAGTAGATCTGATATGTCCGAATAATGATGAACATTTGTGCAAATCTTTGTATATATTTTTTAAGTGGTTAAGAGAAAAGTGTCTGTGGCTGAAAACTAGGTTTTGGGGGCTTAATTTAATAGAAGGAAAGTATCTTTGGATAATGGCTCCCCCAGACAATAACCCCCCACACACACACACACACACACACACACACACACACACACACACACACACACACACACACACACACACACACACACACACACACACACACACACACACACACACACACACACACACACACACACACACACACACACACACACACACACACACACACCGCAGCTCTCTCCTCACACTAAAGCAGTTTTCTCCTCCCTAGTTAGTGTGCAGTGTGTTTTAACATCCTGATCTGATCGCTGCGTTGCTTATCTCAGCACCTTGTAATTAGACAGACGCTCGCTGATATCCCACAACTCCTGTCTTTGTTTTCATCCAATTTGCTATTATCCCTGCTCTACACACACACACACACACACACACACACACACACACACACACACACACACACACACACACACACAGGACCCTCCCTCCCACCACACATGCACACACACACACGCACGCATGCTCATTGATATGTCTACCGTGTAGTGTGCGGTTATACACACTTTAATTAAAAATATGGGAATAAAGGGAACAAAAGGGAGGAAAAGATAGCGAGAGACAGGAAGAGAGACAGTGCGACAGAGAGACAGATAGAGAGAGACAGAGAGAGACAGAGAGAGAGCAGCACAGCTGTAAGGAGAGAGAGAGAGAGAGAGGCCGACACAGACGGGAGATTCGTGACATGAATGTGAACAGCGGTGGTGTGGTGTGAAGCCATGTCTCTGTGCTAGGGTTGCACAATATTGACATTTTGGCTAATATCCCATGACCGATTAATTGCACGATCAAATCGATTGATATACAAGTTTTCCAGTAGGGTTTGCTTCACACCTGTTCTATAGTCAGTAACTGTGATTCTGGGTGCAGATACAAAAACGGTATTATTTATGAATTGTTGGATATCAATTTTACGGTCAATGAAGTATATTATGGGTTGAAGTGGTTAAAGTGGCAACACTATTTGATCCTGATGAGAAAGGTAGCACATCTCACATTCCCAAGCCAAGGAAGACAATCTACTCTCCTATTTCACTAGTTGGCTCACACCACAGTAGAAAAAAAAATAAACGCAAGCGTTTCGGCACAGACCGAAACGCACAACAAGCAGTATAAGCGTTTTGCGATTGTGACGCGAGCCAAATAAATAAGTAAAACGTTAGAGTATTCCTCCTTGAATTGAGAAATTTGAGATATGCTACCTTTTTTCATATTTCTTTTAGAATATGCTCACTGGATTTTGGGGTTTAGCACTCGGCTGAGAATCCCACTGTTGAATCGCAACCTCAGTTTTCCAACTCGGCATGTGTTCCTCCTGCTGCTATAAAATATACTGGCAACAGTGTTTTTTACACAATGTGCACCGTCTCCAAAAAGTTTCAAAGCTCATTTCTGCTGCCAGATAAAATGGTTACAGACAAAAAGGAAAGAAAGGGGGAAGAATTGATTTCTTGAGCTGTGTCTGCCTGCTAAGTAAGAGGGAATAGTGGATTTGTGCTAACAGCATGCAGCTGGTTAACATACACGGTGGGGTTAGTGGAACCGGGGGCACGGCTGAACCTTTCTTCTTGCCAGAAATTGGGGGAAAAAAACACCACAGCTAATCACGGCGTAAACCGAGTACCTCAGACAGCATGCCGCAACGCACGCCTACACAATGAAGGTTCTGCCTGGCTGCAGGGTGTACTCTCAAAACGCACACACACACACACACACACACACACACACACACACACACAGTATACAGTACATGTATAGGAATCTATACTGGCTGGCGTGCGCACTCACACTCTCAGTATACAGTATATAGGAATCTATACTAGCTGACACAAACACACTGCCCTATACATGTACAGACATATATACCGACTCCTTTATATATACAACCCTCTCGTTTGTGTGTGTGTATAGTGACACACACACACGGAGGACTCTTTATCAGCCTAACAATGGGTCTTTTGTGGGGCGACATGCTAGAGATGAGTGGGTGCCCTTCAGAGCCTCAGCTCATCTTTCAACGCGACAGCAAACACACAGACACAGACACAGACACAGACACACACACACACACACCCCCCCACACACACACACACACACACACACACACACACACACACCCCCACACACACACACACACACACACACACACACACACACACACACACACACACACACACACACACACACACACACACACACACACACACACACACACACACACACACACACACACACACACACACACACACACACACACACACACTTACTTCAAGAATAGACAATCTACAAGGCTTAGGGCAACATCCACATTGGGTAGTTTTGAAAGAAATGTGAAAATAATGACATTGCCACAATGCCAAATAGAGACACCAGGTTGTTTGGCTGTTTTGCTGATACCGATGTCATTAAAAAGAAAGTAAAATAATGGCGATGTAATGGCCGATATATCGGCCAAACCAATGCTAAAATGGTCATGCTCTAGAGAGAAGTGACAGGCCTGTTGTTCGGACGGTAGGTAAACAATGCTGGAGTAGTGGAGGAATCTCAGCGGGGGAGGAAGGGCAACAAGGGGGCGTCTCTCTCTCTCTCTCTCCGAGCCCAGAGGAAGTGCAACCCATGTGGGGCTCTGATTTATGACCCTCCCCTTGGGGGCACAGCACAGCGCTGCCTCCTCTGCTGCTGCTGCCAGTCCCGGCTGCTGCTAACATGAACCTCCAACGCAATTACAGGAGCTATTGTTGTTGGACAGCACTTAGTGCATGTAGCCTGGGGCCCGCAGTGGTGGACCTCCTCCAAAACACACACACACACACACACACACACACAACACACACAGACGCACAGACGCACACACGAAGGCCTGATGCTACCTCACACCTGGATTGCAATGGCCAGCTGAAATAGACTACGGTAGGCTGGCACACAGAGAGACAGACAGAAGGGTAGACAGGTAAACAGATAGTTGAGAAACTTAAAAGCATTATAAACACTATAGCAGCTCTAACCACTTAAATCCTAGCACCCCTGGCGGGGGGACGCCTGCCTTAACAGCCAACACGTCGCAGCGCACCGTGAGTGAGCTTGTAGTTCGGCATGGGTTGTAGATCAGATTTGGTGTAGAGGGAAAAGTTACAGTGCAACCCAAACACCCGACAGAGGGCAGAGACAGACAGACAGTCGTCAACAGACATGCTAAAGTGTGTCTAAAGTAGCCCTGGGGTCACACACGCAACGCCACTTCCTTTTGCTATTAGCACCTCGACGGGAAAGAATTCTCGCTAAAAGCCACAGCCTCCTGAGTCCCCCAGGAAAGATGCAGAGGGATGAGGGGAGAGAGAGAGAGAGAGGAAAGAGAGGGTAAAAGGTGTTTAGCATTCCGGTACTGTTAGCAGGGAGGCTAATCGATTCATGAAAAACCCACTCGTCATTCCCCTGGCCGTTCCGGGTTCTCACAGGCCCGGCTCGTGAAAGAAAATGCTAATTGATACTGTAATGTTCACCGGTTCGGATGTGTCCTCGGACGACTCCTGAAAGGCCGGCTGTTTGGTGTCTGACATTAGAAAAGAAAGGGCTCATTAGCAACAGCAGGAACAAATGTTTTTTCTTCAACCCCTCCTTTGTGTGAATACGAGTCTGTATTCATGTTATAACTGCTCTGCCCACACGGGAACCGTGCAAGCTGGGAATGCATGCCCCACCCACTTACGCAATACCCATCGTACCTGTTGTACCCAAGGTCTGTCTGTCCATGTACCTTTTAATGCCAATTTATAATATAATATCCTTAATGTCATCAGTTTATGCCCATATATGGGCATATGGGTCGGATCGGCGGTTCTAAACTGCAAATCTGACCGACTTGACACTGGGCACCACACTCACTTGGGCCCTCACCCACCTGGGTGACGCACGGCAGCCATTTTGCACCAGAACGCTCACCACACATCAGGTGGAGGTGGAGAGGGAATCAATGAGCCAGTTGCACTGGGGGAGGATTATGTGGCCAGATGGAGAAAGCCAGGTTGGGAATGTCTGCCAGGACATTGGGGAAAGCCCTACTCTTTGATATAAGTGCCATGGGATCTTTAATGACCGCATTGAGTCAGGAGCTGGTTTAACTGTCTCATCCAAAAGGACCGCTCCCACCGCACCGGGGCAGCTGTTATTAGGGACCAGAGGGAAAGCTGCCCCCTACTGGTCTGGCCCACTACCTGGATTTTCCAGGTAGGTCTCCCATCCAAGTTACAAACCATACCCCGTAGCCCTAGTTTATACTTTGCTGTACAATGGTATCGCGAGATTAATACACAACAGCTTGTTGATAGGCTATTTGGTAACACTTATAATGCATTATAAACATACTTATAGTGCATTATAATCTGCTTATGACACTGTATAATTATAGATAAGAACTCATAAATAATCATAACGCTTTATAACAATTAACACATTATAAAGCATTTTATATTGACTTGTGACTATAACTATACTGTAAAGATTATAGTGCATTATAAGTATGTTTGTAAAGCATTATGGACATGGGATGCATGGCAAGTGTTACCTGTTATTTTCACTATTTTGGTGAAAAAAGCTAGAAGCCATGTTCAGCCCAGATTGATTCAACGCAAGAACAGTTTTTCCTATGTGGGGAGAATTTAATGGTTTTTAACAGCGAGGGCCATCGGTTCAAATCCCATTTGTGGAAGTGCAGGGGTAAATCAATGACAAATCAATGGCACTCTTGAGCAAGGCACTTAATCCTCTGAAACTGCTCAGTGGCCAACAATAGAAAAGCCTGTGGAATATCTGCCAAGTGAACAATGGAAAAAGGTTGTGCCGTTGAAGAGCATGTCACAGTAAAACCGGCAGTGTTATTTTAACTCCGGGAGCGCTACCTACCACCCGTACGGATCCATTCTTAAACTCCCAGAGTTAAACAAACACTCTTCTCTTTCACTGCGTACGAGCTCAGCAAAACCTCCCCGGATGAATAAATTAATGAATTTAACATTATAATGATGTCCCCCTCTCTCCCCACTAGCCTCTACTGTAAGTTAAAGCTGTGAGCGTTTGAGGTGGTGACGTTAACCGTGAGATCCGTGGAGAGAGCCCCTGTTTTTCAGCTGACACTGGCACCATGCAAAATACACCTCGGAGTGTCCTCCTCCCAGCATCAATTATTTAACCACACTACTGGTGCTGCAGAGGCCCCAGTCTCAGCTATTACTCTCTCTAGTAATCTAAGCTCCGCCACATTACACAGGCCTCACACACGCACACTCACACACTCATGTGCACGCACCCGCACACACATGCACACACACGCGCACGCACAACATTTATTTACGTTCACATAGCACAACTCATTCTTGAACCGAAAGAAAAATAACTAGATTTAAGCCATATTACCTTGTCCTACAAAAAATAGCAAAATAAATATATGAGCTTGTAGATCTGCTATTTTCACTATTTTGTTTTTTATAAATGTAGATAAATAACGGATTCATAATTAATGAACGAAAATAATCATTAGTTGCAGCCCTAGTTCAGTCATCCCTACAGCAGCTGGGTTTTAGTGTTAGATCCAAAATGGCGGCAGTGCTTTCTGCAGGCAACCAGTAGTGGGTTTTAGTGTCAGATCCAAAATGGCGGGAGTTGCTTTCCGCAGGCAACCAGTAGTTAACCAGCGGGCAACTCTCCCTCTGACACGGTAATGGCTCTTAATTCACATCACTACCTTGTGAATTATTGATGCAAACACGCGTTCCAATCTGCTGCCTGAGAAGGGAAACGCAGGCGAACACAGGTGTGTCCAGTGTGTGCGTAGGATTTTGTGTGTGTGCGTGTGCGTGTGCGTGTGCGTGTGCGTGTGTGTGTGTGTGTGTAAAATCACCCGTGTTAAATTCTGTTAATTTATCCATGTGTAATACAGATGTAACCAAATGGACCCGTAAAGCTAAAGCATTGGCTGCCGGGGGGAGATACTATATTGGGCCTTTGGTCTTCAGGCAGAGACTTTGAGCCACTCTCCTACTTACACACATGCACACACACACAGACTCACACATACACAAACCAACACATGTACTTTCAAACTCACTGAGGCAGTACACACACACACACACAACTTCCCACGTATCAAGTTACATTCACCAAGAAGATCCAACACCTCACAGTTTTGGCCGGGGGAGATATCAGGCTTTTGGTCTGCATGCAGAGACTTTGAACCACTCACACACACACACACACACACACACACACACACACACACACACAAACCAAACACATGTACTTTCAAACTCACTGAGGCAGCACACACACACACACACACACACACGCACACACACACGCTCACTGTAAAGACGTGAAGTTCACATTGACCAAAGAAGATCCAACACCTCACAGCTTTCACTGCCCCGAGGCCAGGAGAAAACATACTAATGAACAGTGTGCTGCCGCCGCTCGCTCCACTGCACATGCTGCTGTAGACTTTGGTCTGGTCATGACTACTGATATCACTAGCGTCTGTGTGTGGATGGAAGGAAGATCAAAAGAATATATGTTTAATGTCTCCAAGCCTTGAGAGAAAATTACTGCTTTCAAGGCCTGTTTTGGGCCAAATAAAGATTTCTCCGGGAGCAGTTAGGCTGCTGTTGGAGAAGCTGTACAGAGAGGGAGAGAGAGGGAGAGTAAGCTGCGTAGCATCGTGTTGAGCGAGTTCGCATGTGAAAGACGGGGAACGCGAGAGAAGAGAAGAGGAAGATTAGTATTTAACAGTATTTAAGTGCGGAATGCGTCTGGGTATGAGAATGTGTGTGGCTTCGTGGTTTTTGCCCTGATGTGGTTAAAAAACTCCACCCTTCTGGCTCTTCCGAGTAAAGCGATGCAAATGCTTTAAGAGCTATTTTGCTAATATTATCTGGGATTGTTTCTTGTTTATCTCCTGTCAAACTGAATTAAAAACAATACTTGAGTTCACTAAAAGAAGGCTTGAAAGGAATTGGGTTCCATACATTCCACACTGCTAACGTTTAGCTATGGGCCACGATGAAATAGAGGGAGCCGAGCTCATTAACTGGGACGACCCTGGTGAAAAATGTCCTGCTTGAATCCCACCGGTCCAAAGACAACTTTAGACCACCATCCCCTGATAAATCATGTTGGACAGCTGGCGATTTAGCCCCCTAGCAGGTTAGAGTTTAACCTGGTAACTAAGCCTAATTTATGTTGCTTTTCCTAAAAGACCAAAAAATAACTGCTCTACAAGCTAATGCTAAAGTGATGGGAGTATAAATTAAGTTGTAGCTTGTTAGCCTGTGTCCTTTGACCCGTTGTCTGTTTTAACAGACCAAAGTTGTCATTTCAAAAATGAAAACTCCCTTAGTTTTGACCTTTTTGGGGATGATGGGTGCGACGGACAGCCGAGAATATTACAGAATGGAGTTGCGTGACCGCAAAAATAAATGAGGAGATCCGGACGTTTTTGGATGTTCCGCATGTGGACATCGTTTGAGACGTGAACGCCACTGAAATGAAAAGGCATCATTGCCGTCCTGCGTCCTTGCTAGTCAACCTCCACATAAATACCCACAAATGAAGCCTCGTATTTAATGATCCAAAAATAGTTCGCATTAATTGTCTGCATAAATCATTGATGCGAAAGAAAACAAAAGTGTCCTAAAAGTCATTTATATCTACAGGCTGTCATGTAAATTAGACATTTGTTTAGACACGTCTGTCTGTTGTCCCCAGAGGACACAGACAAAGAATCCCTTCAAAGTGAGTTCTGCCGTTCTTTTATGACCATAATTTAACCAACAGTTAAACTGGGCCCAAAGGCAACAACAAAAATAAAGTCCGCCACACAGACCTCTTTCTCCTACAACATTTGGTAACACTTTATTTTAGGGTCCGAACACAACAAAGCTATTACACCTATTGCACTGTCATTACAAGACAAAAACGAATTCCGTTCCGGCTTCACCTAGCTGATGGATGCTCAGATGGTCATGATGAGTGCTCGAGGGGGAGCTGTTAAGAGGTTAAATGTCTTGCTCAAGGACAATTCGACACATGTATACACATACTGTATAGTGGGCACAGGATGGGAGGTGAACCGGTGACTGTTGGAGAGTGGCATTGGGGGGAAAACCTATGACATCATAAAATCAATGTACACTAACAACAAATGTGCAGTTAAAATAGGCGAAAAGCACACAGACTTTTTCCCCCAAAGCCGAGGAGTTAGACAGGGATGCAGCCTGAGTCCAACACTCTTCAACATATATATCAACGAATTAGCAAAAACGTTAGAACAGTCCACAGCTCCAGGCATCCCCTTGGCAAACACAGAAATCAAATGCTTACTTTTTGCAGATGACCTGCTGCTGCTGTCTCCAACCAAGGAAGGACTACAGCAGCAACTTGATCTCCTACACAAATTCTCCCAGACATGGGCCCTGACAGTGAACCTAACTAAAACTAAAATCATGATATTTCAAAAAAGATCCAGCCGCCAAAACCATCAATTTTTCCTAAATACAATCCCACTAGAACAAACAAAAAACTATACCTACCTTGGCCTAAACATCAGCAGCACAGGGAACTACAACCAAGCTGTAAAGGACCTGAGAGACAAGGCAAGAAGGGCATTCTATGCTATCAAAAGAAACATCAAAATAGACATCCCAATTAAAACCTGGCTTAAAATACTGGACTCTGTGATAGAACCAATTTCCCTCTATGGTTGTGAGATCTGGGGACCATTAGCAAACCATGACCCTGAAAAATGGGATAAACACCAAACCGAGACCCTACACACAGAATTCTGCAAATCCATTCTCCGTACCCAGCGAAAAACACCAAATAATGCATGCAGGGCAGAATTAGGACGATACCCACTAATTATCAAAATAAAAAAGAGAGCACTTAAGTTCTACAACCACCTAAAAGAAAGCGACCTAGATGCACTCCATAACAAGGCACTCACACACAGCGAAACCCTAGAGAGATGCCCCCTCAGCCAGCTGGCCCTGGAACTCCGGGCACAAACACAAACAGAGCCACGAGATAGAAAACCCATTGGACTAAACCAAATTATAAAACAGCAAAAGGAAAACTACCTGACACACTGGAAAGAAGCAACACAAAAGCAGAGTAAACTAGAATGCTATCTGGCCCTAAACAGAGAATACGCAGTGGCAGAATACCTGAGCACCGTGACTGACCCAAAACAAAGAAAAATCTTAACTAGGTACAGACTCAGTGAGCACAGTCTTGCGATCGAGAAAGGTCGTCACAGGCAGACCTGTATCCCGAGAGAAGACAGACTATGCACCCACTGCACACAAAATGAAGTGGAAACCGAGCTACACTTCCTAACCGTCTGTCCATTGTACCAAGACATCAGAGACACATACTTCCCACAGATTACAACCACACACGGAGATTTTGAAAACATGACCAATGACAAAAAACTCCCATATCTGCTGGGCGAAGTACAACAATGTGCAAACACAGCAGCAAGATTCGTGAGTTGCTGTGATAGGAAAAGGATATCAAACGGAACACAACCACCCTAAAGACTAATCATTGGGTATATTCCGGCACTATAACTGCACCCAGTGATCTTGGTACATAGAAATTGATCTATTGAAGATTCTGACTTTCAAATGTACATATTTTTTGTTTTGATTGTATTGCTGTATTGTTGTATTATGCTTTCTGCTTTGGCAATGTAAACGTATGTTTTCTCATGCCAATAAAGCCCTTTGAATTGAATTGAATTGAATTGAATTGACTGTCTTGATTACCTGACGGCCTCTCTACCCAATAAACTACACAATAAATGCACTTTTTTCCTAAATTGTAACAAAATCTGCAATGATTGACAGTATAGTTAATCAATGTTTAGTGGAATGAGTCAATAGTTCTTCTCAGTGGAACTGGATACAGTAACCTCTATAATAAGTGTAATCAGTGCTCTTCAACGCAGCAATGTGTAATCAGCACTCAGTATTCTCAGAGTGGAACTGGCACTGGGGCTATCATTATGAAAGAATCTGGGTAACACTTTACTTAAAGTAGCCGTTTATAAAGCATTGTGATGCAGTGGAGAGGGCTTATGAAGGTTTGTATCTCCTAACCTGCTCACTCAGCCAAGCTTTCTTCAAAACTGTCGAGTGGAGTCTGAAACCGCTTAAAACATTTAAACATTTAAAAAGTGAAAGTAGCAGATCTACAAGCTCACAACGCGTCGCATGGCGACGCGTTGTGAGCTTGAAGATCTGCTATTTTCAAAAATGTTGTGCAATACTCTTTGCATGATGAAGTAGCATTCATTTACGAAAAAATATGGAGATACAAGGTTTCTGCCCAGATAGCAAAACGATATGTTGCAGGTAGATTGTGGACAATATAAATCACGAACGCATTGAATTTCTGACCAATAATAACGCACGATTCACATTGGTGTCCGACCGTCTTCAGCGGAGATGTTCGGCCTAGTCAGAGAGTCAGGAGGAGGTGCAAGAAAAGAACTTCGGCTTACAGGGAATGTATTCATTAGTATTCTCCGCAATTACGTAATTTTGTTGTTTTTTTACGACCTCCTCGCCAAACGTCATTTCCACACGGAGGAGTATGCTATGCTGCAGGCTTCGGACTGTATATGAGAGACAGCCATCTGTTTTCAGAGCCGCCTAACAATACTGACTCCAGGTGCCGTTAGCCTCAATCCCCCCCCCTCCCCCTCTCCCCCTCTCTCTCCTCCTCGCTCACCCCTCCTCCCCCTCTCTCTCTCTCTCATTACACCTTTTCATTTTTCTGGGTCAGTCCACCACGACTGAAGGCTGGCTTCAAAGACATCCATGAATTAAAGTATATCCGTGTGTGTGTGTGTGTGTGTGTGTGTGTGTGTGTGTGTGTGTGTGTGTGTGTGTGTGTGTGTGTGTGTGTGTGTGTGTGTGTGTGTGTGTGTGTGTGTGTGTGTGGATTCTAAAAATGTACATTCTCCCTGTTCAGATTCGTCCTCGGCTCTCACCAAATCTCCATCTCTCTCTACACTTCTTTATCTCCATCCACTCGTCCTCCTCTTCCTCCTCTCCCTCCAGCTCCGTTCCACCTCTCTTCTCCTCTCCACCTTCTTCCCCAATTGCTTCTCCCCTTTCTTCTGCCTTGGCTGGATTCGTTCTCATCCCACCGTATTTTATTCCTTCGCTTTCCTCTCCCTCACATCCTTTCTTCGTCTCTCTTCCCCTCTTTCTCCCCCCCCCCCCCTCTCTCCTGTGGACCTCATGCATACTTAACTGTGCTGGCGTTGCAGATGTTTGCTAAGGAAATGGTATGAATTTGCATGGATCTGCAGGACTATTATGTAAATGCCCCCTGCGTGACTGACTTCCTGCTTCACTCCTTCGCTGCCGTTCCCTCCATCCTGATCTCGGGAAAAAAAGGTGTGTATCTATAATTTAACCCTCTGCCACACTTTCACCACCACTGCCAAGCACCACTAAGCCTTGGTGAAGAAGTGTGAGAGCGTTGCACAAGGTGACAGAGAAAACCAGGGTAAAACCAAGGCTCCTGTGCGGAATGGCTTGAGTTGACAGAGGAATAAAGCTTGAATTTCAAGGTTTTTTAGGTGCACCGATATGCTGGTTTGAGATCAATAGAAGGCTAAAAATACTTGTATTCCATATTGGCGAGGCCTGCCCTCACTATGCAAACACTTTTAGGTGCTTTGAGTTTATTTATTTATTTTTTCCTTCGAGGAATACTTCAATTATTTTCAGGCTTATCTTCATTATAGGTAATTGGTCCTCCCTAAAGCTCATTAGAAGAGTCAAGTCAAGTCGAGTCAATTTTAGTAATAAAGCCTGTTTAAAAACAACCAAAGGCCGACCAAAGTGCTGCACAGCATGAACATTATAACCCAAAAAGCATCAAATCCAGAGCATACAAATCCAGACAGGAAGACAAAATCTTAGCTGAGGTTAAAAAATGGTACCATTTCCCTTGCCCTGTGGCTCAGAGGTGGGCTGTGTGTGGACAGTTCAGAAACCTGCCTACCAATGACATCATCAATGGGGATTCCAAGCTAATGGAAACAACAGCCTCTTTCTCTTCCTGGAAAGTTAGCGCGCATAAATAGAAGGCCCTGTTGCGTCAATAAAATTATCACCAATTACCACCGATGATGTCTTGGTAGGCTTTTATTTTTATTTTACTATAGTACACCTCTGAGACACAGATCATGAGTGCATTAATGGACTACAATGTCAACCAGCTTTTTTTGTTTGTGATTTTATCCATTTTGGCGTTTTTAATGGTTATTGTGTACTTTTAAATGATGCCAATAAAACATTTAATTCAATGTAGACAGAAATGGCACAGTCCTACACTGAGCATTAGAGGGCCCATTTATGGAGATCATATTTGGGGGGAAAAGTGAAATGTTAGTCTTGGCGAGAGTACTCAGAAATATTCATTCTGAGAAAGAGGTGTTAATGCACCCCTGCTTCCTTTATTCTAAAGAGCAGTAAGCAGTGCAAGAACCAATAGCCAGAAAACAGCTCTGACAGATATTACTGTGTGAAACCTCTTTTTCCCAGTTCCACAGATCAATAATACCTATTTCCTCAGTCCAATATATGTCAATGCCAGTCTATATCTAACGGCAGCTTTGCACAACACCTACTATAGGCTATATCCCACGTGAGCTCTGCAAAAAAATGCACATGCTTGCCTTTTTCCCACACGATTATAATTACCATAGTGGCCGTGCAAAAATATATAATGCTCCGGTGTTCTCCCCCCCACCCCCCCGGGTACCTAGGTGAAGGTGGTTTGCGTAGACAGGCAGGGAGAGAGAGCTCTGGCGCTCTGTGACCTCATTAAGGGGCTTCACCCGACCACCATGGTAACCGCTCCCGCGGGAATCGCTTTTCCCAAGAGCCTTTGCCCTCGACCATCCCCAACCCCCCCCCTCCCCACCACCACCCGCTAAACCTCTATCCTGCATCTTCCCTTTCCTTCCTCGGCGGAGGGGGGGGAGTGAAAGGAAAAAAAGGTGTTTGACACTTCAGACTCCAGCTTGGCTAAGCCACCTGCCACTCCCCCCTCCCCCCCCGGGAACTCCATAACCTTCACCGGGAATGTCAAGCCGTTCCAGTATCCCGGGCAAGAACACACTGCTGGGAAGAGAGAATAACAACGCTACCGTTTGACAAACCTGACACCTACAAACTTATATAATGGCTTACATAAGGGGTTGTTTGCATGATGGGAAGTAAAGCATGTTATTAGTGTTAAAAAAGTGAGTCATCCGAAGACCATAACTAACAAAACATTTATGATTTGAGAAGGACGATCCTCTATACTTTTTTTGTCTTGTGTAACTTCAGGCCTTTTGTTTGTATAGGGAAAACGGTCAGAATCACTGGCTAACCACTGTATGATCCTGTCCTGTGCTGGTTGGGTTTTTGGACTTTCCTACCAAACACCAAACTAAAAAAAAATGGCCGAACGCCCGAGTTTCTACTACGCCTCCACAGCAGGAAACCGTGCCTAACAGAAACATTTTGAGCCTGTAGTGAAGTTTCGAGCGCCTGTTTTCCTCAGCCTGCGGTTCGATCGGAGCATGGAAACCGAGGCCAAGGGTTTATCAACAACGAGATGCAGAGGAGGTGCACTTCCTCTGACCGCATCCTTGGCTGTGGGCGCTCAGCCACCGTCAATAGTTTGTGGAAGTTGCCCAATCATTTTTTTGTTTGTCGAGGAGGGCAGTGGTTCTCAACCCACGGGGTCCCGAACCTGAAAATAGCTGATCTACATGCTCACGCGAAGCGTTGTGTGTGAGCATGTAGATCGGCTATTTTCACAATATCTATCTGTCACACAAAATGTAATGCCTCAACTCCTACAATGACGAGTAATTATCAGGGTGGGGGGGGTCAAATATAATGGGGTCGCGGCCTGAAAAGGTTGAGAACCACTGGAGTAAGGGTATAATAACAGTTAATCGAACTAATCGATTTGAATAAAATAATACATTTTCAATCAATTTGTATTCTTTTTCAAATTATAAAAAAAATACAGTATAGCAAAAAGAGTTAAACGCGTTGTGAGCTTGTAGATCAGCTATTTTCATAAAAATGTTTGCGTGACACAAGTATAAAATAGGGCTTAAGTGGTTAATCAGACTTGATTTAGTCAGTAAAAATACATCATGATTATGCAATTAATAGACACAATAATCACTAAGAATAATGAGATAGCTGCAGCCCTAAACTTGTGCTCTCGCACATATATTTTTTGCGAGTGCTGCTATATTTCCACTCACTCATCGGGGTGATTTCCACAAGGTTATGAACCCGCACTCATCCTCCTAATATGAGAACCTGGATCTCCGTGGCTTTTATCTGGAGTCCACCTCCGGGGTTGAGGCTGAGTGAACAGCAGAGTGCTGGAGGTCAGGGAGGCAGCGCAGCAGCACCGGAGACAGACAGCGGGTAAATTGCTGGGGGTTCTGACCCGGCTAAATGCACTCTTTATTGCACGGCCAGACTGTATGGAGTGGGACCCCGCCAGACGTATATCTGTCTCCCGTCGCGTCGCATGTGAAAAGCCATAAGCAGTGGTGTAAAGTAACTAAGTACATTTACTCAAGTACTGTACTTAAGAAACATTTTTAGGTGCTTTTACTTTACTGGAGTATTTCCAGTTTTCAGGGCTTTTACTTTTCCTCCACTACATCTCGTTGAAAACTTTGGTTACTAGTTACTTTTTAGACTTCGACTATTATCGCAAAACACACTAACCACTTCAGCCCTATATATATTTCGGCCATTTGAAAATAGCCGATCTACAAGCTCAAGTTTCAGAAATAGCAAAAAAAAAGATGATCTACATAGGCCTGTCCCCTGAAAGTGGACGAATCGAATAGTGTGTCGAGACCCCCTCAGTCGACGCAAATTATTTGATTTGAGAAGTCTGTGTTTCAACGTTTCGTAAATACGACTCTGATTCGACTAGATAAATACCGAGTCGGGGACAGCCCTAGATCTACAAGCTCACAGCACAAGCTCACAACACGTTTTCGCAACTGTTGCGTGACACTCTTGTACGACTAAATAGGGCATTAATTTATGGGGGATATATGGAGATACAAGGTTTCTGCCCGACAGTGACAACATGTTCATAGGTCGGTTGTGTGTGTATGTTCTTCCCCATTATGTGCACAGTATGCTTGCACACACGTGTGCAGCATGACACAAATGCCCTCCCATCCATCGGAGGGCAGCGATACGGAGAGAGCTGGGGCACATGCATGGATTAATATTCCCACAACGTCCCCCCCCCTGTGTGTCTATTTATACAGCGCAAGATGGCAGAGGCTGCCAAGCCAAGCCAAGCCATGTGTCACTGACACCCAGTCTCAACCTCGGGGACATCTGTCCCCCCCCCCCCCCCCCCCATCACCTATACCTACACCTTTCTCCCTCAATGTCAAACACTGCTGCCTAATTCAAGCTTTTTGACACGTTCACTCTTGGATTGAATAAATATATATATATATATAGTTGGGCAGAAACCTCCATATTCTAACTTGTTTGTTTTTTCGTAAACTAATGCCCTACTTGATCACACTACACCAGTGGTTCTCAAACTTTTTCATGCTAAGGACCCCCAAAATTATATGTATTTGGCTGCAGACCCCCCATCTCAAAAATATTTTGTGCCAGGGTTTTTCAAAAATAGCAGATCTACAAGCTCGAGCTTGTAGATCTGCTATTTTTGAATAGCCAAAGTATAAAATATGGTTAAAGTGGTTCAAATGATTGTGACGTTAACACATTTTGCTGGGGACCCCACTTTGAGAACCAATGCACACTGTCACACAAAAGCAGGCCTATACCGACTCCCTCCGGACACACAGACCCTCTTGTAAACAGCTATAGCCTTCTGCAGAGCAACGCCATGTGAGAACACGCCGTTGTACCGCCGGGAGTTCAGTCAACTGTAAACAAGTCAGTCAAGAGTGGAGGTGAATAATAGGTGAGGCTACTGGCCCGTCAATCAAAGCAGCCTTGTAAAAGAACAAGACAGATGGTCAGGTTCTAACTGTCTGTCACTCGCACACGCTCGCACACACACACACACACACACACACACACACACACACACACACACACACACACACACACTAAAGACAACTGGTTCCCATGGCTTTATGGTCCCCCTCTTTAAAAAGTGCAGAGAAACAGACGGCAACAAATGGTGTGTCCCTGACTCAGAACAAAACAAAACATCTAAAACCACACTGCTTCTCAAAGTGGGGTCCACGGGACCCCCAGGGGGGGGGGGGGGTGTGGAGGGGGGAACATGAACAGGAACACTCACAACCCAGCAATGAGATGTAGGGCTTGAAAAGTTAATCAAACGAATCATACTCTTTGTGTCTTCCTCATCCAGTTATTTCACTCTCATGCTCTGTCTGTCTGTCTGTCTGTCTGTCTGGCTCCTACTCTGTCAATTTCTCTATCCATCCATCCCTTGCTTCTCTGCCATTCTCTACCTCCCCCGCTCTGTCTCTCTGTGTATTCCTCTCTCACACAATCCCTTTAATCTCTCTCTCTCTCTGTTCTGCATAATAGAGGCTGGTGAGCCCAGAAGCGTACAGAGACAGATTTATAGTCAGGTTTCTATTTAACCACTTGAGCCAGCCCTGAATTATACTTCATTGTACGATGGTGTCGCACGGTGAAAATAGCCGACCTACAAGCTCACAACAACCCATCACATCGTAGAGCGCTGCGATGTGCACGGCGGACTATAAATGAAGCATAACAGGCCTATAGGGTCTTTGTGAATGTTCGCCTATAATGACAATCCGGAAATATGGACGAGTTAGGGTTAATGTCATTAAAGTCAAAACTCGCAACAGAACGATAAACAACGACGAAGCCCACTGCAAGTCGTTATGCACACACACATGTACACATTCAAAAACACATCTACACACAGGCAGGGTTGCACACCACATTCATGGCTCACACAGAGACTTTCACTAATACAGAAACGCACATACTGTACAGTTGTGTGTGCGCGCGCGCGCATGCACACACACACACACACACACACACACACACACACACACACACACACACACACACACACACACACACACACACACACACACACACACACACACACACACACACACACACACACACACACACACACACACACACACAGTGTGACGGCAGCTGTGTGAAACAAGGCATGGATGGATGGATTGCTGGGAGCCCCTTGCTGTGGAGGAATGCTGTCTCACTTAAAAAAAAGGACAAAAAAAAGAAGAGGATTTAAAGAGGTTTACCAGCTGCCTGACCCCTCAACTTTGACCTTACACCCCCCCTCACCCCTACCCCCCACACCGCCCAAAAAGCTCTTACTCAACCAACACAAGGAGGCGTCTCTGAAAGGAGTGATTTGTGACCTGTGTCGATGTGGAGGGCTGGAGTGAGTGATGGAGTGTGTGTGGTCATGTATGTGTGTGTGTGTGTGTGTAGAGGGGGGAAGGGGCTTGAGAGAGTAATCGAGAGTGTGCGTGCGTGCGTGCAAGTTTGTAACACTATACTTGTGAGGGTTAAATGGACCATTTTCTCTGGTCCTCACAAGAGAAATGGTTGTTTTAATGTTAAATATGAATTTCAGGTTTAGGCTTACAATTAGGAAAACGGTTTTGGGCAGGGGTCTTCAACAGGGGGTCCAGGACCCCTAGGGGTCCTCAAGAGTTACTACAGGGGGGTCGCCAAGTCTTTGTGTGATATATATATTTTTGATATTAACCAAGAGAACTCAAGAGAACCAAGAGAACTCAAAAATAGCAGATCTACAAGCTCACACACCTTTTGCCATTTTCACAGGGAGAAAGAGAGAGAGACTGAACCATTGTACACACACCCACATGGCTTAAGGTCGCTGGCTGTGTGTACGTCCGTCTGTCCACTCCACACAACTGTACATGTCTTTGTCTGTGGCTCTGACACTGTGTGTGTGTGTGTGTGTGTGTGTGTGTGTGTGTGTGTGTGTGTGTGTGTGTGTGTGTGTGTGTGTGTGTGTGTGTGTGTGTGTGTGTGCGTGTCGTTTGCACGTGCATGGCGAGTGGAAATTCCGCTGACATTTTCTATTTACTGCGTCTCCTACCCACGTGGACGGCCTATGTCTATGTCCCCCCCTGTCCCGCCACAATACCCGTCTGTCTCTCCGGCTGTCCCAGGGTTCCCGCGCTGGCACGCACACACACCCAAAGCCTTCTAACGTCCTGGTGTGGTCGGGTGGAGACAGAGAGGGTGTGTCTGTCAGTGGACAACACTGGAGCTGTTGTCTCCAGCCGCACACACACACACACACACACACACACGCACGCACGCACACACACAGCTACGGTCCATGTCCCAGTGACACCGCCCACACTACTACGCCAGCCACTAGACTGGTCATGACCCCTAAACTCAATATGGATCCGTCACTGTCGGGCAGAAACCTCTTAACTCCATATTCTAACTTTTTGTGTTTTTTCGTAAATTAACGCCCTATACTTGATCGTACTACAGCGTCACACAAAAGCCCAAAAGTAGCAGATCTACAAGCTTAAAACGCGGCGCAAAGCGACGCGTTTTGAGCTTGTTGATTTCCTACTTTCCTACTTTTGAATTTGAATCCTGAAAAGTAACAGTTTTGGACATAATGAGGTATCCACCCGACAGAGACGACCCCAACATGGTTCCGCGTACCATTTAAAATCTTGTAAAGTATAGTTGTGTGTGGAACAATTTTAAATAGTATTAGCCTACACAACGGTTCTGTGTAGAAACATGTTAATAACCACATGATTCCTATAGCATCCCTATTCTGGGACAAACATTCTGTGAAAATAGCAGATTTACAAGTCCATAGCACACAATGAGTTGTGAGCTTGTATGTCTATTTTTACCCGAAGAGATTTGGTGTAGAGGGAAAAAAGTGTGGAATTTATAGATTGCCAAATATATGTATTATTGTGTATTCCTTGGAGAGAGGACTGGTCTAGCCAACCAGTCTGTTCTGTTATGATCATGATCTTTCAATAAGACTTTGTCCATCCTTCGTCTTTGTGTGAGATTTCTTTTTCAATATTAGCCTATACAACGGTTCTCTGTGGAAACATTTTACTTAATAAAGAGCTCACATGGAGCTCTTTATGGAAAGGTTGGTTCCACGGGCGTAAAGTACAAGAGCCAATCATGAAGTGACGTGCAGAACATTTTCAGTTCCATTATACAAAGCTTTACTTATGGAGATAATGTCATGTGTAAAGTCAGTTGATGCCCGTGTGTTAACCCTCGACCAAATGGGGCTTATATTATAACCTTCCCAGCTGATATACTGTATACTGTGATTTATTTGCCAGACTCTGTCTCGTTGCCGTTGGAATGTTTAGAATGGAGAAGGAAGGGGGGCATTGAAAGTACGTAGGAGTGTTGTGACGCTTATCTCTCACTATGAGGTTGGGCTGTGATGCTGCAGATAGTTGCCTTGGTGGAGGAATCTTTACAATGAAGTGCTGGAATGGGACAGCAGCCGTTGGACAAAGGCCACCAATGGGAGCCCACTGCACTGGTCTATCATGAGGTTAATCTACAAATGTGAGGCATTCCTCCCTCATAGACGGTGGAATCGTTTTTGAACGGAGAGTGGTGACGTTTTATGTGAGTTAAGGCATCCCCCCGAAGCAAAGATTTGAGTTACAAATGTTCGTCTATTTGCACACATTTTCACGTTTTATTATTTTTTTGCAGATCTACCAGTTTGGTTTTAAATAGGAGCTCTACAAGCTCACTACAGACAGACATTGACATTTGTCTATCCTGCTGTCACGTGGATACAAACAATATACTCAACAATATACTTTATACAGAGGTACAGGTTCCTCTGCTTTGTCAATGACAGCATTCCCATACCAGATAAAATATTTTCTAATGCAAAAATGGCAACCTACCTAGTCAGTACAGTCTCAACAACACCAAACCAACCGCCACGAGGCCGACACAAAAGAAAGAAATATCACGAGAAGAAATGTATCGCCTAAAAAAGGTTAGTTACTTCTTCTCTTTCCACAGAAAAGTGCAGGCAGACGTGTTCCAACCCGGGCCCAGCGATGCTGCAGCCCCGAGGCCAGTGGAGGCTCGCTGTAATCAGCTGGTACAGTGTGTGAGGAGAGGAAATACAATCCCTCTCACTTATAGAACTGTGTCTCTGGCGGAGGGAAGTGGGGTGTTTGTTTCACTAGCTAGCGGGGAGGAGACCCCCGGGGGGGGTGGGAAGGGGGGGGGGGGGTGATCGCTAGGGCATGCACACTCTGCAAAGTCACCTGGGGCAGGATGGAATGGAAAGTGGTAGAGAGAGAGACTGAGAGAGACAGAGAAAGAGGAAGAACATTTCTGCCAGTACGGCTTTCCTAGAGTGAAAGAGGAGAGGATGTAGCGAGCGTGCACTAGCTCACTGCTTCAGTTTTGTTTGTTGTTTCCATTAGTGATGTCGTGCACCCCTTCGTGCACATTGTGTGTTTGTTTGGAGGGAGAGTAGACGCACTACTACTTCACCATACAAGAGTGTCACACACAAGTAGTGAAAATAAAAGATATACAGGCTCACAACAACGCCTTTTAGGCCGGCAATTTTCACTGTTATAAAATGTATTTTAAGATAATAATACAGTTCCTTAAAAAAGGAACAGTTTTGGACATACAAGGTTTCCACCCAACAGTGGCGATATGCAAGGGGAGAGAGAGAGAGAGAGAGAGAGAGAGAGAGAGAGAGAGAGAGAGAGAGAGAGAGAGAGAGAGAGAGAGAGGGGGGAGAGAGGGGGGGAGAGAGAGGGAGTTAGCCAAGATGCCCACTGTTTCAACTTGATTATGAATAGTGGTTGATTGATGGCCTTGTCCTGCAGTGTGTGTGTGTGTGTGTGTGTGTGTGTGTGTGTGTGTGTGTGTCTGGCCTGCCACTCCAGTGCATCTCAAGCTGTTCAGTTGTCACCAAGCACACTCAGCAAGAGGGGCTTGCTCCATATGCTACAACCCTCCCCTGCCTACTACACGTGTGTGTGTGTGTGTGTGTGTGTGTGTGTGTGTGAGTACATTGGTGTAGTGCGTGTGTGCACGTTAGTATGTAAGAGAATACCCAAGTATAAAAGCTTATAGGTTTTGTGTGCACGTGCACCGGCGTGCGCACACACACAGTGACACGCTGCTACCGGGTTACACAATACAGGTACGCCTGTGCCTGTGTGTCCTCATACACCCTTTAACACACACACACACACACACACACACACACACACACACACACACACACACACACACACACACCCCCACACACACACACACACACACACACACACACACACACACACACACACACACACACACACACACACACACACACACACACACACACACACACACACACACTCCAAATGCCAGAAGTGGGGTCACAATGTCCTCCTGATCCTGTTTGAGGGCTCTGGGGATGTGTGGATCTGACAGAGGTCAAAGGTCAACACATTTTCTTACACTCCCTCCTTGCATGTTTACCCCAAAGACATGGTGAGAGGAGAGAGAGAGAGAGAGAGAGAGAGAGAGAGAGAGAGAGAGAGAGAGAGAGAGAGAGAGAGAGAAAGAGGGAGAGAGAAAGAGAGAGAGCCGTGCCAGAAGTGTCTCTGTGGAATTCGACAGGCCTGCCTATTTCAGGAGGCCATCCAACACAGAGCTATTTGTGTATGAAAGACAAGAAGAGACAGACAGAGAGGGGGAGGACAAGACAGACAGACAGACAGACAGACAGACAGACAGACAGACAGACAGACAGACAGACAGACAGACAGACAGACAGAGAGAGTAGAGAAAATAATTCAAGTGAGAGAAAGGAACAAGAAAGGTTGTAAGAGAAATAGAGTGACGAGAGAGGTGCGTGCGTGAGTGTGTAATGGTGTGTGTATGTGTAATGGTGTGTATGTGTAATGGTGTGTATGTGTAATGATGAAGCTGTTGTCCAGGTCTACCATCTTTAGGGGGTCGTTTATTTGGGGGAGTACGTTTAAATCACTTAGCGCGGTACTGAAACACCATCTGTGACCTACATAGAGTCGACAAGTTTAAATCCCAATTGAGGGTGTGACGGAGGTACAGTGGCAGTGTTTCTTAAAAGGTGGCTCAGGGACCCAAAAGTGGGTCGTGGGAAGAGGGGTTGGAAGGGGTCAGAGCAAACATGTCAGAACTTAACCACATTGACCCCTTGGCGTCCCTCCATTTAGGGCATGTTGTTATAGGTGCAAACTCTCAGAAATAGCCTAGGCCCTATATCTTTGATACGTGTCATATGCTGTTTGTTGTGCAGTAAAATTAGCTTTCTGTTTGGTTTGGTTGGCTTTTCAAGGAAGCCATGAGTTTCTCTTCATTTCAGTACGTCTGATATGGAAATCAACTTGCAGAGATCTTGAGACTTTCTTGGGGTAATGCAACAGCACACTAAATAGCACTTATTTATTGTTTTGGTCAAAGTTATTGTCCCATTTTAATGCATTTTAAAGTGCGAACCGAGTTGAAAAGTCTATTAGAAAACAGTCCCTGGAGAAAAGACTGATTTATGGACAAAATTAAAATGTCCTTGACTTCTTCTGAGCGTGCAATACCGCTGTAATGACTTCTGAGGAAATGTAAACAAACAGGAAATCTAAAAATAGACTTCAAATTCATGGGAAAATTGTTGATCGTGTTTATATACGATTTATGTCCAAAGCAGTGAACAGACAGTGACATGTATTGATGCCAGTATGGTCCTGTAAATAGACACATATTATGCCATTTAATATTTATAAGTATTGGTTCTTCATTTCATGTTCAATGCAATGTTCGGGTACAGGAGAAGAGAGGAGAGAAGAGGAGGAGGAGGAGGAGGGGGAAACAGCTAACTTTCTGGACTTCAAATGACAATCTTTTCAATTTGTCAACACCTTGTGCCCCAAATACCAAATATAGACGTGAGAAAGACATCGCTATAATTCAAATTAATCTGTAAATGATCTCTCTCTCTCTCTGTGTGTCTGTCTGTGTGTGTGTTGAAGCTAACATGGTCCCCAGAGGATGGCCCATACAGTCAATGCTGTACGGTGGCATGATGCCAATGAACCAAACATAGCAGCAAACAGCTCTAAAGTTTTCCACTAGACTGAAACATGTCTGATTTATACTTGGTTGCGCGCCAGTACAAATCAGGCTACATTGTGTGTGTGTGTGCGTGTGCGTGTGCGTGTGTGTGTGTGTGTTACTATACTGGTGAGGGCCAAATGTCTCCACAAGAGGACAATTTTCCTGCTCCTCACAAGAGGAATTATTGTTTTATGGTCAAAAATGTTTTTTTTTTACAATTAGGAAACATGTCAGGACATTTAGAGGTTAGGTTTAGGGGTTTAGGGGAGGATTGGAGTTATTCCTGGTTCATACTCTGG
Organism: Gymnoscopelus braueri; assembly: GCF_963280865.1. NCBI lineage: Eukaryota > Metazoa > Chordata > Actinopteri > Myctophiformes > Myctophidae > Gymnoscopelus > Gymnoscopelus braueri. Next base: position 44,342,691 of record NC_137607.1, on the reverse strand, counting down.
TGTCGCGCAGCCGATACAAGCGTGCGACACGTTCAGAGCTTGCAGATCTGCTATTTTCAGTGCATGACACATTAGGGGTATACAGGGTTAAACGTTTAAACCTTTATAAAAGTGGCATCCTTAAAATGTTGATGTCCTCACAGGTATAGTAATACGTGTGCGTGCGTGCGTGCGTGCGTGCGTGCGTGCGTGTCTGCAGGGCACAGTAAAGTAGCCGAAACGAAGTTCATGTCATTTTTCATTTCCACGGGTCCTCAGTACTTGAGTGTGCGCGCGCGCGCGCGTGTGTGTGTGTGTGTGGTTAGAGGGGCTGCATTGCAGCTGGCTGCCATCTCTCTACGGCAGAGAAATGTGAACCAGCTGCCCCCCCCCCCCCAGCAGATAACACAGGCTCTATTGTACAACAGCAACACCATGCTGACTCCTCCTACTCCTTACCCCCCCCCCCCCCCCACGCTCTAACATTTTCTCTCTTTCTCCTCTCTCCCCTCATCCCCCTCTTATCTTCCATTGCATCACCAGTTGTTTTCATCCCTACATCTCTCTCTTTCCGTCTCCCTCTATCTGTCTCTCTATCTCTCATTTTATCCAAAGCAGTGGATCACAACTTTTTTAAATTTCAACGACGCACCCATAACTCTGATGTTTAGTACAGGGTGAGTTACAGAGCTGTTAAGGGTCCATTTGTTACCCCCCCTCAATGAACCGTGTGGGTTCCCTGGACCCCACTTTGAGAACCTCTGAAACAAGCATTTCACAGTGGCTAGTTGTGTGTGTGTGTGTGTGCGTGTGTGCGTGTGTGCGTGTGTGCGTGTGTGCGTGTGTGTGTGTGTGTGTGTGTGCGTACATTTTTTAAGCGGGGGTGGTCCCAATGGGAATTAAGCCCCAGCGTGGATCGTACGCTGCTGCCCTCCGAGTTTTAAACTCACAATCAGGAATGGATGTATTTTTTCAACAGTGGTCCAGATGCCTGTAGAAGTGTTCATTAAAGTTTCATTCATAATTAATGCACCATTCATAGTGAATATGACATTCCCATGGCATTTGCTTGGCTTTACACTCAAAAAGGTATTCCAACTATTCACCGCAACCCTGCCTCCTCTCTCTCTCTCGGCTCCAATCCTTCCTCCCTCTCTTTCCTGTTGTTGATCATTCATTCTCTCTACTTCTCACTTTTCTGTCATTCCTCAGCCGTTGTTTGTTCAATCTCTTTTTACTGCCCTCCTCCTGCATGTTACTCCCTTTTCCTTCATTCCTTCCACTATCACTTGTTTTCTTTTCTCTTAAAAAAAAAAGAAGAAAAAACCTCCCTCCCATTCCTCCTCATTCCTGGTCCTGCTCTCCTCTCCTCTCCTCTCTCCCTCCCTCATTCCTTCTCCACACACTGGTTGTCGTCAATGAAGAGTATCTGAACATCAGTCAGATTAACTCTTTTTAAGCTGGTACTTTAAACAGGTTGAAACTAGTGCTAAGCTTTCAGTGTTTTGTTCAATTGGCAGCATGGTTGTTGTTGGGTACTTAACCCATTCAATTCGGGAACGCATCCGTGTCATTTGAGATGTCTTTGGCTATTCAAAAATAGCAGATATACAAGCTCATAGCACGGCACCAAGTGCCGCGCTATGAGCTAACAGATCAGCTATTTCTGAAAAATCTTGAAAATGTGTCCAAATCTTTGAATATTTTTTTTAAAGCGAAAATGTGTAAAATGTTTTGTTCCAGGGACCTCCAGGAGCAAAGATTTGAGTTACAAATGTTCGCTTTAAAAATATATATATTCAAAGATTTGCACACATTTTCACGATTCATCTAAAAATAGCAGATCTACAAGCTCGTAGTGCGGCACTCTATGCCACGCTATGAGCTTGTAGATCTGCTATTTTTGAACAGCCAAAGTATAAAATAATGGTTATGGCTAAAATCTAAAATGACACAGATGCGTTCCCGGATTGAATGGGTTAAGACTGCTTTGTGTTCCAGAACATTGTTGGAGCCACAAGCGTTTGCAATCAACACCCGTTTACTTCCAATGTTATTTCTTCTTGTTCTTATTGTATTTGTTTTGGACAATGTTTGCCTATATGGCATGCCCAGAATTAGAATGCAAGAATTGAAAGTGGTTCAATACTGTTTCTTCAAGCCCAAACTTGCTGTTCACGCCATCCATCCATCCATCCCTCTCTCCCTCCCTCCCTCTGTATTTCTCTCACTCCATCAATATCTCTCACTCCCACGTCAGAGCCGATAGAGACATGGACAACTAGGCCAAAGTTCTTTCGCACGCAAACGTTAACAGGGTAGGGGTCAAAACTCGAGACACACACACACACACACACACACACACACACACACACACACACACACACACACACACACACACACACGCGCAACACTGTTGAAAGAAAGCGGCACAGCCGTTCTAAAAACAAACATCTTGTCCAGTAAAGATGTGTGAATGACCTTAGCTGGACGTTCCACAGGACTCTATAGAAACAGTGGTTCTCAAAGTGGGGTCCGGGGACCCCCAGGGGTCCGAGGGCTAATATGCATCAATTTGGGGGTATTTGACATTGCTGTAGAAAATCCAAAGTGCCTTCAAGGAGAAGATGAAGACCAGTGGAACCAGCTCCCTGATTTAAAATGGCAGTGTGACATTTGAGAGGAAATAAATGGAATCGATCCAGTCTTAATTATTCAAATTACACAGGAACCTCTCAGAGAGGTGGGGAGAGAGGGAGGGAGAAAGAAAGAAACAACACACACAAGAATTGTCTCAAATATAATCTTTACACTGTAGGGGAGCAACAGTTCATTGAAATACTCGAATCAATTGGTTTAAATATATATATATTTTTTTTATACTTAATTTCTATCAATTACGCACCCCGTGAAGCCTTGATTTTTTTGTTTTTGTCGCATTCCTGAGCCAATAATTTGATGACAGGCGGTCTCAAATAGTCTCCATTGAGTCTCCTACCGGAGACTACGCCGGTCATCAAATTATTGGCTTAGGAATGCGACAAAAGCAAACAAATCTCCATGAATACAAGGCTTCATGGGGTGTGTAATTGATAGAAAATAAGTACTTTTTTTTTTTTTTTTTATGATTTTGGAGGGGATACATTTTTGTCTCCAAAACGTAAATCGCAAAGAAAATAATTGATAGCACCGAGAACTGACAGAGAGGGAGTGTCAGAAAGAAACAATACAATCACACAGTTGTCTCATATACATTACATAGAAAAGAACCTAGAAACAAACAACTCTTTTTGTTCCCTCCTCAGACAGACAGCGGGTCTGCTGTTGATGACATGTTAATAAGCACGTAGGAAGGAAGAGTCTCTGAGAGGTGGCGATGGAAGGGATGTACACACGTGGACGCACTCAAATACAAATATTGCCATTGTGTACACGCACACAGACACAAACAGACAGACGCATGCACAAATCCCTCTCAAACACACACACACACACACACACAGGCCCAGGCTGACACGATCCTACTCCCAACAACAACAAGCGAGGACTACGTAAGCTGTCACAGCCATCATAATAATTCGCTCACGGTATAAACTAGCCTCATCGCTAGGCTTACACGCTCTAATCCACTAGTCTTTACTTTGACATGCTAACAGCTACACAGGTACAAACATGGCTGCCGCCGCGCAAAGGGCAAGAGGAGTCTCTAGGCTCATATTATTATGTGTGAGCGTTAAGTAGAGTTTTCCTCTGCGTTCTGTTGTTATTAAATTAAAAGGGGTTCAGGTTATGCTAGACCCTGAGCGCGTATTAAACCGTTCAATCTATAAACCCAAAGTGAATCCATTTGCTTTGTCAGTACGTCCCACGTTAAGTGTGTTAATTGCAACAGGAGCCAAAGCAAATTCTCCCCAGTGTGCCCCGTACTTGGCAGTTCCATGTTTGTGCTGTTACTGTATGCCGTGTTTTTACATCTCGTCTAATAATTCCCAGCCGCAGAAGTCTCTCTCTAGCAGTTGCCGCTTTTAGCATTGCATTAAGAATTGTGTTGAAAGAAAGTATGGTTATCATCAAAAAAAGGTATTCAAACTTTAGTCACCTGAAAACACCTAAACTATAACAAAAAAAAAAAGTATGTTTTTGTGAAGTAATTAACCACTTTCAACATGGCATCCCTGTTTTGTGCATGAGATTATAGGCAAAAACGTGACACGTTGTGAGATTGTAGATCGGCTATTTTTGCCACATTTGCGCCCTATTATAGGGATAGGGTTCATGTTTTTTTTTTGGTTTAAAAAAATTAAACAGGTTAGCGCTAACCGACTATATTTCCTGCAAGCATCATGGTCTTTCAGGGCCCCCGTCAGCCTGGGGCCCAGTGAATCTGAAAGATATTTCAGCTCTATTCTGTGGCCCTGGAGGCCTCTAGCGTTACAGGCACACTGATCTGGTCTAGAAATGATCTGCTGTGTACCAGTAAGGACAAACTGGAATCCTCAAAAGCTCTCAGAAAATGACATGAGTCATGATGAATTCTACCAAACTCTAAATAATGTTCACAGTGATGTTACCAAACTCTAAATAATGTCCTCAGTGACTGCCACAGGTTCTTTCTTCTTTTGCTTTCCTGAAAAGTAACCGGTTTCCACCCGACAGTGACGACAACAATGTACAGATTGGTTCAAATAACATTTCGTTCATTAAAACCAGCCCAGGATTGTAGCATTAAATGGCGCTCATGCTGGCTGTGTGTCTTATTGTGTGTGTCCTCTGTTAAAGGACATGCTGTGTGGTGAAGGACAGGAGTTAACGCTTCTATTAACCTTTAGGAGGAGCAGGTTAATGTATGGATGGACAGAGAGAGAGAAACGGAGGAAGGAAGAGGAGGGTGGACAGTGAGAAGAGACAAGAAGAAATAGATGGAGAGAGAAAGAGTGGCAAAAGAGAGAGGGAAAGAGAGAGAGAGAGAGAGAGAGAGAGAGAGAGAGAGAGAGAGAGAGAGAGAGAGAGAGAGAGAGAACACGCTGCAGAACAGCCGATGGGGTGAATTAATTATATTGTAGATATCTGCATAGTTGCACATTTTAACACACAGAGAGAGAGGGAGAGAGAGAGAGAGAGAGAGAGAGAGAGAGAGAGAGACTGAGGGGTTGTTGGGGGTAGTAGTATATGCTTGCATACACACAATACGGCCTAAGATTGTCGCCACACCCTGTATATAACCTTTAATTAACTTTCTTTCTTTCCTCCTCAAAAAGAAGTGTGTGTGTGTGCGCGCGCGTGCATGAGACAGAGTGAGTGTCTTCATGCTTACGCACGCACATGTGTCCAGTCCGCATATTCCAGCTGACGTATGGATGTTTGTGTGTGCATGCGTAAGGATGTGTGTGTGTGTGTGTGTGTGTGTGTGTGTGTGTGTGTGTGTGTGTGTGTGTGTGTGTGTGTGTGTGTGTGTGTGCTTGTGTGTGCGTATGGATGTGTGTGTGTGCAGTGCATACGTGTGTATTCCTGTTTGCGTGCGTCTGCATTTGCTCAGCCGGCAATCAATTCCTCCTAAACCCTCTCTGATGGCCAGGCTCCAAGCTAACCTTCATTAACAATCACCACACACACACACACTCCCTCAGGATAGGGATATTGGTTTTTGACAACATATGCACACGCACGCACACACACACGCACACACACACACGGTGTGTGTTACATACATTTGATCAACCTCGTCTGTTTGCTGTCTGAGATGTCTCCAAGCCCACTGGAGTACTCCCACAAGCATGTGGAATTTAATACCAGAGACCATCGTTAGTTGAGGCTATGGAGGCTTGGGGCCCTAATCTTCTTAGGCATTTTTTAATACTTTGAAAAA
>NC_137607.1:44286846-44331846 GCF_963280865.1 Gymnoscopelus braueri | reverse complement strand
GGCCTACCTCACAAGTCATTGTCATTCTATTTGGTTTGAATCATTCCGGTTCCTTTGATTCCCTCTTAACCCGTTCAATCCGGGAACACATCTGTGTCATTTTTGTCGATTTCTTTGGCTATAAAAAAAAATTGCAGATATACAAGCTCATGGCACGGCACCGAGTCTACTTTGACACGTAGACTGATGCTGGGAATCGAACCTGGGACCCTCTGATCCCCAGGCGGCCTCTCTACCCACTCTATGTATTTCAAACGCATACAATATTATGTTGCTTAATTTTATGTCAGGGTAAAGTGGAAATACAGGAAATCAACAGATTTACCAGTAAATACAAATTTGATAATGAGACAGAGGGAGAGAGGAGGGGGGGGGGGGGTCTATAGTTGACCAATAGACCCCTGGGGGACCCCGGGCAACAAAGTATATAAATTCAATTTGCACACAAAAGGACCTACTCTGGGAAAACACAAGAGATTAAATTCTTTCACTTCTATAGTTTCTAGAAGCTGCAGATAGCTGGGGGGAAAAAAACAACAACATTTGAGCCCTGTCAAAACACTGATTAATTATAGCAGTAGTAGTTAAGCCAGTACCAGGCCTGCTAAGCGCTAACCACATGTATCACTGCTTAGCTTGTTCTGAATGGGCCTCCCAAGTCTAGACTCTTTAAAACCTCGGAATAGAAATCGACAGAAGGCTTGATTCCACGCCACTTCACTGCACACCGGACTGCCATTCTCTATCCCGGAGTTACATGGGCTTACGCAGCCCCGTCACACACACACACACACACACACACACACACACACAAACAAGCAATACATTCGCGCACACTATACTTGTGAGGACATACATTTTTAACTCTAATCCTAAGGTGAATTGCATGCCGCTGTCACACACCCAACATAGCCGATCTACAAGCTCACGACACGCAGCGAGTCCGCAACGTCTTGTGAGCTTGTAGATCAGCTATTTTGGGTGCACAACAGCAGAGCACAATTACAGTCTAAATCAAGTCTAAATCTAGAATTAGTTTTTTTTACCATAAAACAGTCCTCATAAAAAAGTCCTCATAAGTATAGTAATACAAGTACAGTACACACACACACACACACACACACACACACTCACACACACACACACACACACACACACACACACGCGCGTACGCGTATAGTCTGATGTGGCATGCTCCAGCTCTGAGTCACTGACTCTCATACCACCATCACTACATCAACCATGTTCCTCAGTCTGACATCAAAAGGTCTCAGCTATGTGACAGCGGTTGGAGTCCTGACAAGGACCCGCTGGGAAGTCCAAACAACAACCTCGCCACATGAAGAGTTGTTGTGTAGCGCCGTAGCGGCGGGGCTTGGCGGCGAACACTGTAGAAGAAGGGCAAGATGCCCACTCTACAATGCTATGGAGCGCCTTCTTCTTCGATATTATCGTTTCCCCCTTAACCCTTTAAGACCGGGAACGCATCTGTGTCATTTTAAGATTTATTTGGCTACTCAAAAATAGCAGATATACAAGCTCATAGCTCAGCACAGAGTGCCGCACTATTATTAGCTTGTAGATCTGCTACTTTTGAAAAATCGTGAAAATCTTTGAATATATATATTTTTAAAGCGAACATTTGTAACTCAAATCTTTGCTTCTGGGGATTCTACAAATGTCTTCTAAATCCTAAAAAAAAATTTCTAAACGTATGTTGCTATAGTATCTGTGGTTCTCAATCTTTTTTTCACGCCAAAAAAAATTGGCCGCCGACCCCCCATCTCAAAATATGTTGTTCCAGGGACCCCCCAGAAGCAAAGATTTGAGTAAAACATTTTCGCTTTCAAATATAAATTCAAAGATTTGCACAAAGTTTCCTGATTTTTCAAAAATAGCAGATCTACAATTTGAATAGCCAAAGTATAAAATAATGGCTATAGCTCAAATCTAAAATGACACAGAGATGCGTTCACGGATTGAAAGGTTTAAAGGACGTTGTGGACAAGTTGAAAAGAGGGCTGATGGGTGCTGTCTGCATAACAAACCTCTCTTAACGAGGTTAGCTTTCGGCCAATTCAAATTGCTTGCATGCCACCACTGTTTACGTGGTATTTTCGGTTGTGAGAGAGAGAAGAAAATTGTCAGGACTTGTGATTTGGATGTTTGTTTGTGCTGCTAGAGTTTGGGACTCTCCCTTTAACTGTCCTCAAACTGCTCGACAGTAAAGTCCTTGTTCCAGAGTGGCAGCAGACACAGTGTGCCATGAAATCTGAGCTGACCGCTTGAAGGACAAGATGACAGCATCAGGTGACACCCGTTGTCGCTGTGCCAACAATGATCTGTCCCCGCAAGGAAACCAGAAGGAGAGAATCGGTCAAAAAAAAACTGCATTACCCATTACGGGTACAAGAAGACCTGTATTATATTATATTATATAATATTATATAAGCAGTGGTGTAAAGTAACTAAGTACATGTACTCAAGTACTGCACTTATGTCGCGATGCATTGTGAGCTTGTAGATCTGCTATTTCCCCCCCCAAAAAAATACATTTTAGAACTTCTGCATAATGAGTACTTTTACTTTTGTACTTTGAGTATATTTTAATACCAATACTTTTGTACTTTTATTCAAGTACATTTTGAATACTGGACTTTTACTTGTAACAGAGTGTTTCTACATTGCAGTATTGATACTTTTACTTAAGTAAAACATTTTAGTTCAAATTTTTTCCACCACTGATGGTGGGTACAAGAAGACCCGTATTATAAGAGTCTGCATACTGGATCCAGCTCCAAAAGGTAGTTTTATTTACCAAGGTGACATTTGGAGCCTGGTAGTCTGGTGGTAATCTAAGTAAAAAAAATGCCTTTGCAGCTGGATCCAGTGTGCAGGACTCTGTTCTCTTGTTATGCGTTTTCTGCCCAGAGCCTGGCACTTCAACTTTGGATAATGTGTGTGTTTTATTTACTTGTTTGGGTATACCAGAAGACCGCCCAGGAGCTCTGTGACCGAGGATAAAAGAGTGATTGGAGTTGATTTAACCTCCGTTCGGGGAAACCTCACTGAATGTCACGCACCGCAACGATGCTCTCCTTGAGATGAGAAGAAGTGAGAAGCAAATTTAGAGACTATTAAAAAGATTTCAGCATCTCGACAAAACCCTAAGAGGGTTTTCCGTATTAAGTAGGCTACCAAGAACTGCAAGCAATTACAAAAAATATGTATATATATATCAGCTATCAAAATGCTATATCAAAATGTTATCACATAAGATGCTGATGGCAGAATCACTGAATGTCTTGCTCCTGAATCAGTTGTAGGGAGTGTTGAGGAATCAATAAACTCCACAATGCTGCAATGGGAGGCTTTGCACTCAGACCAGCGGTGCGTATAATGCCTACTAAGTGGACTGGAGGCCTGTTCCCTGTTGTATCCTCACAGTTAACGTACGTACGTACGCACGCACACACACACACACATTACACTCTCTCAGACAGATCATACTCTCGCTGTCCACTGAATCCGATCTATACTGCCAATCTATGCCACTTATCCAATATGGCCGCTCCCTCCACAGTAACACAAGTGCGGCGAGGGGGAAGTGGTGGTGGCAGTATTGATTCAAATACTTCCTCAATATCAGCATTGTGCTGTTTCCCATATATGGTGCAGTGTGTGATGCGTTTCCTTTGCTTGACGTTTTGTGTAAAGCGCATTGAAGTGCCTCGTTTTTTAAATGTGCAACACAAATAGACATGCCTTGCCTTATTGTGGTCTGAACGTGGTCGTAATGCCTGTACAATAGTCATTAAAATGTTTCGCTACGGCGAGTTCCTTCTTGAGTGAACCAATGTCAATAATGTGATTATAATGTGGCGCCCATCAAAGCAAGGTATACATTTTTTTCCCCTTTGGTTCCATCTTTTTCTCATCTCCCCTCGATCTCTCTAATGGCCTTTTCTTTCTGTCATCTTCCGAGCTTTTCTCCATTTCTCATTTGCTTTCTCACACGCTAGAAACTTAACCCAACTCACTCACTTCACTCACTCACTCCTCCTTGACAGAGGCTGACAGCTTTGGTTGGTCTCCAAGGAATCTATGCCTCCACCCAACCACCACCTCCTCCTCCTCCTCCTCCTCCTCCTCCTCCTCCTCCAACCATCCTTCATTCCTCTCGTTCACTCCACAATTTGTGTGTGTGTGTGTGTGTGTGTGTGTGTGTGTGTGTGTGTAAAGCAGTGGTGGGAAAAGTACTCAAATGTTTTACTTAAGTAAAAGTATCAATACTGCAATGTAGAAGTACTCTGTTACAAGTAAAAGTCCGGACTTCAAAATTCACTTGAGTAAAAGTACAAAAGTATTGGTATCAAAATGTACCTAAAAGTAAAAGTACTACAATGTTTGAAAATAGCACATCTGCAACGCGTCACGATGCGACACGTTGTGAGCTTGTAGATCATGTATGAATGAATGGTTAATGTAGTGGTTAATGTATGAATGAATGAAATGTATCAGCAAAGTAACAAGTACCTAACATTTTCAAATAATTGTAGTGGAGTAAAAGTACAATATTTGCCTCTGGGATGTGGTGGAGTAGAAGTAAAAGTATAGACAATTGGAAATACTCCAGTAAAGTAAAAGTACCTCAAAATTGTCCTTAAGTACAGTACTTGAGTACATGTACTTAGTTACTTTACACCACTGGTGTGCAGAGTCAGACTGTGCAAACTGTGCACACATCTCTTCCCCTCTGTCTCTACCCCCCCCCCCCTCTCTCTCCTCTGTGCCAGTGTTCTGTACCCGGGCTGGCAGTGCCAACAGGTCAAGTGCACGCGACGGGCTCGGCTAACGAACCAGGGAGACCTGGATCAAGTGGGAGTATCGACCTCCGATGTAAAAAAATACCTCAGGGTGTTTTTTTCCCCTCTATTCATAGACAGTGTAAATTGGTTTCACATGGGGGTCATTTTGTACTCAGCGTTTTCTGCGCCTGGGAAAAAAGCATGATGGGTTGAGCTGTCAAAGAAACATCTCAAGCAATAACAGAGTGGGTCCACAGTTAGACTACAAACCAACAAATGATGCCACTTTGGTGTGCCAAGTGGCAACTATGTCGGCACAACCCAAGATGTGACCTTATGGGTTTCCAAATTTGGCTCATGACCTTTATACGCCCTCTTTCCTGTTTCTCTGCAAAATATATGGTCAGATAATACACAAATGCCCTGGAAAAAAACTAAACAATTAAACTACTGCTAAAAATGACCAAAAGGAAACTGACTGACTGCCTGACAGACAGACAGCGTGGAGTCTCGAAGGACACAGCTGCGTTTTGCCTGATTCGTGACCACGCACCTAAAATGGCACCTAAAAATAGCTGATCTACAAGTTAATAACGCGATACAACGTGTTGTGAGCTTGTGTATCAGCTATTTACGGTGCTGCTACACCAGCACACAACTAAGAATAAGTCAGGCTTTAAAGTGCAGACGTCAGGCCTCAATCAATCACTGCATTGTTTCAGTGGCAACGTGGATGAATGGGAACCCAGAGGGACTGAAAGGTCAAAGTCACCTTTTTGAGACTGTGTGTGTGCATGTGCGTGTGCGTGTGTGTGTGTGTGTGTGTGTGTGTGTGTGTGTGTGTGTGTGTGTGTGTGTGTGTGTGTGGTGTTCACTGATGGATACAGTAACTGGCCCAACCCACTGTCGTTCCACTACCAAAATGACCTCTACGGTGGCAACGGAGACAGATCTCCATTGTTCTCACTGCATGTTCAACTAGGGGAGGCCATGCACTGACGCACGCACGCATACTGACACAAAGACACACACACACACACACACACAGCTGCTGTGTTTAGGGAGGAGAGCGCACACTTATGTGCTTGCAGGCTACTGTGTGGCTATTATTACTGTTGAAAAACACAAGAAAAGGGCTCCAATTACAACCTTTAGAGAGAAAAACTAAAAGGTGCTTCGATAGGCTTATAAACAATAAAACCTTCTGTGATGCACACACACACACACACACACACACACACACACACACACACACACACACACACACACACACACACACACACACACACACACACACACACACACACACACACACACACACACACACACACACACACACACACACACACACACACACACACACAGTGGCATGCTATTTGTCATGGATCAAAGACCAGTTTTCACTAAGTTCTTACTGCACGCCTTTAATCTCATTGACATCAAAAGTCATTAGTTCCTGAGAAGTTATTTTGTTAATGGCCGGCGCTGGAATTTGACTTTGGAAGATGTGGGGTGTTGTTCAAGGCAACTTTTAATGTGTGTGTGAGGGCCTGACATGTTTGTCTCAACGTAGGAATGAAAAGGGTCTGCAGCACTGTAATGGAATACAAACATTATGGTTGAGCACTTGTGGAATTTTGGCCGTGTTTTCACTTGTGAGAGAATTAAAAACAGACAAAAAGACAAAAAGAAGCATAACGTCTCTGTCGGGTGGAAACCTCATATGTTCAAAACTGTTACCTTTCAGGATTCAAAAACAGCAAAAATGTGCAGATCGACACGGTCAAAGCGCGGCGTTTAGAGCTTGTGGATCTGCTACTTTTGTGTGACGCTATAGCATGATCAAGTAGGGCGTTAATTTACGGAAATAACACAAACAGTGAAAATATATGGAGATAAGAGGTTTTCTGCACCGACAGCAACGATAATCAACACCAAAAAGACCTGAGAACAAACATAGTAACCGATCTCACAGTTTTAGCCGCGTGTTACTCACTGACCACACAGTGGAAGCCCTCTCCTCTCAGCTGTAAACCACAAGGGTCAAGTGAGCCAAACTATGAGTGGCTCCACGTGCTGCTGACACCACACTCCAGTTCCAGCTCGTTAGCCCAGCAAAGCCACCGGGCTTGACGCCACCAGTCTTTTACGGGTCGTTTATATCGATACCAGTGGTGGAAGAAGTACGCCGATTTTATTTTTCTACTCTGTAACGTTGCAATGTGTGACACGTTGTTGTGAGCTCGCAGACCGGCTATTTCCGAATGACCAAAGTACACGACAAGGCTTAATTGGTTAATGTATGATTTGTATAATAGTATAAATCTGTGCAAAGTATCGTGTAACTAAACCTGTCAAATAATTCATTGTAGTGGAGTAAAAAAGTCCAGTAGAAGTATAAAGTATTAAAATAATTGGAAATACTAAAGTAAAGTAGCCTTCCTCAACATTGTACTCAAGTAGTTGAGTAAATGTACCTAGTTACTTTCCACCACTGATCGACGCACGTACACAGAGTGTGTGTGTGTGCCATTAACATTAGCACACACAGTCACTGCAGTATATCTCCCACACAGAGTCATTTTAGGTTAACCTGACAAGAGCCAACCCACAACAACAAACCCACTTCTCCTCAATTTAAGAGCTGTGTTATCGATACTACAGGGCAGCTAAAGTGTACGTTTTTTGCATGAAAGTCCCTCTCTTTGAAGTGAGCTGATGCACTTGAAGCGGAGGAAATGGCCAACTTCAAAGCGGGGGGCCGAGATTCCTCAAGGTGCCTCCTGGGCTTCTCATCTTTCTCAAATAAAGTAAGAAATTAAATTAAAAAACAAGGTTTCGACCGTGCTGCTCTGCTAGAGGGGTTTAACAGATGATGCTGTGCGGTGCCTGGTAGCTCTCAGCCAGCTAGTGCACCACTGAATGACCATTATGTGTCTTCGTGAATTGCAAGGATTCGGGTTCGAATCGGGCTCATGCGATGTCTTACAATTTACAATTTAGGCCTTTAGCAGTACTATAAATCGCTCTAGTCTTAATCCAGAGCGATTTATAGTAAGTAGGGTAAACACGAAGTAGTACATCAAATGCATAGAAATAGTCATCTCGGATCATAGGTAAACCAAGAACCTATCGTCAGTCCAAACAGTATAATATCAAAAAATAAATAATCTGTACATTGAAACTATACACACTATAGGACGCCAGGTCAACAAATGAACCTGGCATCTGTCTATAACATGCTATCTAGACTTGTCTTGCGTGCCTCCTCTCTCTCTCTGCCCTCGGTTTCCTCTGTCTCTCTATACACTCTCTAATAAAATAAAATAAATAAACATGTTAATATACCTGCATGCATACTGCAGGGCAGAAAGGTATGGCCTACGCTATGTTTTCATCCAATGCCAACAAATGTCACCACCCTTGAAAGTATTCCTAAAAAATGGCTTCTGTGACAGCTCCGCCGGCTTCAAAGCAAGCACAAGGCACACATCTTTGACTAAAATACCAACACCCCAGGGTGAGCACCGCCGGCAAACTCTCTCAAGTTCCTTTGAATGAAGATAAACTTGACATCCCTCCTCCTCGCTCGCGCGTCTTACTCTCTTCAACCCCTTTTTAATATTCATCTCCTGCGTGACACAAACAGAGGCAAAGGTCGGCATCTATCACACAACAAGCAGTCTTCTTCTTCTCTGTGTGGCGCACTGAAAAAAAACCCGCAGGGCCACGGCAGCACATGCCATTCCCATGGCATTCTCTGGCAGGCGTCGGACGAACAAGACTCCTCTGTGATTTACAATGGTTGGGCCCCCTTACCCTTTATTAATTAGCCAGGCCGGGGCGGCTGGGGGTTAGGGACCATTGGCTCGACACGGGGGTGAATGCCAGAGGCAGTAGTGGTGGTGGTGGGCTTCTCTTCATGTGGTAAAACAACAACACGTTATAAAAAAAAGATGGATATTCAAGGTGTGTACGTGCCGGGGCTGAGGAGGGGTGAGTGAGTTGGTCGGTCATATTTTCACGGAGCCTAAACATTGCCCGAGGCATGTGTGTTTTTTTTTCTTGACCAGAGACCTCCATCATTGTTCGCCGAAAGGAAAACGATGATTTGATGTGGTTTATGGTTGAGAAATGCACTAGGGGGAGGAAGCGTAGTGCGTATGCTATCCGGTGGTTACTGCTGGACCAGAATTTGCAGTGCCCATTATCGTGTGTGTGTTTTTATTGTGTGTATTTTTAGCATGGTGCCACTGACCTTGGCGGTTTTACAACCATGCTCTATCAATGGAACCCCTAACTCTGCTGGCTGTGCAAGTATACAGTATATATACAGGATATAAACATACAGTATGACAGGACCGCAGTGCATAGTTCACACACACAAAGTACACACCATACCGTAAAGGGTTCTATTTTTTGCAACCACAATGTACACAATACCAATCTGCCGACACAATATGGGCATGCACACATGCACGCACGCACGCACCAACACGCGCACGCGTACCTTTAGGAAAAAAGGCCAAAAATAGTAGATGTACAAGCTCACAATGCATTCTAACTTCTTGACACAAGGCATGACACAAGCCATCAAAAGCATCAAAAGTAGCAGATCTACAAGCTCGAACCGTGTCGCTTCGCGCCGTGTTTCAAGACGCGTTTCGAGCTTGTGGATCTGCTACTTTTGATGCTTTTGGGTGATGCTGTAGTATGATCAAGTAGGGCATTAATGTAAAAAAAAAACACAAAAAGTTAGAATATAGAAATAAGAGGTTTCTGCCCGAACGCTACGATATACTCCTCACGCTGTAGTCAATACATTAATGCTGTGCACTAAAAGTGAGATAGGGCAGATTAATGATGTCAATGGCAGGGATAGAGCACACTTCAAAGGGGCGACATACCAAAGCCTATACCGCTTGTGCTATAACCACGCCCCGCTTCTGTGACGAACGCAGAACTGCTTCTCGCCTACAACAACTGCGGAACTTTTTTGGCTGATAAAGTATCGTTTTTGACCGTGACAGAGGCGCGCCGTTTCAAGCAAACTTGAGCCACGAGAGGCACCGCCGAGCGAGCTAAAGCGAGCGAGTCACCGTGCCGAACGTTGCGAATTTTGCTTGAGCCGACTCAGCGCCGTCCGAGTTATGTACCGATAGGAACAGAATCGTAAATCGTGTTTTGGCGAGAGCGTTTGCTCCAACTGCCACTCAAAGTATGGCTAATGGCCAATCACAGCGTGTCCAAGTGGTATATGCTTTGGGATGATGCTTCCAGGGCCAGTTGGGCCTCCATCTTCCTCTGGCATGGAAGTGTTTCCCAGCCCCCCCGCCCCCCTGGCAGATAGAATCCTTGGACGGACAGAGCAGTTGGCAAGCAGAGCATGCAGTCATTTTTTTTGTGATTGCCGAATTAAGAGCACCCCGGTGGTGTGTGTGTGGAAGATCTTTGGCTGTGGTTTTAAAGACGTACTAAACCCCAGGCTGTGCCCCTCCCACCCACCCCAAAAAGTCATTTTTATTTATTCGTCCTTATGTTTAACTCCCTAGAGGCCAGGGTTCAAATTCATTAGTGCTCTGTGCAAACAGCCCACCCTCTGGCCTCTCTCACTCTCTCTCCCTCTTCCTCTCTCTCTCTCCCTCCATGTACCTCCTGTTACTGGGGACTCGTCCCCCTTCAGTTTCACTCCTAATAGGGCTTGGCAATAAAAATTATTAAATATATCGAAACCAAACTTTTGAACCTCTAACCGACTTAATCTTGCTCAGATTTGTTTATAATCGACTAAACCAATTAGTCTGATTAACCACTTAGTCCTGTATTATTTGTGCGTATTACTATAGTGAAAATAGCATATCTATTAAGCTTGCAGGTCTGCTATTTTCACCTTGAGTGATATAACGACCAGCCCTAACTCCTACCCTCTCTCTGTCTACTCTCCACCCTCTCTCCCCTCTCTCCTGTCTCACACACTCAGTGTGTGAGACAGGAGAGAGAGGAGTGAATCACATCCCATAAGGTGTTTTATTTATCCTCCTGCAGATCATTTTGTTATAGCAGGCACATGACATTCGTTCTCTAGCTTATGTCTGCAGCAGAGCAGAGTGTCCAGTCTCCACACACCTTTCACAGCTTGCTCATTTGCCATCTCAGATCAACACCAGAGTATTTGGTTATATAACACCATATCTCTGCCAATAATCTATCCATCTCCTCCTCAGATCCATTCCTGGTGTCTTGATATAACACCATATCTCTGCCTATAATCTATCCATCTCCTCCTCGGATCCATTCCCGGACCGGTGTCTTGGTATAACACCATATCCCTTGCCTATCTCCTCCTCACACTCACTTATCGAGTCCCCCACTCTGCCGAAGGCAGGCTGTGAGCTTAATCCCCAGCCCCGCTGGGCTCAACACACTCCTCCTCCTCCTGGCGTTTGACGCTATCTCCTCACCATCAACGGGGAAATAAGACAGTGTGCCTGATAACGGCCCCCGTGTTTATTTCCTTCTATAAAAACTTTCCTGCTCCTTTATCCCCAACTCCCTCGCGCACCAGATAAGCCGACAGGACAGGAGGCCGCGTCGCTCTCTCCGTGTCTGGTGTTTTGCAGTGACACCAGTTTATTTTGAGTCCAATGTGGGGGACAGCACAAACTAGGGTTGGGATCCGGAATCGGTTCCATCATATTCGGAAACCGATTCCTGATTCCGGAACCGTGTTTTTATCACACTGTCAGAGGTGGTTTGTGGACTTCACGTCTGTTATACCAGTGGTTCTCAAACTTTTTCGTGTCAAGGATGTATTTGGCCGTGGACCCCCCCCCCCCCCCATCTGAAAATGTTTTGTGCGAGGGACCCCCAGAAGAGAAGAGTTATTTAAAGTAAATAACAAACACTTCTTCCACTTGTTGCCATTAACATCACATAACATTACTAACTAGACGTGTCGCAATTATGGGAAATTGCAGAGTGTGGTTGCGCCGTCGCCGGTCGCAGGTTGCCGCCGCCCGGACTTGAGGAATATGCTTGGAGGAATACCGTCGGAGGCCGCGTGACGTGCCATTCGAATTTGGTGCTGATTGGATCCTGTGTTCGTGATACATGGCGTTTTGATTTGAAGAAATAGGCCCCTCCCACTAAAATAAATAAGCCCCTCCCACAAAGGTAGCGGGCCAATGACATCGTCATGTCACTCCTGAGATCACCTGCTTTTCAATTTGAGAGGAGTGATCCCCCCAAAAATCATGTTTTTGCATCAAACGGTTACGTTTTGCAGAGTTGTGGCGCCCCCTATGGGTCAAAGTGGAAATGCTTTTGGGGATTTGTTGAGTAAACCACCCTCGACATGTGATTCAAATTTGGGATCGATTGGAAGTTTCGTTCGTGATTTTTGGCATTTTTGGTAAAACGGGCTCCTCCCGCTAACTTTGGAAGCCAATTACGGACAAACGGTAAAGACTATCAAAATGCCGTTTGGATAGGTTCATCGCATGGGTCCATAGATGACCTGTACCAATTTGTGTGAGATTTTGGACAAAATTTGTAGGAAAAGGAGCAAAAAGTGTGTTTTGAAGAAAATTCAAAATGGCGGAAAATCTATCCAGACGCAAATGGGCGTGGCCTATATGGAGAGATGCGTATTGATATACGTTTTGATTTTACGACCTACGGTTCAAGAGTTATAGGCCAAAACGTAAAGGGCACTGTTATAGCGCCACCATGTGGCCGATTAGTGTAATTATTTTTTCAATAATTTCGGACTAAATTATGAACCTCCCCTCCAAATGTGGTAACTCTAGCTCTTACGGTTTCTGAGAAAAAAATACTTGAATTTGAGTTTTTTCACTTTTACATTAAAGCGGATGGGAAAATTTAATGCACTAATAAATCAATATCAATTAAACTATTTAACCAATCTCTTAGCAAAATACAAGCGCACGATTCCAGGTCAAGACGGTCATTTTGAGATATGGCACAACATTGGGGGATAAACTGTGGGAGGAGATGCGCGGCAAAGTATTGTTTATCTAGACCCTGAAATAAAGTTCATCAAGTACTATAGTCTGCTTGCCCTGTTAGGGCAACCACACTAATTAGCAACTAGGCCTGCACACTGACAAAACAAAAAGAAAGAAACAAAGGTGATCATTACATCCTTGCATATAGTAGCCTCCTCCTGCAGAGAAGTCTATTTTTTATGCATCAGTGTCAATTTAGTGTAAAGCGGTTTAGAGACTTAGACAATCTCCCCTCGTTCCAAAAACTGGATGAGGAAAAAAACCAAAAAATAAAAAGAATATCCACAGGCTTTATTATTCACAGAACGCTCCATCTCTAAACAAGAGGGCCCTGCCATGCGTACCTCTCACCCCCTTTAACCGTGCACCCTCCTTTTTAATCAGGATTATCTACCACTGACACACACACACCAAGACATCTGCTTTTAAACTCCTTCCTCCTTCCCACACCTGCCCTATGAAATAACACTGGTTAATAAATGTGTTGAATATTTAAAAAGAAAAACACGCTTCTTTATCATTCAAAAGGTTTAATTGATAAAAAAAATAATTGCTAAGAAAATGTTGGGTAGTTGCAGCCCTAAACCCCACATACCTGGCCTTCTCTTCACAATCATCTCAATTCAATGACCAGGAAAGATCAGTTTGGCTGGGGAGGAGTGTGCGCGCATGTGTTTGTGTGGCTCTTTGAATGGTGAATGTGTATTGTGCATGTGTTGTGTGCCCGTGTGTAAGATTGTGCACCTTCTTAAGTGATGTACAGTCATGACTCCTCCGAATCAACATGTTAGTTTGTGGACAAGAGCATGCTACAGCAACTTATATGTTCCCTTCCACACACACACACACACACACACCCACACACACCCACACACACACGCGCGCGCGCACGTAGGCAGGCACACACAGTGTCACACACCTGGCTGGATATAATACACCACCCATCCCCACCCTAAAGAAAGAAAATGTCAGAAACGACAAGATTAACTTCCAGGAAAGCCAAGGTGGCGGGTTATCTCCCTGCTCCGTTTCCTGTCAGAATGAATGCCTACAGTGGCCGAGACTAGACGCCTCTCTCAACATTTACATACAAATGTCGCCCTCCATCTTCCTTGGGGGTGCTCACGGGTGGAGGGGTTTGCTCCCCTATCCACACCGCACCGCACTTGACAAACCTTCACCCGCCTGCGTGGAGACAAGCTCGTGATGCACGCCAGGCAGAGGGGAGAGCGAAACCAAATACGTCTCACCTCTGACACGCTCTCTCTCTCTCTCTCGTCTCGAGATCGCTCACTCTTTTTATGCGCCAGTGGCGCGGGGTAATTTGTGTATCCAGGCTGGAGTACAGGGCCTCCTAATAGAAAGGCACACACGGCTCTCAGAGTTGTAATTACTAGAGCGTTTTTTTGGATGGAGAGGCGGGGGAAAATATTATTAACACAATGAATGTGTAAACCGTTTCAGGCTGCAAGGAGAGAGTGAGAGAATGAGAGAGAGCATGTGACAGCAACACCTCTTAGTCAAAGAGACAGCAGCATCATCTGCATAGGAAAAAAAGCTAACCACCTCTGTTCCTATACCCACCACCTGACAGACGGTGCTCGCATCCCCGAGAGAGAGAGAGAGAGAGAGAGAGAGAGAGAGAGAGAGAGAGAGAGAGAGAGAGAGAGAGAGAGAGAGAGAGAGAGAGAGAGAGAGAGAGAGAGAGAGAGAGAGAGACAGAGCAGTGGGGGCCGGAAAGAAAGAAAGAACGCAAGATGAAGAAGAAGAGGGGGGAGCAAGTTGGACAGACAGACTGTCGGGGAGAGAGAGAAAGCAAAATGAGAAGTACGATTGAGAAATAGAGTTAAGGAGAGAGAGAGAGAGAGAGAGAGAGAGAGAGGCGGCTAAGTGGCCCACATAGACTCCAAGACGCCAGCTCTCATAACGGGGGCACGTATCCCCCGATGCACAGGATGAACAATCACCATGACAGGCAGCTAGTTACTCCTGCTTAACCCCCATGCACCACTCCCTGTACTGCCTCCCTCCATTCCTCCTACCCTGATAACACACAGTCTCTCTCGCTCTCTCTCTCTCTCTTCACCTGCTACCATCTATATAATATATATTATTATAATGGATTAGTTCCGAGTACTTTCCAGTGTCCCCCATCTCCTTCTCTGTCCCCCTGTCTGTCTCCTCCCAGAGGTCCATGTTTATAGGCTTGCTCTACACGTACATCCATCAATTAATCTGCCTCCTCCTGTTTAGCCTCCTCTCACTCTTCTCTATGACAGCCCACCTCTAACACACGCACACACACACCTCCCTCCCTCTGTAACAGATGTCTCCATGGTTTGGGTGAAAGGGGGACACTAACAAAAGAAGACGGAGGTGGTGTGTGTGTGTGTGGACCTGAATGGGCTCAGGTCCAGGGCTACCCATCATGCCCCTGGGTATTCTGTCCACACACAAAGAGCCTGCGAGGATTAGCCGCTTTTAGCACATGCAGAAATAACACACACACACACACACACACACACACACACACACACACACACACACACACACACACACACACACACACACACACACACACACACACACACACACACACACACACACACACACACACACACACACACACACACACACACACACACACACACACACACACACACACACACACCTCTCTTTGTCCCTCTTGTTCTTCCCAACCACTTCTCACCTCTCTATATCTCCCTGACTTCCTTCCTATCCCTCTGCCCGTCTCACTGGTTCCCCTTTTTTCCCTGTCTGTCTGTCTGTTTCGCTCTCTTTTTTTGGTCATCACTCCACAACTAGGCAGGCACACCGGTAACCGGAACGCTCGCTCCAAAACACGGTCACCCTGTTTTTTCCCGGACCATTCCTGTATTCGTTTTACTGAGGTTACGGTTAGGAATAAATTCTGAGGTTACGGTTAGGAATAAATTCAGGTTTGAGCATGGTTTTACTGAGGTTACGTTTAGGAATAAGGTTAGGTTTAGGCATAGATTTACTGAGGTTACGTTTACGAATACCTGGTGGCGACCGTTCCGAGGTCGCCAGATTTGACCTGGGGCGAGCGTGTTTTGTGGCGAGCGTTCTTGTGTTCGGCCCCGAGGCTTGTGAGATGCAAGCGGTATGTGAGCAAAGTGTGCCTGCACTGAGCACCGTCAAAATATCAGTGAAAAAACATTGGTAATAGATGGTCCCAAAAATATGGCATTGGTTTATTTATCACCTGTACTTTCAAAATGACACACATTGTTAGCTCCATTATATAACTTTATGGGGTTCAAACTCGCATAGGCTTGGGTTTTCTAAAAAAAATATTTTTCTAAAAATATTTTTCTAGAAAAAAAGATTCTTGTTGCTTTCTTGTTTTTTGACCTTCATGTTGTTGTATGTAAACATGCAAATATTATCACCCGGACCACCTTGTGCGTTGCACCGAGGTCCCCTTTATAAGGTGACACTATTTTGTATGCTTCACACACGCTGAGGAAGGCCTGTGAGGCCGAAACGTCCGGTTAAATGAGTGCTGCTGGGGGCTATAAGACTTCAATAAAAACAAGATCCTAAATGGATGAAAGTGAGTGCTGGTAGTCTTTTCAAAGAAACTGTTTCTGCCTGAACCGTGCACCCGTTACTTTTTGAACTTTGAGCGACTCGTCTGATGAGTGCTTGCTTCTTTCTTTTTCAAGCTCCATTATATAAACAGCCTGGCTGCGAGCGGGCACACATCACGTCAGCCAAACGGAGGACAGCGTAGCCAGTGACATCGATGGGGGGCATTTTCAGAATGTTCTGGTGCACAAGAAATACATGCCTCCCTCCCCCCTCTGCCTCTCTGTCTCTCGCCAAAGTATTTTCAGCCACTGGAGACTTGACACACAAAAAAAGCCCCCCCCCTCCCACCGTATTTATCTGTGACAGTGACCCAACAGCTATCCACACAGATACACAAGCTGGCCTGTACTGCTGCACTACGCTGTAAAATCATCAGCGTTAATTTAACTCTGGAGAATGTACAAATGGATACAAATGGACCCGTACGGGTATTAGTTTATTATAATTTACTACATAAAAAAGGAAAGAAGAAAACAAAGAAGACAATTTGGAAGTCCTTTCCTTAAAGCGCCATTATGTAATCTGTATGGTAGAGTATGTTAATACAGTACGGTACAATTTACACACTAGGGGTGGTTGTATTTAGTCTCCCTGCTCTTCTACTGAGACATTTAGATCCTGTGTCTAGGTTGGGCACGACCTTTGACCTGAAGGTCCAAATTAAATTTCTCCCCAGAGCAAGCAGGCAGGCTCTATTTGCTCAGTGGTAAAACAAATCATAATAATTCAGCACTTGTGCAGGAGACCCAGGTTCAAAGCCGGGGTACAACAGGAAAGTCACATCGGGCAGCTTTAATAGATCATTACATAGCATACATTATAGAAGAGATCATTACATTGCATTAAAGGTTCAATAGAAGTCTCAGGGTTAGCTTGGTGTTGTTTACCATGCCAACGCCTGTGGGGGTCCTCTATGTAAATACAAGCCTCCATGCACACCCCCAAAATGCTAAATTTGACAGGAGAGAGAGAGCTGTGCATGCCTCGTATGCTAACTAAGGTCAAACTCTGGCATTTAAAACCATATTATGGAGTCAACAGCGCTCCGAGGCTCAAGAATAAAGCAACCCAGTGAAGTGAGCAGAGAAGGTAATTACTTAAGGGATAGCGTGTGATACTTTGCTGAGATAGAGCTTTCCTGCCCGCTCCGGCTCATATTTCTTATCCCGTGCCCTTCCTTCTTCTTAAAAGACTTGCTTGTTTTGTGTATTTGAGTCGGTGTGTTGTTTGAGTGGGTGTACAAGCAACTTGACTTTTGTGGTCGCACCCACAGAGTCGTAAACTCAACGGTTGTCATTATTATTCAAGTCAAAAGCGACACGTTTTCCTTTCTTTTTCGATCTGTCCCTGTTACTACAGTATATATATCTTCACCTTGTTCTGCTCTATATAAGTCTATATATGTTTGTGTGGGTGTACAAGCAACTTGACTTTTGTGGTCACGCCCACATAATCGTAAACTCGACGGATGTTATTATTATGAATGTCAAAAGTAACACGGTTTCTTTCTCTTTCGATCTAGTTTTTTTGCCGATGAAATACACATACATTCTTCTGTCCCTGTTACTAGCATTATATATACTAGACCATACCCGGTGAAGGGTGCAGGCGAAAGTAGTTGCAAACTTGGGGTTATTGCACGTCCTGTCGCGCGGTTCCCCCCCCCCCCCCCCCGAAAGCGAAACCTAACTGCAGCATGCAAACCGAAAGCGAAACCTAACTGCCGGTCGACCCAACCAAGACGGACAGACACCAAGACAGACACCAAGACAGAGGTTAGTGGAATTATAGGTTGATAGGTTGATATATATATATAGCATCACTCCAGCGTGCGTACATCTATTATCTTGAGGCTCAGGCCCGGGCCGACTGTACATCCTACGTCTTTCAACGGAGAGTCTATTTCTGTGCTGTCACCTGTAATATTGGCATATTTGGCGACTTAGGAATTGCAATTTGATCTGCGGTTGTACTGCGCTCAGGGAAAGCACATCATCTGAATACCATGAAATATTAATGTACGACACACTGCATTCTGCAGACTGTGTGTGTGTGTGTGTGTGTGTGTGTGTGTGTGTGTGTGTGTGTGTGTGTGTGTGTGCGCACACACACACACACACACACACATGTACAGTATGTAGTCATGTTTTTGCTCTCATCCTGTCCCTCTTTGGACCATTTCATAAATAACTTCAAGCTGCTCCTATTCCACCACATGTTACATGATAACAACATCTACTGTAAAGGACCGGCCTCCCTCCATATGTGTTCACCTGCTGGCATTACTTACACAGTGTTATTCCATACTCTGAAAAGGTCAACAGTAGCCCTGCCGTCAGTGTATTCTTGGACCACATTGTTTTGTCTGTCAGGAAATATTGATGTTTCTATGAATGCACTTCAGCAAAATCAACGGTGGAAAAACAATCTCCCGACTGTGGTACTTGTTTGGACAAGAGAAAAAAATACGAAAAAAAAACGACTGTACACAGACAGAGTTTTTGCTACTTAGCGACGTTGATTTATGGTAATACATAAAATAAATAAATACAAATAATACATACTATATTGTGTATAGTTTTTAACTGTGATGGGTCAATTTGGATGGTAGGAAGTTACACCGAGGCTTCAGTTCAAACACAACTCCAGATGTGTGACTTAACCACTTGAGTTATTACTTTCAAAAACTCTGGAAATAGCCCTGGAAATAGCCTATCTAGTATCTACAATGTGCCACGTTGTAGATAACCAGATTTTGCGGAAATAGCCTAAGTATTTGAAAAGTTTTTTTTTGGGGGGTATTTTAGTGTTGCCTATAATGACATTCCAGGTTCCAGTTTGAACGTGGTTAAACAGGCATGAATACACATCAATACAACACATTTATCCTATGACATTTTCGCTACAAACTTTTTTTATCCTCCAGACCCTTCCCCCACCACACGCGCACGCACGCACACACACACACACACACACACACACACATACAGACACAGACACACACACATACATGCACACACACAAGCACACGCACAACCTTCTGCCCACTCCCCGAGCCAGACATCCTACAGATGTATAGCTCAACAGGGCGCAGACCCCAGCCCAACGGCATGGGTCCGATCGCAACCTGTTCATCTGCGGCCTCTCAGACACATCAATGGGGTCAAGGGTTAAACGTCCTAGGGGGTCAAATCCACCACCACCCCCCCATCCCCCCTTCCTGCCAGAGCTGGGTTGAGAGGAGGAGGAGGAGACAGGGGAGGAGAGGAGAGGGCCCCAGGGGGCGCGTCCATTCTTCAATCTGGCTACGCCAGCTGGTAATCGCTCTCAACAAGCTGGAGAGCAGCCCAGTGGCACGAAACAGAGAGAGAGAGAGAGAGAGAGAGAGAGAGAGAGAGAGAGAGAGAGAGAGAGAGAGAGAGAGAGAGAGAGAGAGAGAGAGAGATGGTGTAGGACTGGGAGATAGAGACACAGGGGTCAATGAGAAGGAGACAGGGAATTACTGAAATGGGAGAGAAACCCAGGTAGAGAGAGAGAGAGAGAGAGAGAGAGAGAGAGAGAGAGAGAGAGAAAACCTCTCACATCTACTAGAAAGGGTGTTGATTATCCTTCACCATGAAACACCAGACGTTCACATTAACACCATAACCATTAAAGAGATGGAGACCGGTGTGTGTGTATGATCTGTATTATTTATTACTTTAGTGCCGTACATCATAAACAGGTGTGATTATTACCTGTGTGTCTGTGTCACACCAATTAATCACTGACATTTTCACAGTGTGTTGCACACTCTCTCTCTTTCGTATAGATGCATGTGTACTGTGTACATACATCCACATATGTCTGCAAACAAAAGGCTACTCTTGATTTTAACCACTTTCACCCAGGCATGTCTATATAGGTGGAAATGTCCCAAATAATAAAAAAGAAAAGAAAACAATTCGTCTGAAAAGTGCTTAGTGGTCAAAATGACTGAATGAGTATAATGACTTCATCATTGGAATCAAACACTCTGTACCAGGCGGGTGGTGACAGGGTGTTGATATGTTCCCCATGGATTTACGTGTCCGTGTGTGTGTGTGTATGTGTGTGTGTGTGTTCGCGTGTGTAGGGACTAGGGAGGGAGGGGGGATGAGGCAGTGAATTATCCGTCTGTCCCCTCCTGCCATGTTTTTTTTGGGAACAATTAGCAGACAGAGAGAAAGTGAGAGAAACCGAGGGGACAGAGGCGTCCATTCCCCAGTCCCAAGCTCTGTTTACAGAGAGACCAGGACTCAGACACGTCGCGAAAAAGAGCGAGAGACCAAAAAAGCCAAAACAAAAAGAAAGATAGATGGAAAAGCAGACAAAAAGACAGAGAGAGCTCAGTCACTCAGGGGCCGGTGTGTCTGCGGCCAGGGGCAGATGGCTCAGCCATGATGAGCTCCAGACACAAAGAGAGAGAGAGAGAGAGAGAGAGAGAAGACTTTCAGCTCATGGCCAGAGAAAGATCAATCTGTCCAGTTCACAGCCATCCCTGCATCTTATCAGGTCCCCACCTGCGTCTTATCCACCCCGAGGCCTATACCTATTGCTCATCTGCTTGTTCTGAGGCCCTGACCTTTACCGCTCAGAGGGAAGCCAGTCCACTGCTTAAACAGAAACCTTTTTTTGTAAAAGGTGGGCGGTGTTGCGGCTGTTTCCTCGCCTCCGAGCGACAGGTCTGATGGAGGGAACGCTCTGCCGACTTCTTGGACCCTGGCCTGAAAGTCTGCGGCAAAGCAACGGTAGCAATCACCTCCCCCCAGTACACACACACACACACACACACACACACACACACAGTCTTGAGCTCCTGTTTCTTCCACAAATAATAAATCCTTGTCAAGGTTAATACACCGCTTTACCTGATCATTGAATGATCGAGAAACATGTTTTTTTTATATATACTATATATACAGTATATTTTGTATTTATTTAATATCTACAAATCAACACGAGACAAAAAACGTCTGACTGATTTTTTAATTGACTAAACCCGGTTAACCACTTGAGCCCCATTTTATTGCCGTGCAACGGTGACGTGAAAAAGGTGTAGCTGCCACCACAACAGCATTCTGCACTGTCCTATCCGTCAAGTTTAAAAAAAATAAAAATAGAAATCCTCCCTAATGCTGTACCAGGTGATCTAGGACATCAAACTGAGAAAAGCGCTCCCAGTGTTTTCATAAGCACACTAATTGCCACCTGCCTGGCATCATCAGAATGCTCTGTCTCAGAAAAGACAAATAAACACA
Source organism: Gymnoscopelus braueri (assembly GCF_963280865.1). Lineage (NCBI taxonomy): Eukaryota > Metazoa > Chordata > Actinopteri > Myctophiformes > Myctophidae > Gymnoscopelus > Gymnoscopelus braueri. The sequence continues at coordinate 44,310,096 of NC_137607.1, read as the reverse complement.
ATTACCTGGAGTAAAAAAGGCAGCCTCTCTCCGTCTCTAGCTCCCTGATAACACTGACTTTGAAGCAGCAATCGTTTTGTCTAATGCTCGAGAGCAATAGGACTAATTGCAAAGCGCTCTCGAAACGCTTAAACGCTCATAATTCTATGTTTTTGGCATCGGGTGGTAAGGGAAACGACTGGCACGGTACACCACTGCAGATCTAAAAACGCCTCTATGAAAGAATAAGGATGATGAATTTGTGCTCTTCTCTGATTGATAGGTTTGTCTCTTATCATTTTTATATACTTCAGTGGATGCTACAGGAGGGATGAACGGGTGTTGGACAAGAGCCACCTCTTTAAGTAAATGCCTTCTGCTTGCAAACTGACAAACAGGCCTGCTGCTGCATCCATTTTGAACTAAAACACAAAACAGTAGACAGTGGTGGAAAGTAACTAAGTAACATAGTGTACAGTGTATATAGTGTAACACAATCACTTGAATTAAATAAATGTTGAATGGCAGATGAGAGATGGATGAAAGCTTTGGGGAAAAAAAGTCTTGTTTCAATGGCGGCGTCCAGTTCATTAGCACATTGTCAGAAACTATGAACTATTTTTTTCATGCCAAAAACATCAAGAAGTGCACTTACTTTGCCTCTGGTTAAAAACCATTACCCCAAAAAATTGTAGGTTGCTTGCAGCACGTCAAGTGCACTTAATGACAGGGAGGCTAAAGCACTGTAATGTACTACATTAAAGAGAACTTTAGAGGCAGCTATGCTTCAAGTGCCTTTGGGTGAAAATTACTTTCAATAGCTTGACAGTCAGTTGAGCCAGCAGTGTTAATTCAACCCTCATCTCTCTCTCTCTCTCTCTCTCTGAGTGTTGATCATCATTGCCGAAGTGCCTTTAATAACTGTGGGTTACTGAAGGCTGAAAAGACAAACAGCTCTCAAAGCAATAATTGCAAGTGAGAAATGAATATGAAAACAGCTCTGAGATAGAGACCTGGCAAATCCTCAGCACACACACACACACACACACACACACACACACACACACACACACACAAAAACATCCAATTAACTCATTCCTCCTTCAGATGTACAAAGGAAACGGGGCGTTTACTTTATATAACAAGTTTTCATCCAATAAAACTTTTCAGGGATTTAATGTTTTCATCACCAAAGCTTCCCCCTAAGGCAACAATCTGGAGGCCTCAATCCCCTCCATTCATTATGGCTGCTTACAAGCTTGTCACTCACATCACAAACGCATCGATTTGCAATTTTCTCGGGGAGAAACTGAAAAATAAATGGGGCCCTCTGTCTTGATGCTGTGACACGCAGTCAGTGTGTGGTCACGGTGTGCTCACTCCTGTCTACCACAGCACTTCTCCTTGATTTTTCTCTCCTGCCGCTGACAGCGATCAGGGGTGATAAATTATCCAATTAAAGTGAGATTAAGGCGTCCTTAAGGCGGCTTGTGACACCGGGGCTCTTGGTATGCCGAGGGGTTTGTCCAATTTACTCTTTGAAGGACGCAGACAATCAACATGTGGCCCTCTTGGTCGTTTAGCTAAATGTTTTTATTTATTCATTCGAGCAGGTGTTGATTGAATATACAAGGACTTGTCACTGGTGGTATTGCGTTGCCAAGCAACAACAGCTTTGGTCCCCAAGTTTATTTATGTCCTCCTGCTGTATCATCTACTGATATTCACAAACACTGCAAGAGGAAATAAAACCTGTACACATTTAGAAATGTTTATATTGTCAAGTGTGAAAAGGTCTACTGAAACAGAGGAAGGGGAACACACTCTTAAAATAGTCTTTCAATGTCAGCAAAGGATTTCCCTCTCTCTCTCTGCATTGCCTTACAGCCGTTCTCATATACATTTTCTTTTTCTTGTCATTTGCCACACAGACAATTACTTGTCTCCCTTTTCCCCCACTATAACCCTGCATATGAAATGCATCACTAATCCCCCTTTTTGGATGCAAAATATCTGTAACTGCTGAAAAAGGCTGCAAGGGTAGGCGGGAGGCTGTATCCTTAAATGTTCGACTGAAAATTAAGAAGCATTGCAATTCAAATTGGACTCGCTTTTGCTTTTTAAAGTAGCACGGCGGCTACACAAATCCCTGCTGACGCCTAGGGGGCTCCAACTGGAGCTGCTTCCCCAAAAAAGCTTTCCAAGACAACACGAATTAGACACACACAGTCTATTCTGCTATACTACAGCCCCAAGGAGTGTTTATCTGCAGGAATATTTCAGAGCTGGATTTTTTGAAATCCATAGCCTCAATATTGTATCAAACGGTCATTAAATGCTTGTAATGTAATCACACCAACCAGTGGTTAAATAAGTGGAGGAATAAATCAAAAGACAATGGGAATAGATCATAGATAAAGAGAGACAGAAGGAAATAATAAACCTCGAATATAAAAACCAGACCTGCTCTTACAGCCTATAGCAGTGGTTCTCAAAATGTGGTCTAGGGAATCTCAGGGTTCCTTGAGGGGTTCTAAATGGACAGGTCTGTAACGCTGAGAGTGTACAAATAGAACCAGGGTCCATTTGGTTCTATTTGTACACTCTCAGCATTTATGGGGGTCCTTTTTACAGCAGTTTGAGAAATGAGAACCACTGTTTTGAAAGTACAAATGAGAACCACTCTGAAGGGTCCATTTGGTTCCATTTGTACACTCTCAGAGTTCATGGGGGTCCTTTTTACAACAGTTTGAGAAATGAGAACCACTGTTTTATGCGACATAATAAAATAAAGAAAAAAGGAATGACTAAAGGAATACAACTTTAATAGGAATGGAGAGCTGTCTTTGAGGTTCATGTCGTTGGCATTGAACAAAGACCACCAGTTGGAGGCTACTAACGGTTCGGTTATAGGTGGTCGTGCCAACCCGATCAAACCAACAAGAACATTAAAAAGAACTCGGTTAAGGCTCCTTTTTATGTGACAAACATAACCGTATAGGTAAAATACAAATAAAACGTAATTCTTCTTCGAGCAACAGTTTATTTTATTATTGCTCCTGTATGTTATTGTTCGTTTTTACTTTTTGTCTTCACTTGATACTTTAACTTTAATTATCACCAATTGCCTGTGTTTTATCTAAACGCGTTTAAAATCAATGCGAAGTAAAAAATAATAATAATATATATATACATATATATAATTTAAACCTTATTTTTCCAATGAACACACAATGAGCAAGGTATAAAAACTGCATAGTAAACTTACTGTAAGCCGTTTCCAGTGAAAAGTATTAGCATTTAAATCCACCTCCTCGGTCCTCCAGCGGTAGTTTAACGGTGGATCGTGTCCATTTCCCTCCAGTATAATAGTAAATAAAGTTACTACTACTACTTCTTCACCACCAGTATCCGAGTATAGTATCCAAGAACATTACTTTGTAATCCAATGAATAATGTCCCCGGGGCGGCGATGCATTAAAAAGCCTTCAAGGAAAAATGAAACGTTACGTCAAAACAAAAACGAGCATTATTTTTATATTCCCCGTTTTGATGTATTATTCCGTTGTTTGGATCAGTTTCCCCCCCCCCGTTATAATCGCTCCTCGCGAGCGTGACAGACAGACGCCACGCGCACGCCGACCTGCTGCTGCTGGTAATAATCAGAGTCAAATAATAATGTATTATGTTTCTTCTTGTCCCGTTATGTTATCTCCACGTCCCACAAGCAGCCAGACAGACAGGATAAAACATCCCACCGCCTCTGTATGGAGGACCGGGGGACTGGCTGACTGAGGGAACTGCAAGGACACACACATCACACACACACTGCTGGGGGGGGGTTGGGTTGGGGAGACACACACACATTCACACACGGTGCACCCCCCTCCTTCTAGTTGCTCAAAAAAGAAAAGAGGGAGAAAAAAAAACTCACGCCCCTTCGGTGCTCACGTGACCGTGTGCTGGTAAAACGGTGGGATGGCGAGAGTTCGGGGGGTCGGACCGTTATTTGAAACCTGTGTGTGTGTGTGTGTGTGTGTATGTGCTCAGAGCTGAGCACTGCATGAGCAGCGGCTGGGCTGCTACAGCTACTCTCTCATAGTCATAGCCTACTGCACAATGTAGCACTAGTTACCGTCTAGCCTTGATTAGAATCTGTTGCTTTAAATGTGGATGATTCCAAAGGGTAACAGGAAAGGTGGGCACCAAAACATTCTGGGCACTAGGGAAAACTGGGCACCGCCACCTTGGAAATCTGGGCTCTAGGGAAATCTGGGCACCCGGAAGAGTGGGCACTTGGGGGGGGAGAGAAGAGTGGGCACCTGGAAAACCTTTCCTGTATTCTTTTAGTCTGGCATGGCCAATCACTGCTATTTTTTTTAGCTGTGGCAGATTCGGTCTGGTTTGTAGGCTGTAGGCCTAGAATTCTTTCAAAGCAGTGGATTCTCAAAGTTTTTTTCAAGGACCCCCAAATTAATATGTAGCCTATCTGGCCGCGGGCGGGCAGACCCCCATCTGAAAAAGATTTTGTGCCAGGGACCCCCATTCAAGATTTTTGGGGGGAAAAAGAAAAAAGGATTTTGAAATAGCTGATGTATGTAGGGTTAAAAGTGGTTAAACTGATTTAGATGATTCCTGGGGGTCCTGACCTTGAGGAACCACTGGTCTAACCACTGGTTCTAGAATCTGTTGCATAGTATGCTCTTTGACAGGTGAAGCAACAGACATATCAATGTGGTCGTGGCATGTACTGGCTACAGCAGCCCAAGTTCATAATGTATGGCCACTTGGCCAGGGCCTACTGTAGTCTACAGTAGTAGTCTATAAATCATATAAACAACAAAGAGAAAGAGACAGAGAGAGAGAGAGAGAGACACACACACACACACACACACACACACACACACACACACACACACACACACACACACACGCACGCACGCGCACACACACACACACACACACACACACACACACACACACACACAGACACACACACAGAGAAAGAGAAAGAGAGAGAGGGAAGGACACACACACACACACACACACACACTCGGCACGACAGCAGAAAACGAGAGAAATAACTGCGCCATGGCCATGATCCCGCCATTAGCTAGGCTACACGATAACATACACACAAAGATAAAAAGGTAAACATAAACGGATAAATGTAGCCTAATGGTGGCAGGCACTTACTTGTATTTGTAGACAAATAAGTCCATGCTGATGGTGCACCCATCTCTCTGCCTCTGGACACCTCATTGTAAAAGTCCTCATGAATTTGACAAGTCTCTCATTTTCAATGTAATTAATAGCGACGGACGAAAGCCTGTTCTGTCAACACTAACAGCTGTAAGTGGTTGTGAGGGACAATATATTTAATTGTCAATTAAGAACATTCCGGTGTTTTACTGCAGTGGTTCTCAACCTTTTCAGGCCGTGACCCCCCTAAAAGAATCATATTTGAACTGGGGACTCCTACCCCCGGTACTCCCCACCCTGACAAGCACTTGGAATTGTAGGGGTTGAGTCATGAAATTTAGTTTGACTCGGTTCCACAGATAAATATTATGAAAATAGCAGATCTACAAGCTCACAATGCATTGCATGCATGTGGGAACCCCTCTCGGCCCGGGGTCCCGACTCCCGACTCCGACCCACAGGTTGAGAATCACTGTTTTACTGGATGGATAGCAAAACAACTGTTTGAAAATCCTTTTTAAAGAAGAAACTGAAAACATCTGTGACTGCCGCCATTGTGGGGAAAAGAAAATACAAAAAAGTGCGCGGAGCCAGAGCCTCAATGGGAGAACAGACTGGTAGTACGTATGCGTGAACCTACATCCGGGTTAAACGCAGTGGTGGTGGAAAGTAACTACAGCAAGGGTCTTCAACAGGGGGTCCGGACCGGGACCCCTAGGGGGTCCTCAGAGATACTGCAGGGGGGCCACCAAATATTTGTGTGATAAGATAATTTGAATTTTACATGAATCTCTTGTACCCAAGCATCCCTATTCTAAGGAGAAACATCTTTGTCAATTTTGTATTGTACCTAAGGACAAATATGTTTTATTTTATTTGAGCCTTTGCCTCTTTTAACTACTTAAAGACTATAATTATGCATTTACACGGTCCCCAGGGGTCTATAGGCCTCCTGTTTTCCCTAGTCCTAGTTCCCCAAATATCTTCACTGAAAATAGCCGTATCTACAAGTTCATAAATTAATGTTAAGTGACCTTGTAAATCGCTCATCTCTCAGCACCACTGTCTTAAATTATGTAATGTTGTTGTATAGGAATAAACACAGAAGCAGCACCCCAGAAGGAAGTGGACTAAGAAAGGGAGGAGTCAAACCCGAGTTCCTGTTTTACACAAAAAAGGAGACGGTGCCCCCAGAGGCAAAAACAAAACAGAGGTCAAAACAAAATTATCTTATTTCAAGAAAGATTTTTTGAGGGATTCCGTAAGCCATTAGTATTTTCTCATACTAATGGCTTAAAGAATCTTTCTTTTTTTTTTCATCACAGAAATTAGCCCATCATTATGGGTATAATAACATAAAATAATGATTATTATTTTACAAACACCGCTTTGCATGTACATAAATAATAATAATACATCTCTCAACCTCATCCAATCTGTGAAAACCGAATAGGTAGATCAGCTAATTTCACAGAATGTTTGGCCCAGAATAGGGACACTAGCCTATAGCGTTCAACGGGTTAATGGTGGCTTTGTAGTTAGAAGGTCTCATTAAAGCGTGTGACCACCTGGATTTAACGTGGGTCATCTGTTGGGAAACAAAGCACCTACACTCTAACAAAGGGACTGGCCAAGGGCCAGCTGTTTTCAAACCTTTTTCATGTTGTCACGGACCCCCAAACTGACTTGGGGTCCATGGCCTAAGTCACATTCATGCATTAGGACAATGGTCCTCAATCTGTGGGTCAGGACCCCCAGGGGGATCCCAACATGATTTTGGGGGGTCCCCACATTATTTGCTTAATTGTTTGCTCACTCAACAGTAAACAAACCAACATACAGTATAATGTATACAGGGTATCTGCACATTTCTAAAGTGACAATATGAATAATTAAAAAAAATTAATACCTCTAAAAACTTAAAACAAAATGTAATGCCTCAACTCCCACAATTCCAAGAGCTTGTCAGGGTGGGGGGTCCCCAGTTGGAATACGATTATTTTGGGGGGTCGCGGCCCGAAAAGGTTGAGAACCACTGCATTAGGAGGCACAGCTCTATGGCGGCCACGACAACACATCGCTCCAATGAACAGTAGTGGCCAACTACGTTTATATATCTATGTGGATTGGGGGTAAATCCCTGTGACATACTATAGCGTCATGTCTAGGGGGTGTACTTGTACATCACGTTGCCAGCAGACACAGGAAATAGGCTCCTGACCTATGGGCCACATGGCCATGTGTGTGCCAATGTGCACGCACATGTAACGCCCGGGATTCGAACCGTGTGGAAAGCCAACATCTTAACCACTAAGCACTTAATTCCCCTTTGGCCGGGGGAGATATTAGGCTTTTGGTCATCAGGCAGAGGCTCTGAGCCACTACTACGACAGTTGTCAAAAGTATTGCCAATGCATTGACACATCTAAATCTAACATACCCATTATTAATTGTATTAGCTGCAGTTGTAATTGCCTACGTCACTTTGTACTATAAGGCCAGCCTTACGCAGCCTGCCATTTATTTTAAGCCTTCTGTAGTTTTTAACCTGAACCGAAAAACAAATAAGAAAATCCGATAGATGCTATGTTTGAGGAGAGGTTGAGAGGAGGTCTGTTGCTCCCCGCCTTGCGATATTATGTGAAAATAAAGGACTAGAAATTGAAGTGATATTCAGTGGCAGGCTTTGTTAAATGGAATGGAAACAGAACAGAATGAAAACCGTGAAAAACGAGCTTCTTGAAGATTTACTGAAGACATTTATTAGAATGTGAGCTAAGGCTTCTTGAAGATTTGCTGAAGAAATTTATTAGAATGTGAGCTATTTGGAGAATAACAGGAATGAACAGAAATAATTGATGTAAGATAAAGTAGAACTAGGCCAGTAGACCTCTTTCTCATTAGATTATGCCTTGTATTGAGCGCAGGCTGTGTGCTGCTCTTGAACGCGTGCGCGTCTGCGGACACCAGATTGTAGTATATTCACAACCAGCACGTCGCGCCCGCTGTCCGCGACAAGTGTAATCAGGCCTTTACACACTAGACTGGATTCATTAGGTTTAGTTAGGTTGATTATTTTTAGCCCCTTCATTAATTTACTGATTCTGTGACCAGACATCCCGGTTTGTCCCGGTTTCAAGCTGGGTGTCCAGAGTCCCGACAAATATCTGTAAAATGCTAAAATGTCTCGGCTTTCAACATTCACCAGCAAATTGTCCCGATTTTCACCACAATAACATAACAAAAGTGTCCGGGTAGCTCACTCAGAGTAGAACACTCGCCTTTGGACCATAAAGTCATGGGTTCGATCCAGGGCACCGCCAACTCAGCGTATGAGTAGCACGGCTTGGTTTGGCGCTCCACCTCAACAATCCATTTCCCAGGGGTCTAGCGCATTGTGAAACGGGAATAGACTCCCAACGCTTTGGCTGATAGTGACAATAAGCCTCTCCGACCTACTATAATTAAAATAGTAATATACTTTTTTCAGTGCTTACATAGACGTTTATCATGTTCTGTCCCACTCATTATTACTTAACCATCATCGACAGTGTTGAAAGGTGTAGTCACTCAGCATTAAAATAATAATTGTCCCCCACCCTGATAAAAAAGTCACGCCTATGATTCGTATATACTGTACATGCGTGTGTGCGTGCATGTATGTACGGCAGACGCGTTGCTAGGTCTCTACTAGGTTGGGGGCTTAGCCCCCCAGGCAATGGACACAAATGCGCTGCACGCCCGTGCATTTGTCCCCCCCGATTTCTTTCGCAGATTTGGGTACTTTTTTCCCAGTTTTTTGTTACTTTATTTCGGTTTTAGGGTTAGGGGTAGGGTTAGGTTAGGGTTATAGATATATAATTCAAAAAAATACAAAATACAAAATAAAAAAACTTTTTTTTTTCTTTATTTTTTTCTTGGTGGCTTTGGATGAAACATTGGTGGCTATAGCCACCGAAGCCCCCGCGTAACGACGCCCCTGATGTACGGTTCATTCAAATGTCCTGCTTTTGGGGTTTGAAAATATGCTAACCCTCACTTAGATATCCAAGTTACTGAGAAGGCCTGATTTTGAAGTTTGGGGGGACTTGCTTCCCATATTCATGAAATCTATGATGTCCATAACTTTATACAAACTGTAATACAATCTATAAACCAAACGTTTCCTAACGTCTCACCTCTTACCCTGCACCAGTGATGTTGGACATGCCGGCATTTTAAAGAAGCGACAGTTAAAACAACTGTAACATTGTTGCCTCTTACTTGACTGCTATTGAGAAGGGAGAATGGAAGTCGATGGTATTTTGTAAGAGAGGCAGTGAGACAGACTGTGTTTAAAATGGCAGCCTGTGTCCGCCCCCCTCCTGGGTGCATTCAGGGCGGTGAACTTTTCAAGGTGTGTGAGCAGTAATGCATTGGGACAGGGCCGCTAAAAGAGCCATCTACGCTGTGTATATACCCCATAGAAACAACACAACCTACTATCCGCTTGCTTATTTAAAACTCACTGTGGTGTGTGGAACCCCCGGAAGGACGGGGAACAGGGAGGAGAGAGAGAGAGAGAGAGAGAGAGAGAGAGAGAGAGAGAGAGAGAGAGAGAGAGAGAGAGAGAGAGAGAGAGAGAGAGAGAGAGAGAGAGAGAGAGAGAGAGATTACTGTATATAGTATTTGTGTCTCTTATTAAGTGTAGCCGAAAATAGCCGATTTATAAGTCACGATGCAACGCATTGTGAGCAATTTTTTTGGTACATTTTCTGAAGCTTTTCGCTTTGCCAAAATAGTTTATTTTGTTATAATCAATTCAATCAATTAGCTCGATTAACTGTTGCCCTGCTACATAATGTGAGCGTGAGCATGCATGTGTCTATTCCTGTGCATGCATGCACATGTACATATGTGTGTGTGCATGCATGGCCAATCAGTTTAAGGGCTGGGGGAAAAAAGGCAGCGTGTGATTTCTACATAGATTCCTCTCTTGGCCTCTGACTCATCGTATAGACTCCTCTTTACTTAATCAGGACCATAAATCTGAGGCTGGCGACTCTCTCTCTCTCTCTCTCTCTCTCTCTCTCTCTCTCTCTCTCTCTCTCTCTCTCTCTCTCTCCCTCTCCCCCTACCCCACCCCCACCCCCACCCCACCACCGCCATGGTTGTCCCCCATGGTGACTCAGGGACTTAAACATGGTAAATTTCACTTGGGTTAGGGAAATGCGCTCGGTGGCCCGTCCGGGGTTCAGTGCTTTGCAGGGATAAAAGAGCACTTACTGGCTGACATGTGCAATCCATAACAGAATAATGAGAGTCTTTCCAACAACAGGGGAGTTCTCTTATCTCCCTCTCTCCCTCCCTCCCTCCCTGGCGCTTTGCTTTTCCTTCGCTCCCGTCCGCTTGTGTTTTTTCTCTGGAGTGTTGCGTGGATACCATGTAAATTCAGAAGGGCATTAGATGCACAGAGCAACGCTTTGGAGGGGGTTCGGGTGGTGGTATGGTGGTGGGGGGTGTTGTTACTGTCAAGATGATTTCTTTACTTGAGTAGCCTACAAGTAGCAATAACACAATGTAGAACTTCTCTGTTACAAGTATGCCTGCTATTTCAAAATTTGAATTGAGTAAAATATACATTAGGCCTACAGCAGCAGCAAAATGATTCAAATGATGTCTGTCTGTCTGTCTGTCTGTCTGTCTGTCTGTCTGTCTGTCTGTCTGTCTGTCTGTCTGTCTATCTGGCTGTCTATCTATCTATGTTTCAGAATGAAACATATTCACAGTACAGACACATTACACATTCTGAAGAACAAGGCAACCTAGAGGTGTGCGCAGCGGAGCCGTTTCTGTGTTTGCAGCACCCTCTGGTGGACACATTTGCAGACAGCGTGCCATTCAGGTGAATTAGTACTACAATGGAACTCTGGCTGGTCTTCAAGGCCCATTGCTCATTAAAACACTTCTCACACACATGGCTTCTATTAACTTCCTCCTGATTTGAACGCAGGGAAATCCAATTTACAATTTGCAATTCAAGTGTTCAAGCAGACGCTATTATCCGGAGTAACTTACAAAATGCACGATCAGAGTAAGTGCCATGAAACCTAGTCAACCAACGGCAGGATAAATAGAGTGGAAGGAACTTAATTAAGTGCTGCAAAGTAACTAGAAAACCAGGTAAACATCAAACCTATCATCTGTCTAAACCAGGGGTCTTCAACGTTTTTTCAGGCCAAGGACCCCTTAGTTGAGAGCGAGATGAAGCAGGGACCCCCACTACATATTGGATTCATGTTAAATGTGTGTTTTCATTTAACGACTCTGTACTTCTCTGTACTTGGTCTGCTCTTTTTTCCCTGTGCACCAAACCTCTTAGCCTGGTCTAAACAACTAAATAAGATTCTCATCATTTGTGGGACAATTTTACAGTATGTCTATCTAAATAACACAACCAGCACACATCTGCATGGTATAAGTAGCATGCAGCTACAATATATAAAAATAAGCAACAAGAAGTGATATAGCTGAAACAGGAGGAGTGCTAGGGGCTAGGGGGTGAGGTATAGAGTGTGAAGAGGTGAGTGTTCAGACTGCGGAGGAAATGGGGAGTGAGTGTGCAGTCCTGACTGATATGGGGAGAACATTCCACAGCTTGGAACCAGGAGGGGAGAAGAGTCTAGGACAGCCGTTCCCAACCTTTTCTGGATCAGGGCCCCACTTGAAAATCTCGGAAGCGTTCACAGGCCAGGCCACCCATCTGACTACTGTACTTAATTGGGCTACCGTGTTTACATGGTCAAATGGGTGGGCCGCATGCATTTTCAAAGCATGTTTATTTTAATGATCAATCGATTGTGTTCCAACTTGGACCAATGGAACTAATGTAGTAACATTTTTACTCCTATTTATCTGTATCACAAGGAAAACACAATTTTCCTGGTATTGTGCCAGTTCTTTTGGGGCCCCCCTTGCAATATCCCCATGGCCCACCAGTAGGCCCTGGCCCTCTGGTTGGGAATCACTAGTCTTGCCTTCTTGGATCATTGGCTCAGTCTCGTGAGCCTACTTCCGTTATCATACAGTCTGGAGCTCTGAGAATCCTCAGTGGATAAAGCGTATGTGATGCCTCCTATAAATCAAAATAGTTGAAGCATAGAGTATATAGATTGCTGCTTATCAGAAACGGAAATTCTAAAATGAAATGTAAACATTTTTAAATATATTTTCGTGAACGGAAATGACGAAGAGGTGACAGCTTCCATTCTCGGCTTTCGGAATGTGTGGCTCCAGACTCTTTGGAGATTTTGGAACAGTTGTCTGGCCATGCAAGACTATTGGGGGAGGGACAGACATCCCGTACCAACCACAGCCAAACAGGTCAGATAAAACCTACAATATCCTTTTCAGGAAAGTTTGATTTAGGGATATGTTGAGGACATTTTCAATAAAAAAATAAAGAAAATGAAAGGTCCCTTGACACACAAACATCCATTCAAACTTCAATTCAAGAGAACAAAAAAACCCTCCAAAGTTGAACTGTTACATGGTTTTCCCTGGGACACTCAATACACATTTCACACTGGTTCTCCGTACCGATTCCAGCTCTGTTACAATTGTGAGAAATGAGGGACACACCAACTTCCTCTAACTCTAAATTCTTTCCCTCCGCACGTCCCTTCTTGTGCCTTCGTCTGTGTCGCCCAGAGGGGCTCACGGCGCACAATCACCTCTGATAGCGTTTGACCATCACTCACGTTTCCTCCCTGGAGGGGACAGACATTCACTGTCATCGCACGTCTGACACGGATTGAGAGCCGTTTCATCACTTCCACATGAAAAACACAATCCGTTGCTGACTGTCAGGCAGAAACCTTGTATGTCCAAAACTGTCACTTTTCAGGAAATGCAAAAAATAAAACCTGTGTCCCAAATGGATTTAATTTACTCAATATGTATAAAACTCACAGACACACTTTCAATGTCACTTAAAAGGCAAATAGAAAAAAATAATACATCGGCTATCTTTGCTACCTTTAAGTGACGCTGTAGTAGGATGAAGTAGGGCATTAATTTAGTAAAAAAATAAAAATAATAAAGTTTGAATATGGACATACAAGGTTTCTGCCCAACAGCTGCAAATAAAAAAAACACTAACGAGGGAAGGCCCTTGACAGGTGCTGCTGTCTCCCAGTTTTGTTAAATGAATCAGAAGGAGCCGTTGTTTCTGCTGGGTATTTACCTCTCACCTGTGATGGAGGGTTTTGTCAGCTAGACGTGTGGAAGAAGAGACAGACGAGAAAAGAGAGAGAGAAATGGAGAGATAAAAGTGGAGGGGGAAAACCATTTCTATTTCTGGGGCCAGGTGTTCAAGCCATGGCCCCCAGGGAGGGAAGCCATGGGCTCAAACGCTCACTGTTCAAATACATTCTCTGCTTCCTTGACAGGTACTTGCCGCTTTCATCTGTGTGGACGCGAAGCTTCGACAGCTTGCTGATAACTGCCTGCTTCAGGACTAAAGGTCTCTCTCTCTCTCTCTCTCTCTCTCTCTCTCTCTCTCTCTCTCTCTCTCTCTCTCTCTCTCTCTCTCTCTCTCTCTCTCTCTACCTTGCTGTATTAGGAGTAGAAAGCTGGACTGGTGGTGTAGGTATGTAAGTTATATCGGTATACATGTGTGTGAGTCGGGTATGTTGCGTGTGCATACGGTATATTGTTGCTGGTGGGCAGAAACCTCTTATCTCAATTTAACTTTTTGTGCTTTTTCGTAAATTAATTGATCATACTACAGGGTCACACAAAAGTATCAAAAGTAGCAGATCTACAAGCTCAAAATGCGACACGTTTCGGGCTTGTATATCTACTACTTTTGATACTTTTGAATTTGAATCCTGTAAAAGTAACAGTTTTGAACACATGAGGTATCCACCTGACAGAGACGATATTGTTCCTGTAGGGCAGAAACCTCGTATCTCAAAAGTATTCCGTCTATTTCAATAAGCTCACAATGCATCGCGAACGGACACGGTGCTATTAGGCGGGTGCATATATGAAAAAAAAGCACCTTACCCAAAAAAAATTGGAACAAAAGGTTTCTCAACTGTTTTCTGTAGTATGTGGTGTCCTGAATAACATACTAAAAGTCTACCAAAGTTTGATCACTGGAAAGGTGTTATTTTCAAGATGGCGTCCACGATGCCCAAAAAAATCATTAAAACAGCCTAACTCCTTCATTATTTATCCTAGACAAGTACTTTTTGTGTCTAACCGTATGTTTTTGGGGCCTAGGAATCCATTGGACTTGTCCAAATTGCAGAGATACAATTAGATAATTGTGAATTCCAATATTTAGTTTGTGACTCTATTAAAACCCTTTGAAATGGTCTCCCATTTCAAGTTAACTAGTACAACACTGCCATGCAGGAATTCAATGATCTCATCTACACGACCAGTGAGCAACACAGAGAATCCACAGATTCCAGGATGAAACGAGATCACGCTGACCAGGAAAAGATCAAAGAAAAACGTGGCACTTTTAAACCATTCTCTCTAGACCCATCTCTGAGAAACATTGTGACTGGTGTAGTCGCCAAAGAAGACGTGAATATTCATGAGTTTGAGACTGTTGGGAATGAGTTAATTGAAAAAATTGTTGGAAAGCCCATTTTTGGGATCTCATTCAAACGCAAAGACCGGGCAAAAACCCTTGCAGATGAGTCTAGCATCAAAGTTACCAAAGACCGAACCATTGATCCTGCTCTGTTGTTCCAACGATTTCTGATTATGTCAAAAACCGGAGACCTTTCACTGGAAGATGTAATGACCTATGAGCTCAGCCCATTCCCTGCAGCCCTGTTTGAAGCCAAATAAATATTCCGTAAGGCTGACAAACCCCAACTAGCTCAGGCAGTGACTGAACTGTCAAGCGAGGAATCAAAGAAAACTATACTGGATTCTATCCCACCAACTGAACAGTATGTCCTTGATGGTGGCTCCCTGATTCATCGCTTGCCATGGAAAATGGGTGACAGTTATGGTGTCATTGCACAGTCCTATGCTGACTTTACCATACACCAATATGGTGAATGGGTTTCTGCTCCCAAATCTGCTCCCAAATCAAGCAAAAAATGTAGTAGAGGACCTTGGGAGCAAGGCAATGGCAGTTATGTTTGGTGGCAAGAATACAGATTCACTTTCATCTTTGCGCTACAAACTTCTTAGCAAGAAAATTGTGTCTGCCAAATCATTTGTCAACCCAGAACATCTCCCTCCAACAGAGTCCTTGACTAAATATCACTGCCAAAGAGTTTATTACCAGATCATGGTGTGGACTGAAATGGAGAGTGACATGAATCCGGTGGATTGGGGATGGAGATTGGAGGACAATCACTTTGTGCCAGTTATGACCAATAAAACTGCTGCCCCAGAAAGCCTCCTGCATATGGTCTACTGTAATTGCAAAACTGCTTGCCAAACATAACGGTGTAGTAGCAGACAATACGGACTGCCATGTATGCCTGCTTGTGAACCATGTCAAGTCGAGAATTGTGAGAATCCGCCAGGAAGAGTGTGATAACTCATTGTGTGATAACTCATTGTAAATCTGGTGTGGATCCAAGAAAAAGAGAAAAGAAAAGAAAAATACAAACAAATATAAAAAAAAATACAAAAAATACAAAAACAATATCTATACTACAATCCGCAGACTGGCTGAAAGCGGGAAAAACATCAGTCACCGGTGTCAGTTGCATGTTAGGTTTCGCTTTTGGTTTGCATGATGCAGTTAGGTTTCGCTTTCGGTTTGCATGCTGCAGTTAGGTTTCGCTTTCGTTTTGCGCTTTGTACAGTACAGTACAGTACAGTACAGTACAGTACAGTACAGTACAGACCGTACAGTACAGTACAGTACAGTACAGTACAGTACAGTACAGTACAGACCGTACAGTACAGTACAGTACAAACCGTACCGTACCGTACAGTACAGTACAGTACAGTACAGTACAGTACAGACTGTACAGTACTGTACAGTACAGTACAGTACAGTACAGTACAGACCGTACAGTACAGTACAGTACAGTACAGTACAGTACAGTACAGTACAGTACAGTACAGACCGTACAGTACAGTACAGTACAGTACAGTACAGACCGTACAGTACAGTACAGTACAGTACAGTACAGTACAGTACAGTACAGTACAGTACAGTACAGACCGTACAGTACAGTACAGTACAGTACAGTACAGTACAGTACAGTACATAGCGGGCAGAACTTCTAGTAAAATACAAAAGCATGAAAGAAAAAAGTTTAAAAAAAAAATAGGGTTTAGCGGTACTGAGCCTTCACGCGGCGGCCCTGTTTTGACTAATTTCACAGTACCACGCAGTAATAATGCATTTATTCCCAAAATAAATTGTTGAAAGCTTCAACAGAATTTGAATTATAAGTAAAATCACCAATGCTGGGCATTATGTCACGTGGAAAAGGAGAAATGTCCTGTTATATTGGACTAGTTTCTTAATTCTTTACATAAATACCCTTATAACCAATTTTTTATACATAATTGTACTTATCAATACATAATTGTACTTATAATCACTTCACTATAATTTATATAAGCTAATTGGATTCCTAGATCACCAAAACATAGGGTTAGACACCAAAATTACTTGCCTAGGATGAATAATGGAGGAGTAATGGTCTTTTAAGGAACTGGCGGCGGCCATCTTGAAAATTTTACATTTCTAGTGGTCCGATTTTGTTAGACTTTTGATATGTTATTAAGTACACCTGATACTACAATAAACCATTGAGAAACCTTTTGTTCCAATTTGCACCCGCCTATATATGTTGTGAGCTTTTAGATATGCTATTTTCACAGAAAAGGTGAAAGCAAAAGTGGTAAAGTCTGTGTGTAGGTTTTTATAAATATTTAACCAATGAAATATTTAACCAGTCTAAATAATAACGACATTGGACCCACTGAGAACACAGGTTATTTGGTTTATTCTTTTGTTTTTCCTCATTGACTGAAAAGCAACGGTATATCGTTGCGTCCACCCGACGGCAACGATATAGCTAGTATGTGTATGTTGGTGAGACTGTGTGTATGATAAAATTGGACTGGATTGGGGTTATTGAAACACACAACCCTCACACATCACAGACACACACACACACACACACACACACACACACACACACACACACACACACACACACACACACACACACACACACACACACACACACACACACACACACACACACACACACACACACACACACACACACACACACACACACACACACACACCACCCCCACTGGCTTGATGGCTGCTGTATCAAGGTAATGAATTCATAATCTGGCCTTCCAGCCCTTTATAGATCTCTATCACGTTAGCCTAATAGCTGTCAGTCTGTCTCTTGTCTCGCGTGTGTGTGTGTGTGTGTGTGTGTGTGTGTGTGTGTGTGTGTGGCATCAGAGTGGAGGTAGATAGGAGGAGGAGGATTGTATTTGTCGGCACGCCACCGATATAGACCCCAGCTGTCCCTCCATATAGTGGCTGATTTACGATGACAATCAAGCTACGTGGATGACCCCGACGCCCGCTCCATGCTGACCTTTTGCCGAATTATTGTGTTGGATTGAGTCTGATGTTTCGCTATAGTTCACACAAATATCAGGTGACCACAAGGAGAGGTAAATGTAAATTCCCATCAAAAGGAGGTGTCATTCACTCCCATTGTTTTTTCTCCTTTGTAAATATAGTGTTTTGTATTTGTTGATGACATGTATTATTGTGCAAATTCTTTATGCTATGTTGATGAATTGAATACATAGGTCATACATACAAGTCCCCAGGACATTTAGCCTTAATGTCTGACTGTGCCACGTGTTGTTACATTTCCGACTAATAAAGTATTTAATCAATCAATCAATCGATCAAACAAACAAACAAACAAACAAACAAACAAACAAACAAACACCAGCAGGGCTGATGTGGTGCAGGGAAGAATCTCTGAGCCATAAAATAGCACTTTGTCCATCAAATGTATAAGACCAGTGGTTCTCAAAGTGGGGTCCAGGGGTTCCTGGGGGTCCCCAACAAAAGTAAACCTATATACATTGGCTATTTGAAAATAGGCGATCTACAAGCTCTCATCGCGTCGTATCATCCCAGCTCTGCTTCATAAAACTTTCTCATTGTCAGTGTTCCCTCAGCTCCATTGTACTGGACTGACATTTGGATGCAGGTGAGAGAACGTAAGCTAAGCAGCCTGAGAATCTTACAGAGATGAGAGAGAGAGACGAGGAAGAGGAAAGGAGGGATGATAGAAGCAGAGAGAGATGAGACAGAATGCAGCCGCAGGTGAGAGAAGGACGGGGGGAAAGATTAGAGCGAGAAAGGTAAAGGGAGGGAGCGATGAGAGGGCAGGAGAGAGAGAGAGAGAGAGAGAGAGAGAGAGAGTGTGAGAGTGTGAGAGAGAGTGAGAGTTGTGGGACTACTATTAAAGCATGAATATACCCAGACTTGCTGGACTTTATAAACACAGCCTGCTCAGACTGATAACACAGAAATAGTTGATTTCATGTGCTGTCCACGGAGTTTCACTGTGTGTGTGTGTGTGTGTGTGTGTGTGTGTGTGTGTGTGTGTGTGTGTGTGTGTGTGTGTGTGTGTGTGTGTGTGTGTGTGTGTGTGTGTGTGTGTGTGTGTGTGTGTGTGTGTGTGTGTGTGTGTGTGTGTGTGAGAGAGAGAGAGTTTGTTGAGGGAGTCAAAGACTGCAATTTTAAGGTGTGTACGTGAGAATTGTGTGGAAATGTGTCCTTGACTATATATGTGTCCAAGGTGTAATTATACGTGCCCTTGTCCACTGTGTGTGTGTGTGTGTGTGTGTGTGTGTGTGTGTGTGTGTGTGTGTGTGTGTGTGTTTATACGGTATAATGCGTGTATAAAAACAACAACGTGCCTGTGATTGTGTGTGTGTGTATGTGTGTGTGTATCCCACACCTTCCACACAGTGGGAGACAAGTAAGCATCTGTGAGTGTGTGTGTGTGTGTGTGTGTGTGTGTGTGTGTGTGTGTGTGTGTGTGTGTGTGTGTGTGTGTGTGTGTGTGTGTGTGTGTGCGTGTGTGTGTGCGTGTGCGTGTGTGTGTGTGTGTGTGTGTGTGTGCGTGCACGTGTGCGTGTGCGTGTGTGCGTGCGTGCGTGGTGTATATTTACACAGTGTGTGTTCTGACACCGTGGTGAGATGGAGGTCAGTCTGTCTGTCTGTCTGTCTGTCCATGTTCTCTCTAACGGTTTGCCTGGCGGGTTGGCTGTCTGTCTGTCCTTATATGGTGATGGTGGCTGGCAACCTTTTTGTGTGTACGTGTCGTGTGTCTTCATCTGCGTGTGTTAGTACGTGCACATCAGTGTTACGAGGTAGCAGGCTGTGTGTGTGTGTGTGTGTGTGTGTGTGTGTGTGTGTGTGTGTGTGTGTGTGTGTGTGTGTGTGTGTGTGTGTGTGTGTGTGTGTGTGTGTGTGTGTGTGTGTGTGTGTGTGTGTGTGTGTGTGTGTGTGTGTGTACTGTGTGATGGAGCAGTGGTTCTCTGTTTACACATGCGGTGGTTCAGTCTGCAGAGTGTCTGCTGACAGTCACACAGCGGTTGGAGGAGACAGAGAACACAATGCTCTGGGTTCAGGCCTGTGTTTAATGCACACTATGTGCAGTACAGTGCCTATACACAGGTTTACATACAGTACATGCATTGCATATAATGTGCACTATTGGTGCAACTATAGATTGTTGTCTTTGTTGCTGTTCATATATTTTTTAAAGCTTTTCGCCTATAGAAAGACATGCCCAAACTATAAGAATCGATTATTCTCTCTCTCTCTCTCTCGCTCTCTCTCAATCTTTCAATTTCAAAATGCTTTATTCGCATGATAAAGTATGTTTTACATTGGCAAAGCATACACAGCAACACAAAACAAGTCACAACGTTACGTACACAGAGACAACAAGCGAATAACATACATCCTAACAATCTCTCTCTCTCTCTCATTCCCCAGACAGTTGACGAGAGCCAGTGGAACGACCATCGCTGTAGGTTTTTGCTCTTTGCTCGCTTCACTGCCCGCCTGCCTGCCTATAGCCTGCCTGCCTTCCCTTGCCTTGCCTTGCTTGCCCTTCCTGCCCTGTGTTTATGCTGTGCCCGGGCCGGGACAGAATAGATTCGCCCACGCAGCACTGTGCGCTCAACCAGCACCTAAGTAGGACTGGCAAGCCCGAGCCCACACTCCCTTTCACTCCTACCGCTGCGGATTAGAGCCCGCAAACCCTGGGGCAAGGCAGCATCGCTTGAATTAATGGAGCCGAGATAGTATCTACACCCGCCTGACAAAATCCCCAGCGGTTTCTATTAGTGTCCATCAACGGTTGAGGTTTATTTTTTCTTCTTGTCGGTCGAACGTGTGAAAAGTTTGAACGGGGGATAAGTTGTGCGACTACTTATCTGTCGCTGTCGGGTGGAAACCGTACGTCCAAAACCGTTTGCAGAACTGCGTTCCAATGGATCCAATAGTTATTTTTGAGTCACAAGCTCTTGTTGATACTTTTCATTGGTTCAATATTGATAATTCCTAAAGATGGACTTCACCACTTTCACGTTCTACAAGCTCACAACCCCTCGCGATGCGACGCTTGTAGATCAACTATTTTTTTCTTTTGTGCGACACTGTTGACGAAGTATAGGGCATTAATTTGTGGAACAACAACTCATAAGAAAGTTGACACTTTCGTATTGGTTTTTGTGAGGGTTGATTTGGGGGTCACAGGTAGATGTATAGGTTTTGTGAAGGTTGATTTTTGGGTCACAGGTAGATGTATAGGTTTTGTGAGGGTTGATTTGGGGGTCACAGGTAGATGTATAGGTTTTGTGAGGGTTGATTTGGGGGTCACAGGTAGATGTATAGGTTTTGCGAAGGTTGATTTTGGGGGTCACAGGTAAATGTATAGGTTTCTGAGGGTTGATTTTGGGGGTCACAGGTAGATGTATAGGTTTTTGTGAGGGTTGATTTGGGGGTCACAGGTAGACGTTAGAATGAAGTGAGCAGATGCTGTGTTGGCACTGGGTGAAAGAAGCGCTTCTCTGAATGTGGCTGTTAACCTCTAAGCTGAATGAACACACTGAAACCCTGGGCTGTGTTCCAAGCAGACAGACACACACGCACGCACGCACGCACGCACGCACGCACGCACGCACGCACGCACGCACGCACGCACGCACGCACGCACGCACGCACGCACGCACGCACGCACGCACGCACACACACACACACACACACACACACACACACACACACACACACACACACACACACACACACACACACAGACACACACACACACACACACCCATCTGAAGAGTTTGTGCCAGCCATGGGGACCCCCAGAAGAGAAGATTTGTGTTAACATTTCTTAAATCATTCAACATTTTAAAAAAATGCTCAACATTAAAAAAATCTAAAATAGACGGCCAAGCTCAAGTGACGCGCTAGATATATGGGCATGTTACGTTTGTGACGCCTAGCGTGCACCGTTGACCCACAAGGCAAATGTTATATGTTCATCATAACAATCATTGCCTTAGCGTTCATATTTCACTAAACATCTGTGTGCTTTATCCTCCTGGTTGGTCTTGTGTGTTACTGTGTACCTGTGTATCATTGTCACCAAGTCAAGTTGCCGTGCATGTCACTGTGTACTTGGTGAATGTGAAGTGATTGTGAAGTCTGCTATCAGAAGTGTCTTTCTGCTCTCAAAACAAAAGAGATGCTCAAACATTTCAGACAACGCCAGAAACAATGAGTTTTTAATTGCATCGAGGAAAAGCGTAACAAATGACGACGTGCTTCAATGTTGTTGTTGCGAGCGTGCGTGCCAAAGGACACGCTCTACGACTTCAAAACAAAAACACTGGGGGGGGGGGGGGAAGAAAGAAGAGGGTTGTTAAGAATGCACCGGGGCACATAGCTTGTACACTGTCGCTGCGAGGTAGCGTGCACACTGCAGGAGTCACATCTCTGATTCCAAAAACGGCATGAAATTATTATAGTCGACGCCGTAATCAAATTCATTACCTCTAACACTCAGGGTTCATTTATATTCTTTTAAATACAGCCGTAAATAACTGGAGCGTTTATAATTAAATAATGCTAATTTATTGCTGAGCTGCCTTCTCTTTTTACGAGCATTAGGTATGGGTGGGGTGGGCTGGGGTGGGTGGGGGGGGTAGCGTTGACGGATTGGGGGGCTCACAGGCATAACCTGTCATTCACAGTGGTGGAAAGTAACTAAGTGCATTTACTCTTACTGTACTTAAGTGTAATTTTGAAGTTATTTTGCTTTAATGTCTTGTTTTTCTTCTACTTCTACTCCACTACATCTAAGATGTAACAATGATTTAACAGCTTTGGTTACAGGTTACTTTGTACATTTAGTTTACCAATTATCCCCTATTTCATACTTCGTCTCACAAATAGCCGACCTACAAATCTTGTAATCTTGTATATAAAACCTGAGTACTTCTTCCAATCCACCACTGCCGAAACGTAGTGTGTTGAGTTGACCTTACTGCCAGCCCCACAAACTAGCAATGCACGACATCATGCTACCAGCGCTGACTGCACAGATTATTAAGGCCGTGGTCGGTTGCGTCCGCTAACACCCTCATTTCACACATAGTAACACTTGCTTTCAGAACTGTTCTCAAAGCTCAGCTAACGGTGGCCAATGTCTAGTAGCCAATGAGCCCGTGAAGAGTCCATCACTGCAGGCAATGCACTCCCTACCCACTCCCCATGAAGAGAACCACACCTAAATCTATTACAATTAGAGAGCAAGCGCGCGTGTGTGTGTGTGTGTGTGTGTGTGTGTGTGTGTGTGTGTGTGTGTGTGTGTGTGTGTGTGTGTGTGTGTGTGCGTGTGCGTGTGCGTGTGTGTGTGTGTGTGTGTTTGTTTGTGCGGCCGGGGTCCCAGACCAGTAGTCCAACTGCCTCCCGCACAAATACCATCTCTCATGGGTCTGGCTATTGGGTATCCA
>NC_137607.1:44281846-44284346 GCF_963280865.1 Gymnoscopelus braueri | reverse complement strand
AGAGAACAAGCATGTCTTATAAATATGATTACAAGTGAACAATATCTCTCTAGATAATCCACTGAAAATCGGACAAGGGAGATGACCTTATAAGAGGCTAAAGTAGAATCAGTGCTGCTGTATGCATGGGGCAGAGAGACAACAGTAAAAGGACCTGGATGGCATCTACACAATACGAATGGCACTTGATGTCACATGAGTGGACCACATGAGAAAACGTAGACCTCTAATGCAGTGGTTCCCAAACTGGGGGGCCGGGACCCCGAGGGGGGTCCCCCAAATGATTTAGGGGGTCCCCAGATGATTATAGCTTAATGTGCAACATTGTTTTCTCACTCAACAGTAAACAAACAGTATAATTGTATATAGAGGGTATCTGCACATTTCTAAAGTTACAATTTAATGACTTTTAAGACCGTTTTAATATAAAATTGGCCAAATTGTCAAATATTACGTAAGAAAGGCAAACATTGTGAAAATAGCACAATATTTATCTCTGAAACCGAGTCAAACTAATTCGGTCACTCGGTAACTCGGTAACTAGGTCACGGACACGGTCAGAGAGAGATGAATGGAGCTAGCAGGGCACTGTATCAGGCACCTGGACCTGGTAGCGATCAAACTGACACTATGGGAGCCAACCCACGGCACAGCTAGGAGGGGGAAAGAGGTGCACCACCTTGCCACATTGCCACATCCTCACCACATTGCAGCCTCACATCTTTTTCCCACCTCACATCAAAGCCGCCCCCACCCTTAGTTGTCGTGTTCAAAGCCTCCCTCAAAACCCACCTTTTGAGACTCGCTTTCCCCGCCTAACTCAAATCAAATCTCCCTTTATGCCTTTTAGTCTTGGCTTAATGTTTTTCTCTTTGCAAAATGTTTTGCCTTTTAACCCATTAAGACCGGGAACGCATCTGTGTGTCATTTTTAGATTCCTTTGGCCATTCAAAAATAGCAAAAATAGCAGCACAGAGTGCCGCGCTTGGAGCTTGTAGATCTGCTATTTTTGAAAAATCGCTGGGGTCCGCAGGCCAAACACATATAATTTCGGGTGTCCTTGACATGAAAAACTTTGAGAACCACTGATATAGCAACCTATAGGTTTTTTCAAAAAACTGTTTTGTGATTTAGAAGACATTTTGTAGAATCGGCTTCAGGGTCTTAATGGGTTAACTATTTCTCTCCTAATAAAGCTATTTATTTTGTTTTGTAAAGCGACTTTGGGTACTTTGAAAAGCACTATAAGCTTGATGTATTAGTATTGCAGCGTGACAGCAGAGCTAACAACACTGCAGAGCTCAACACCCTGATGCTAGACAGGAGGGTGTGGAGGGCAGCGATCCAGGAGTCCCATGTTGGTGTTGTTGGCTAGACCCCACTCTATTTTTCTTTTTAACCTTATCTTCGGTGCCCTATCAAAAATAGTACAGCAGAGAGAGGCAGGACAGATGTTAAGAGAGATGCCATCAATCATGGGTCACGAGGAGAAAGATTTGAACCGAGGGCGAGTTGATAAGGGCTGTTCCTATGTGGGAAATGCACTAGGTCACTGGTGCTCAAAGTGGGGTCATTGTGGGGAGAGGGGAGGGGGTCCAGCTAAATGATTGATAGTTGGGAATTGGAATGGGTCTGTAACTCCGACAGTGTATATATTCACATATATTTTTACACAATACACTATTGGAGTTAAATGAACACTGAGGATTTTACAGTGTAGTTTGGGGTTCCGGAGATTTAAAAAAATAAAAATGGATATGCTGTATAATATGTCAAATGGGGGCCCATGGCCTAATGCATATCATATTGGGGGTCCTTGAAATGAAAAGGTTGAGACACACTGCACTAGGTGGATGAGCTGCTGGGGGCGCCCCCTGGCTGCAGGTGTAGTGGTGCTCTTGTTTGAATTTAGTTGATCAGACATGACACACTGTACTGAAACATGACACATACTAAAACATGACACATACTGAAACATGACCCATACTAAAACATGACATACAGAAGGTTTTTTTTCCCACTAGGACCCATCCACTGGGACTCTTCAATGTTTTATATGCTATAACTCTTACACTGCAAGCTGCTTGAGATTTTAAATTTCCAAACTTCATTGCAAAGGAGTGGACTAAATAGCAAGAGTATGCAGCTGCGAAGTGGAAAATGTAGTCTTACGTTGTTTGATTGTGTGTTTATTATCTCCTGTCTGTTTTTTAACTCTCCCACAATGAACCACTAAAATAATTTAAAAAAAAACTATAAACGTGAAAACAAAGGCATTGATCCTGTTGCTTGCTTTACTATAACTATTGATAGACAATAGTTATACTGCAAAGTACTGAGCAGTAACAATAACAGTACTATGTGCTTGGATGATAGTGGCTGTACGGAGCCATCTGCACCAGCACTGGCTGGAGCCTGAACCTGTAATGTGTTTCTGCTAAAAGCCTGAGATTGTAAATTGAAATAGTAAATTGGGTAAAGTGGATGTTCACATGGGAGT
>NC_137607.1:44271846-44276846 GCF_963280865.1 Gymnoscopelus braueri | reverse complement strand
TCTTATCCTGCTGTAGTTTTTAACCTGAAGTGGAAAACAAACTACAAAATCAGCCTAGGGTTTCATGCCCCTTTAAAGGAGAGATCCGGACATTTTAAGTGTTATCTTTGATGTGTCGCTTATCACTCACCATCCGTGTCGTAATTTTTTATAATGGGAGCGCGTGCCTAAGTGAAATTCGTCTATTATAACCGATGCAAAGTTATTTTTTTCTCTACTACTACTCATTGTAGAGTCTCATGATACTCAAACATGCACTGAAAGTTCCTGAGAGGCTAACGCTAATGCCGAACGAGCTAACGCTGGTTGCTTGTTTCTCTCCCAGAACCTGGCAACTCGGTGTTGCCAGGGAGAGAAATGACGACACGGGACTCTCTGAAATAACTCGACGTCCCTTTCAAGGATGGTGAGTGATAAGCGACACATCAAAGATAACACTTAAAATGTCCGGATCTCTCCTTTAAGATAATATCTATCAGATAATATCTATCAGGGTCATATTATTATCATTTTATGATCTATTTGCATGCGAAGGAGAAGCGATTCTAGTCCATAGTCTATAAAAGTGCACATAACTGCAGCGAGGTCATAGTAAAGGATAGTGTTGGGTGTCGAATCGAGGCTCATGATGTGTGCTCATGCAGAAAGCAGCTCCGGTTTGTTTTCCCATGACCCTCTGCAACATACTGGCATGGAGTTTAGACAGATGGCAGAGCCTCATGGTGCAGCGTGGCGCGCGCTAAACTGGGAGATGAAAATACACACTGAAAAAGGCCCCTATGTAAGGTTGTTGTTTTTTTCGGTCAATCGTTTCCTTTGCCACTTATTCTGCAAAGAGAGTGTATACAGGACAGCATTCTACACATGCATACATGCGCGCACGCACGCACGCACGCACACACACACACACACACACACACACACACACACACACACACACACACACACACACACACACACACACACACGCACACACACACACACACACACAAAATGTCTTAGCCACACACGCACACACAGGTAGAAATGGATGATTCAGGCATGATTAGTCATGGTTTGACCTGTGCAAAAAGAGCTTGCCTGCTTTGTAAAAAATAGATTGTAATATATGGCAGAAATGTCAGTATAGGGCGTTTAAGAAAACAAAATCTCATCATGGAGTCTTTTTTCTTTTTTTCTTTGTCCATACTCGAGGAGACCGTTGCCATGGGAACCACACGACTTGCCTTGTTGTTTTAGCACACCTGTCACCTTGAACACCTGTCCTCACCTCCCCGCCTACTCGTCCTAACCTCCAACCCTACACACCTCTCTCTGTGGGGTCCGCACTGCAACAGATTGTTACTTCCTACAGACGCTATTAAAACACCAGAGAGGAGAGGAGAGGAGAGGAGAGGAGAGGAGAGGAGAGGAGAGGAGAGGAGAGGAGAGGAGATGATAGGAGAGGAAAGGAGTGGAGTGGGAGGAGAGGAGAGGAGGACCAAAAAGAAAGGAGGGAAGGAGAGGAGAGGAGAGGAAGAGGGGTGGAGTGGGGAGGAGAGCGGCTGGTTTTAAGCAGCTTTAATATATCTAGCAGATAGTGGATCTGGGCTGTTGGCAGTGGTTCATTGTCTTGTTGGTGGATGGGGGGGGGCGGAGCGGCAGTAACTCATCCCCCGTCTCTGCCTCCGTGGAGGAGATAAGGAGGGTGACGATACCTGGAGAATTATGTACACATCCAGGAGCTCACACACCCCCAGCAACAGAACAGAACAATTCACTGTGACTTCCCCCCAAAAGAAAAGAAACGTAGACGGATGTAAGTCTTACAGAAATGATGAATAGAACAAAACAGCTGAACAGCTTGTGTATGAATTATCAGTAAACCCGAGTCTTGGTTTGAGGAAACGGTGACACATTACAAAATGGATCATATATTCTGAATATTTTATTGCTTTGTTCCCTGCATCAGTATTGGTACAAATCTCTTCTATTCGACTAGTTTGATCTTCTTCAACCACATGAACCCCATAGCCTCCCTACTCTGGGGCGAACATTGTACAACCAATACAGTAGCCGATCTACAAGCTCACAACGTGTTGCAACATGGCGCACTTTGAGCTTGTAGCTATTTATGGCAGAGACATTTGGTATAGAAGGAAAAAAGGAACGGACCAAGTATAGAGCCCTGGCCTGGGGGACCCGGTCAACTGAGTATATAGGGGTTAAATGGTTAAAATACTTACAATAGTTCCTTCCCTGTTTTTTTTTGTAAAAGGTTTCGCATCCTGTCTTAAATGAAACCATTCATATTAGTTGTAGAGAGGCTTGTGGGGTTACTTGAGGTGGTTCCAGGGCGTCCCCAGCTAAATGATTGATAGTTAGCAACCAAATGGGCCCTTACAGGTCTGTAACTCTGAGAGTGTTCAAATGGAACCAAATGGAGCCGTTCATTTGAACACTCTCAGAGTCATGCGGGTCCGTGGCCTAATGCATACCATCCTGGTGTTCCGTAAAATGTATTACGTTTGAGAACCACTGGGCTAATGGATGTGAAGATCACCTTGTAACTTATATGTCACAGGTTTGATCCCACAACAACAACAACAACAACAACAACAACAACAACAGCAAGAATACATGTCAATCAACAGCCATGTGCAAGTGGAAAATTGTTGCCTATAATCAGGGACGGCGCAAGGCGAGCCAATGTTGCGTTCCCGGGCAAAATAATCAGAAAGCCCAATTCATTATGACGACCGCTTCATCTTGATGGTTTTGTCGTCATCTGTGTTTAGTGCGGCCGCCCTACTGTATGGAGACCCAGGAGACCTCGCTCCTAGAGCAATTGCCCGGTTTGCTGCCTACAATACCTACCCCCAATAGGGATGCCAGATTGTAAATGGTTAATTCTTGCACTATTATTGAGAAGTTTAGTCCAACTATGTGCTGTGTGCGTACAACCTTCAGCTAAAGGTTTCTCTCAAAACAAACTTGTAATGTTGTTGTAAAATCGACGTTCTGGGAGTTCAAGCTCATTCTGGTGCTCATTATGAGTTTGGATGGAGGACCGCCAGCTAAGCCAACAGCCGGAGAATGGAAATGAAACAAAAAACACGAGAAAGTAACCTCATGCAGATTGCGGTACAGATTTTAATTCAAAGTCACTCGAGGAGCCAAAGAGACAGCCACTCTCCGTCCCCCTGACCCTCCCGGGCCCCTGAGACGAAAATAATGAGTTTGTAACTCTGAGCTTTAGTCATTCAAAATGGATTGTGAAATACTGCAGGCTGCTTTCTGACCCATATAACACTGCAACTGACCAAGTGCCTCTCTTCCTCTGCGCTACTGAGACAGGATGGTAGCTTTTAAATACAACACAAATCTGTGTATCACCAGGAAGGAATTCAGAATGGAATTATGTAGGGTGAAAATGGCATGTACATGTAGTATTGTAACAAGACTAACTCCAAATTCACACCAGTGGAGATTTCTACCACTCTAAACATTATTCAGACCACAGCATGCTTCTGGTTGGCTGCTTCTCTGTTTCGCCGCACAGGGGCAGCTGCAAAGTTTAACTTTTCTTAACTTTGCTGCACCCCATTTTGCTGGCTCAGAGACCCTAAGGGTCCATTTGGTTACATTTGTACACTCCCAGAGTAACACATGGATACATTAACACTGATGAGTTTATTGTGAACCAATATACCAATGTAATTATCCTATTTGTCCTCTTTCCTCTGTAAGCCTCTTTGCAACAAACGAACCCATTAGTTAAAAGTGCTTTTGGACAACAAATATCATTTCCACACTTGCAGAAGGGGTCGTTTGAATTAGCCTTTAAAGTATTAGTCCTATTTCACTCACACACACTCTTGTCAAGATGAAAACCTTTTATTGCAATGATATTGCGTTGTATTTGGAGTGGCTCTGCTCCTGTGATTCTACAGAATAGTCATGACACAAACAGCATGACACACATTCTGATATCACAAACCCCCCAGGGCAGAGCCTAAATATACACACACATTAAAAGAACATGAGAGAATACATGTGAACCTGCACTGAATGACATGCTGACAGGAGGAGGCTGGGGAGGTGGAGGGAGTTCACTGATGAGCTGTCATTGTGGTAGCAGCCAGAGATGTTGAGCTTGAGGTAATACTAATACTAATACTAATACTAATACTAATACTAATACTAATACTAATACTAATTATCCTTATTATTATTAATATATGGTCCCAACTCAATTGGGGTATTTTTTGCCACAGTACCTTTTAAAATGTGTCCTCCATTTGTCCTCCATACATTTACCCATGGTAAATATAAGGAGCAGTGGGCACTATAAATACAGTACCCGGGGAACAGTTGGGGTTTTGGGGGACACTTTGACTCATAGACGATGGGGGGACGAACCAGGGACCTTCCATTTCTCAGATGGCTTCTCTACCCATTCAGCGATGGCCGCCTCAAGAAGACTGATGTCAGTCTGCTTAAATAGACTGTCCTTCCATGCCCCTGTTATGCCCATGTCTTATGTCATCATATGCCCATATATACAGTATCTATGGCATATCGGTCAGCACAGCGGTTCTGGACAACCGCCTATCCGGCCAACACCGGCACACACTGTCACACAGCCACGGAGAGATTGTGAGCATTTAGAGTAGGATGGCTACTAACTACATTACTTCAAGGGTTCCCAATTTTTTCTGGCCTCGACCCCCCAAAATAACATGATAATAAGAATAATATTTGAACTGGGGACCGCCCACTTTGACAAGCATTTAGTTTAACTCGGTTCCACACATAAATATTGTGAGAAAAAGCTTGTAGATCGGCTATTTTCACAATGTTTGTCTCAATGTTTGACAATTTGGCCAAGTTGGTATTAAAAAGGTCTTAAAAGTCATTAAATCGTAACTTTATGTGCAGTTTTTTTACTTTTAACTTTTATCTGCAGATACCCTGTACACACTTTATGTTGTACACTGTTGGTTTGTTTACTGTTGAGT
>NC_137607.1:44244346-44269346 GCF_963280865.1 Gymnoscopelus braueri | reverse complement strand
TGTGTGTGTGTGTGTGTGTGTGTGTGTGTGTGTGTGTGTGTGTGTGTGTGTGTGTGTGTGTGTGTGTGTGTGTGTGTGTGTGTGTGTGTGTGTGCTGCTAGCTGGTGTCCATCCACACTGTAGATTACTCTGTGTGTGCGTGTGCGTGTGCGTGTGTGCGTGCGTGTGTGCGTGCGTGCGTGCGTGCGTGCGTGCGTGTGTGTCGGGGGGTAGCTTGATGTGTGGGTGAATGCAGCTGTGTTGAGGTCATGAGGGAGAGCGGAGAGTGGTGTGTGTGTGTGTGTGTGTGCATGTGTGTCAACATGCACGCGTGCGTGTCAGAGCAGTAGGGGTTTCACTGCACTTGCAGTCGTCCCATCATATTTCTGGGCTGAAAGCTGAGATGTCTCTATTACATCTTTATACGGCGTGCTGCAAATCTCTGGTACGAGCTGCATGGCAGAGGTGAAGGTGCTCAACAAAATGAGACCCTGGGCACCAAAGGACACTCATAAACCTGCAGCACACATGACGTCAGTCCAATGGAGCAACATTGTCTCTGTCGTGTCGGCAGAAACCGCCTATCTCCATATTTAAACTTTTGGGGTTTTTCTTCGTAAATTAACGCCCTACTTGATCCTACTAGAGTGTCACACAAAAGCATCAAAAGTAGCACATCCGTAATCTTGACGTGACACGTTTTGAGCTTGTCGATCTGCTACCTTTGATGCTTTTGAATTTGAATCCTGAAAAGTAAGTCTTTCCACCCGACAGAGGCGAATTATAGGTCCGGTTGGACGTAGGCGCCACCTCCACGTGTGTTTCACAGGACAGGCGTGTTGAAAACGATGTGGTGGTGCAGCAGCTGTTGAAAAGGGAGTCTCCCTCTTTTCTGAGGGTTTCACCTCCAATGGGCGTGTTTTGAGGTTACAGGTTTAGGCATAGTTTATGTGTGGTAAGGTTATAGGGGATATGCATATCAGGGGAGGTCCCTGGGCGAAACACTTAAATACACAACGTCCCTGGTTCGATTCTGGCCCTCATCTTCTTAACCACATGACCACATTGCTATTCTAGGGGCGAACGTTCAGCTAAAATGGCTATTTGCAGTGAAGATATTTGTTTTAGAGGGGAAAAAAGGAGTGGGGCCTAGTATGGACCTCTGGGGGACTCCGCTCAATGAAGTATAGGCTTTTAAGTGGTTCACCACTTTCACCCTGGCGCCCCTGCTTTGGGCATGCTATTACATTGTCCAAAAAAGTAAGAAATAGTCCACAATGTGTACATTTTAAAAAGAAGAAAGAGAGTAGCAAAAATAGACTATGTGCAAGTTCAAGCTTGCACATAGTCTATTTTTGCTACTCTCTTTCTTATTTTTAAAATGTACACATTTTGCACTATTTCTTACTTTTTGCATCACAATGTGACACGTTTTGAGGTTGTAGATCGCCAATTTTGCTATATTCATCATACAACAAAGTATATATAGGGATTAAGTGGTTAATAAAAGCAAAAACTAAACCTCACATCCATAGAACGTAGCAAAGCAGTGATATGAGTTAACAGCACAAAGGAAAACGACTCGGCAGGCCGCGGGCCAAAGCGCAGCATTAACAAACGCATCCATGACGCGTTGCACAAGGCCCATAATGAAATAATAACATTCCATCATTCTCATTCCCCATCATGTCTGGATGCTCGATGCTTTATGCCAATTTGACACAGAAGCGAGAGAGCGAGAAAAAGACAGAAAAAAATCCACAGGGTTACAAACACGTTTTGCTATTATCTCCCCGAGGGCAACGACTCACAAATAATTAAATGAATGAATAAATCACTGCAGAGAAATATTAATCAGCTCTTAAGCCCTATCCAGGGCAGGGGGGGATTGGGGGGATGGCTGGGGGGGGTCGGAGGACGGTCACGCCACATGGTGATTGGCTGGCTGGATGGGTGGGGGGGCCTCTTCCTCTATCGGCATGACGCAAAGCTAAACGCACGCACGCACACATCTAGTTTATTATCTCCGTTACCGGTATAGGGGATTCCGAGAGCAAATCGTCGCTGTAGAGTGGAAAGCTTGTACGTCCAAAACCGTTCGTTTCAAGGAACTGGAAAAAATAACCTGTGTTCCAATGGATCTAATGTAGTTAATATTTACAGTCACAAGCTCTTTACTACTCTTTACTTTTCATTGGTTCAATATTTATAAAACCCAGCCACAGACACGCTTAACCCCTTTCAATATCTTTTAATACAGTAATAGAGAACATTTATAATAACATTGTCAGTGCTTGACACAGTTGTACAACAAAGTAAAGTAGGGCATTAATATTATGAAATATGAAAAAATATATAAAATGTTAAATCATGGAGATACAAGGTTTCTGCCCTGACTTTGAATGACCTCACTCCCCCCTCCCCCCCCACCCCATCATCATCACCCTACTTTCCCCCTTCCAACAGCCCAGCGATGGACCCCGGGGTGGGGGTGAGGGGGGTGAGGAGGTGTGGGGGGGAGGAGGGGAGTTCACAAAGCCCGGATCATCCCCTCTAATCCGCGCTCATTAAGGATGAGCTGCATGATAGCGCGCTACAGCCCCCACCGCCTCCCCTCCCTCCCCCACCCCCATCCATGCCACCCAAACACGGATAAGTGGCGGCTTTGATGGTGAATTTAATAAATTACTACACATCATGGCGTGCGTTGTTTTGCTGCTGCTGCTGCCACCGAGCGAGCGCCGCTTTCGATAAATACTACGAATGCAGCCCCCCCCGCTACGCCATACCGCCCACCCAACAAACGCCCAACGCCTCCGCTAATAACTAGCTTAATTAAAACTGCCGGCACTTTTTATCTCCATGGTGGCAGTGGGGAGGCGGTGTATTAAAGTCTCTCTTTTGCTATAACCCTCTTCAGGAAAAGTGAGAGACTTTTGGAAAGCAAGAGTACGTTCAAGTGGTGAGGAGCCCTTTTGACGTTGGAATTATCAGGCTGAAAAGAGGCTGCTAAACCACTTGGTTTCGGGTCGAAGTGGAGGTTAGAATATAAAGGACACACATTCTGTGTTTGTGTGGAAAAAAATGTGAATCAATTATCCAAACTCCTTGCCTCGACGCGTTAGAACAGAGAGTTGTGTGTACTTGATACCGATCCACCAGATTTTCTCTGGGTTTCCGAAGAGCAGAACTTCTGAACAACAAGGATGTTTTTCTTTTCAGGGCTCCTGTTCCGCAGGCAGAGAAGGTCACTGCCTAAAGTCGAATCTACCCACAAACCCCCCTGGGCTGAACAAAAATGCCACGCGGATATACTTCTCCTCCAGGTCCCCCTGGTCCAAAATAACTCTCTCTCTCTCTCTTGGTGAGGTTCTTAAATAAATTAGAACTGCTCTCTCCTCCCCAAGATGTGATCTCCTGTTCTCCAGCACAAATTAAAAATTTAGGCCCACTTAGCGTGGTGCCTGGTGTAACTCAAACCCGGCAGGGGGGGTTAGCGGGGATGATATCCATTCTGGTGGCGCATGCAGCAGTACTGTTCGTCCCCCTGTGCCCACAAGCCCAGCACGCAGGAAGGGCATGAAGGGTGACACTTGTGGTTAGAGAGACTGTTTTGGTGACAAAAACAGCACCAGTCTGAAATCCCTGCAAGGATGAGACAAGGATACTCATTCTAATCTGCATGTAACATTTCATACTCATTCATCTACTGTACTACTACTACTACTATACTTTGGTTTGCATTAGGAGGTCACAGACCCACATAACTCTGAGAGTACAAGTTGAACCGGTACAGACCTACAGTATATAAGGCTCCATTTGGTCCCTAATCAATCATTTATTGGGGACCCCCTGGAACCCTCGCAAGGACCCCTTGGGTAAGTGAATGATCACAGGTTCGAATCCCCCAAACTCAAGGCACCTGGTGTAACTTATAATGGCACAGTTAGGAGGCAAGATATCATCAATTTAACCACATGCATGAGGCGATCAATTCGACGGCTCTCGTAGATATTAGAAGGCCAGGTATACGTACACACACACACACACACACACACACACACACACACACACACACACTCACATGCACGCACACGCACACGCACACACACACACACACACACACACACACACACACACACACACACACACACACACACACACACAGATCTGTGAAATGTATAGACAGATATCTTGGCCTGCTGCTCTAATGCAGTGGTTCTCATGTTTGAGAGTTAGTAACCAAATGGACCCTTATATAACTTTTGCTCTTGAGAGCGTAAAATAAAACCAAATGGGCCCGTTACGCTCTCAAGAGTTAAATTATTGGTAAACATCTGCATTACTTGATTAAAGAATTGTTATTTTGATCAACGTTTGCCTGTATATCTCTCCTATGGTACCAACATCAATACAGCATGGAATTGTGGACAATATCGTATCCAACGGCAACAAAATATTCAATATTTTGAGTCTGAGAGGCTAAATCTCATCAAAGGGTGGTCCATGGCTCAAATGCCGAATAAATAATGGACCTTGATATGAAAATGATTGAAAACCACAGCTCTAATCATGTACTGCTAGAATCTCACCAGAGGCCCTGAGCTGAAGAGTGCATGATTGCACCGTGAGCATAATGTTTCATGATGAATGTTAAATCTGTGCATTAATAAGTAGAGTCTATATTCGTACTTCCACTGTACTCAGTGCCAGGTCCGGGCGTCATTACATTGTTCTGGAACACCGTCCACCAGGCTGACCCGTGGTCACGCTACTACACTCGACACGTGATTCTACTTGGTAAAGGCCTCTAAAAGCTGCAGGAAATGGGATAATATCCGGCACTGTTGAAAAATGAATGACCACCATTTACCGAGTGGTCAGAATGAAGGCGTTGCCATTTAGCCTCATCAGTGAGGAAATGAGATGGACATTACACAAATGTAGTCTCCTCCCGGCGTACTTGAGGAGAGACTAGAAGGTCACTATAATCTCCTCCAACCACTTAAGCCACTGTTTATCAACATCTGGTCCAGGGCCCACACAAGGGTCCAAATGGACCCTTATGGGTCAGTAACTCTGAGACTGTACAAATGAAAAAAGTTTAATCTTCGGGACCCCAATCTACACTGTGAAATTCTCAGTGCTAATTTAACTCTCATATTTATAGACCCCGTCTATTTGGACTCTATGGTCCACATCTGACATTGAGAAGCTTTGAGTCTTAAGCCCTATTCAATACTATGTCGTATGACAGTGTCGCAAGTAAGTATACCTCAATTAGCTCAAATAGCTGATCTACAAGCATACAACCTCATATGTCCAAAGCTGTTACTTTTCAGGATTCAAATTCAAAAGTAACAAAAGTAGCAGATCAAAAAGCTCAAAACGCATCGCGCCGCGTCGTGTTTCGAGCTTGTGGATCTTAAAATATGGAGATAAGAGGTTTCTGCCTGACAGCAACGATATCCAACATCCGATATGTATTCAGTCTGACCAGAAGCAGGCATAAAACATGAAAATGAATGACCAATCCAATCAAATCCAATGCATTTGGTCGGGAGGTGGCCTCTTCAGAACGTAATTGGAATACTTACAGCTAATTTACACCTCATCACACTAGCCTTTCAACAAGTGTCATTCGCCCCTCGAAAACACAGCGTCTTTGTCTAGCGAAAGGGGGTGTGCAACCATGTGTAAATGAGCCTTTACTCTCTCTCACACCTGCCCGCTCTGCAAATTGGATTTCCAAATCCAATTTATTGGCCCCTGTTTTAATGCAGTGGCGAATAAAACGCTTTTCAAATAACTGCTCTGTCTATGTAAGCGCCGCTGCCTATAGAGCTCCCAACCCGAAATTAATTCCTCCTTACAGAAGATGATAACGCCAAAGCAACGTGAAAGGGCTGTAACCGGCAATTTATTACACCTTATTATTAACAATCAATAGGCCATTAATTAGGCTTGAAATAATTGCCCGCAACGCTTTACATGCACCTGATCAATGCACAATCGCAATTTATTTAGTGCGTTTTAAAGACGGATAAAGCAAAAGAAACAGGGGGAAAAAAAACTAATTGGGTGGAAACTCATTACAAAAAACATCATCCCCGTTTGAACACAGGCAGCAGGCGCGCCACAAAGTAAATGTGTAGCATTCATTAAGTGACGATGCACACAGTGGGTTTAAATAAATGAGATGGGGAAGACGGTGCTTAATAGACCCAACCTCACAATGAACCTGGTGGAAAGAAGCAGCCGCTTTGTTGCTTGACCTTCATTAGCGGCCTCTATTCATCCCCCGGACTCGGGCGATAAATCAGGAAACGGGACTCTATTGTATCTCCCCGTGGCATGTTCTAAAGTGATTTCAGAACCTATACCTGCACTTTCATTAGCTTTTGTGTCTGAGCCTAGTTTTGTTGTTTTAACATTTTCCGGGTGTTATAACAATGAACAAAACTTTAAATTGAACGCGGCTTTCAGAAGCCGTTTTGTCATAATGTGGGAGTGGGGCTGTCTGGGGTGGTGGGGAGTGTTGGGTTGGGTACCAATCCCATGAATAAAAGAAAATGAAGTTTAAATTGTAAAGTGGTCTGGGAACTTAGCAAAGTTTCCCCATCAGCTAAAAAAACCATAGTCTGCCTCCAACAACTATAATGCACTTCTGGGTTGGAGCTCAGGGAGAGCATTTTGGTAAGTGATAAAAATGAGTGTCACCTTTAATCTCTAAGCAGAAATTAAACGAGGTAGACAGCAATGCAAGCCCCAGACAGAGGCTATTTAAAAACAACACAACAACCACACAAAAACCACACATAACAGTGTTCTTGTGGAACAGGAGGCTGTTTCAGGGAGGGGGTGTTTCTCTCTCTCTCCATTGAACCGTTTCTGGATTAGGTTCATCAAAAGATTAATCAAACTTGAAACACTGGAGGCTGTGCTGGTGGCCTCTTTATCCGCCTGCACAGGGCAGCAGTATTAGGATAGGGGAGCCGGGAGAAGGTGTTCCCACACCCTCTCTCTCTCTCTCTCTCTCTCTCTCCCCCCCCTCCCTCTCTCTCTCTCTGTCTCTCTCTCTCTCTCTCTCTCACTTCAGCACTCTTCATCTAGATGCTCCCAGTTTGCCCCAAGAGCCTTTTTTGGAAGTGGGCTGGTGAATGCGCTCGTTTCGTTGCCCAGACATAGTCTGGGGGGCATTGCGTCGGAGCTTGGACAGCAGGGGCGCGGCCACTACGTTGTGATTCAAATCAACAGCCAATGAAGAAAAGGGGGCGGGATCCACATGCACTGGGTGTTGCATCTAAATAGGATCGACGGGAAGCAATTTCCCCTTGAGAAATTGCGGCCGCCATTGTTGTGTACTGCTGTTTGCCTCTCGTCGGACTTTTTAGACGAGTTGCACAGCTCTCAGACCGGTAAGAGGCGTGTCCGCTCAGATTCTGAGCGTAAATTACATCCCGGCCACAAATACCAGGGCTCTGGCCCAGAAGTTCCTCGCCGAGCTGGCGAAAACTTCTGGGAACTCAGATTAGCCCAGACAAGTTCTTAAAAGTACTTCTTCATTGAGACAGAGATTAAGGAAGCCAGGAGATGGTGGAGAGCTTCCCACAGGAAGAAGGACTGGAGAAGTTTCCACCAAGGCCAGTGGTGGTGTATGTGAGATTATGTCGTTCACACGTACGCTGTCAGCATGTCATGTAAACTAAGCTGTGCATATGCACGTGCACACATAAGACATCAAAGGGGGACTGCACTCTTACTCGTCGTCTGTAAAAAGTACTCTCTCCAGACCATGAATGCAGCATTCAGTATGGTGAAAGAAATGCAAAGGCCCCCTTTCCATGCCCTATACCAGAAGGCAGCACTCAAGAGAATTGCCTTTTCTGAACTATCATAAACTTGAATGCAGCATTTTTATGTTAAAAGAATTGCCCGCTCAGTGTAGAAATCCATGCCGTATGCCACATCTCCAGTAAAGGCTTGATTACACTTAGTTGAGCACCAAAAATAGCCGATCTACAAGCTTTATTTTCGCCAAAAGTAATATAATAATATATATAATACTAATAATAACAGTAATACCAAGTTCTTCCCATCAGGTGGGCTGGGTGTGAGAAAACTGGGAGAGAGAAAAAGATTACCCGACGTCTCTGTCGGGTGGAAACCTCATATGTCCAAAACTGTGCACTTTTCAGGATTCAAATTCAAAAATATCAAAAGTAGCAGATCCACAAGATCTGCTACTTTTGATGCTTTTTGTGTGACGCTG
The DNA here is from genome assembly GCF_963280865.1 of Gymnoscopelus braueri. NCBI lineage: Eukaryota > Metazoa > Chordata > Actinopteri > Myctophiformes > Myctophidae > Gymnoscopelus > Gymnoscopelus braueri. The sequence continues at coordinate 44,261,095 of NC_137607.1, read as the reverse complement.
TAGGATGATGAAGTAGGGCGTCAATTTACGAAAAAACACAAAAAGTCAGAATATGGTGTGACCCAAACAAACAAACAAACAAAACATGGTGATGATGAATGGTGTCTCCATCTGCCTGCCTGAAACAATGATGCTTCTAATGTTGCTACTGATGCTTGGTGAAGGGGAGGAGCCAAGAGCAGGACTGCAGTGCATGAGGGGGTCACGGCCTGAAAAGGTTCAGATTTGTTTTACTTAAGTAGAAACCATGCAGAAATACTCTGTTATAATTAAATGTAGATCAAGTACACATTCTACACAGCAACTTCCACTTGTAAAGTATGCCAGAATCAGCCGAGAACACAGGAGTCGGGCCCTATTCTGGGCGCCGCCTTACCCATTATCCCTAAACTTCTTTGCCATTTTTACTATTTTGAAAAACATTTTCAAATAGTTCAAAAAGCCGATCTACAAGCTCACAACGTGTCGATGTAGATCTGCTAGTTGAACTATTTGAAAATGTTTTTCAAAATAGTAAAAATGGCAAAGAAGTTTAGGGATAATGGGTAAGGCGGCGCCCACGTTACAATGTGCTAAACCCCTGGGAGATGGAATGCTGAGGTGGAGCGCCACACCTACCATCAGCTCCCAGTACTTGACGCACGACTTGCCACACCCAAGCCGTGCTACTCATGCTCTGAGTTGGCGGTGCCCGGGATCAAACCCATGACCTTTTGGTCCAAAGGCGAGAGGGGACATCGATCGGTATGAATTCAACCGTGGTATTTATTTGACTTGCACCTATAATAAGACCACTCCACACACAACCACAAGCTCAATGTGCAACAGCCAAAAGAAAAGTAGTGGAGTTTTTGCTCTTCTCATCCCCAGCATCTATCCACTCAGGCTCATTGTCACTCAATTAACTCAAGTATGAAGAGAACCAGCCAGAGGGATCCATTCATTCATTCATTCCCATTCCTTCTTCTTTACTGTTTCATCTAACCACAGCTCCACCCCACACTGCCCCACGCTGCCCCCAGGAGGCCACTCTGCTTTTATAACACTCATCATTATTCTGGCAGTGGTGGAAAGTAACTAAATGCATTTACTCAAGTATAGGCTACCGTACTTAAGTACACTTTCAAAGCACTTTTACTTTACTTTTACTTTTACTCCTACTCTAGTACATCTCAGAGGCAAATGTACTTACTACTCTTACTCATCGTCTCTGTCGGGTGGGAACCTCATTATGTCCAAAACTGTTACTTTTCTGGATTCAAATTCCCAAAACTGCGAAAGTAGCAGATCGACAAGCTCAAAACGCGTCGCTTTGTGCCGCGTTTCAAGACGCATTCCGAGGTTGCAGATCGCTGTATATTATCAAGTAAGGCAAATTTACGAAAAAAAACAAAAAAATAGAATATGGAGATAAGAGTACTTCTTCCACCACTGCCCATGGGATGCAACCAGAGTCAGGGAAACAGAGTCAGGGAAACAGAGGCGGGATGTGGGTGGTGCGTGCGAGCGTACGCCTGGGACAGCAGAAGCAGAGGGACATAGCAGAGGACGCTTACTGTAAAAGTGTGTGTGTGTGTGTGTGTGTGTGTGTGTGTGTGTGTGTGTGTGTGTGTGTGTGTGTGTGTGTGTGTGTGTGTGTGTGTGTGAGTGTGTGTGTGAGTGGGGGGTGGATGGGGGGGGTAATAAAAATGGAAGCACAGCAAGGGAGTGAGCGAGCAGCCCCATTTTTTTGATCTCTCCCAACTCCCCAGCGATTTATCGATCCTGGAATCTCATCAAGGCCCTCGCTCGGAGGCCTCCGTAAAACATAGACATCAAAGACGCACTTGATTTCTTTCTTCCCCCCCTTTTTTTTTTCATCGCCTTCTCTCACCCCCGTCCCTCCTCACTCACGCTCGCACGCCGGCGTTCTATTTAAAGGCATGTATCTCCTCGCCATGTTCCGTGTGATCTGAGCGCACTTGAATAGAGCAGGAAAAAGAACAGAGAGAAGGAAGGAGCGGTAGAAAGGCGGTGAGCCACTTTAACTGAAAAGAAAAGAAAAGAAGAAGCAGGGGTAGAGGCGGCGGGTTGCAGTGGTGGCTAATAGTTTTTTGTGATCAGACAGTGTTTCATCTTCGCTACATTATATCCAAGTTCAATATTGCCTCTTCAAACACTGCAGGAAAAAAAAGGCAGAAAAGAAAAACAAATGCAGGCTGTAGTGTTTCAATTGACCCTCTCTCTCTCTGCCTCTCTGCCTCTCTCTCTCTACCTCTCTCTGCCTCTCTCTCTCTCTCTCTCTCTCTCTCTCTCTCTCTCTCTCTCACTCAAAATAATTAAAATCACACTATCAACAAAAAAGAGGCACAACATGCCAAATATAAAGGTCAGTAAATAAGTGAAATCACTCTGCCTACGAAACAAACAAGATAGTAAACCAATAGTAATCACAATAATGGAAAGAAAAACAAAGTTTTCACAGAATGCATAACAAAACGATTAAAACAGTCAAGGGTTCCAAAAAAAGTGAAAGAACAACATTCCATCTCATCTCTCTCTCTCTCTCATTTCTGTTTATGCATCTAGGGACAAGAGTTTAGCGTGTTATTTGCTTTACTGCCTGGCTGCCACCACCTTCCTCAAACCTCCTGCCAAAAGCAGCAGACAACAATATATGCGAGGCCTCCATTGACAGTGACACGACGGCATGATGGTCGGGGAGAAATTACAGTCTCACTGTTACACGTTGGAGGCTTGTCCGTCACGGCCGGACAGCCTGTTATTGACCGGTGGAAGATTCCAGGATGTCACAGATAACACCTTGATGAATGGACGGACGGCTGCATGGCCGCTCTCCTCCTCCTCCTCTTCCAATAGGCCATACGTCTCTCTCTGTCCGCCTGTCTCCCGCCTGATTCTATTATACGATATGATATCGCACTGCAGCTGAGTGCACACAGTCAACAGAGGGTAGAGAGAGGGGAATATAAGAGCATTATGGGGATTGGTGGAGATTTATACTGGTGGAGGCCCTGTTGAATGACATTATGTAGATGGTTTAACCGCTCGAGCCCTATTTTATACTACGGCTGTTTGAATATTCCAGGGTAACCCACCCCCCCCCCCCCCCCCACACACACCAGAACCACCACTACAACCCCCACTAATTAACATATTCACACCCCCCTGCACATAAACATCATCACGTTCTTTTTTGTCACTCTATAAAAGGTAACTTTCTAGCATGGACATTACTTGCTACAGTGGCATCTGTCACTTAAATAATGTTGTTTGTGTTTTTTTTTTTACATTTAGTTTTTTACATTTTAACCTATACTTAAATGACTAAAATTCCAATAGCAGGGTAATTAAAAAATAAATAATGATGTTGTGTTTTTAGCCCCATTAGCGTTGGGGTGGCAATGTAGGTTGGTCTGTGTCTGTCCAGCACTTTGGTCCAAAACTGTATTTTTGTCATTTTGCTAATTTGTGGATGAAACCTATACTGATTTTGGTGAACCCATGGCCATTTTTCTAGTGACCCTTTTAGAACAAAATTTAACTTCCATCTGTGCACAAGATATGACAACATTTTACAGCGGATTGCCATGAAACTTGAAGCACCATGGCCTCCGGGGGCTTTTTAAACTCTGGCAGCTACAAAACCACAGGCTACCATTCATTTTCAGTGGAAGCCAGCGACATGAAGTCTACTATACGTTATAATTCCATTTATCCAAGCCGGAACATAATCGGTTGATTGAACGGCCGCCGTGTTGAGTGATCAGATGTGTGGGGGCTGCGAACGCTTTCCGAGATTTTCCGAGTGCAAGAAAAGAATGGGAACCACCTGATTATAGCTATCAGTCTCGGTGTGGTTGGCCCTTTTGTTATCTTTTATTCGACCAGGGAAAGCTTGGCCAACCAACCACACAGGCCATTATTGCTTAATGCCTGTCGAATACAATCCACAGTCTGCTCATTGTTGGCCTGACAAGAAGCCGAGCTGTAGGGTATGAGAGTAGTTACTGTAACACACTGCAGAGTGATGACAGGTGTTGTGGAGGTACGGGAGTGCATCCCTCAGTCACTGCACTGCCTCTAGATTTTCCCTGCGTACAAACCGCTGATATGAAAACCCTGCTCCCATCCTGATAACAATATCGCTCCCACTGGCTGCATGCAGCCTGACTGGTGGTGGCCTACATTTGGCGATGCGAGTGTGTGTGTGTGTGTGTGTGTGTGTGTGTGTGTGTGTGTGTGTGTGTAATGGAACTCGTTAGCACTTGTCAGAGCACTGTATATAGAAAACTAGGTCTGCTGAAAGAAGCCTCCTCAGCTACTGTTTACACACCTTGTCACGCACGCACGCGCACACGTACACACACACACACACACATACAAAAACTAAATAATTTAAACTCAGGAACGAGCAAGCATACGGTACATCGACGCACACATAATACAGTATGTGCACCCACAAATGCATGCACACGCACACACACGCACGCACACGCACACGCACACGCACACGCACACGCACACGCGCACACACACACACACACACACACACACACACACACACACACACACACACACACACACACACAAACATAAACACACAGGAAAGTGCAGTGGCAGGCAGTAATAAGCTGTCATCACAGTGGGTCAGGTTTACTTTGTAAGCCATCATGGCAGAACGGCTATATAAACAACACCTACACAGAGGGAGGGAGAAGTGAAGTGCACGACACGTGCAAACAATTCAAACCTCTGGACCGCTGGGTAATGATACTTAAAGGTCACAAGTTCAGTCTCTAGCATTATTATACCTTTGAAGCAGTGCTTCTCAAACTTGTTCATGTCAAGGACGCCCCAAAATAATATGTTTTTGCCCGGCCGCGGACCCCCGTCTCAATATATTTTGTGCCAGGTAGGTAACGCGACACAAGCTTGTACATCAGCTATTTTTGATGCTTCACGCCGCGTTTTCGAGCCTGTGGATCTGCTACTTTTGATGCTGTTGTGTGACACCGTAGTATGACCAATCGGGGGCTTGATTGACGAAAAAACACAAAAAGTTAAAATATGGAGATCAGAGGTTTCTGCCCTGACAGCAACAATATGCATTTAGGGGTCCTTGGCATGGAAATGTTTGAGAACCAGTGTCTTACAGTGTCTGAATCTCCAGTCATTGGGTGTGTTTACAGACTGTAGTGGTAGTAGATGTCTGCAGAGCATAGAGTGGTGCTGTTAGTCAGTGTAGATTTTGACATCAAATTTTGATTTAGTTTTAGTCATAGTCTTTTGAATAAAGTTCTGTTTAGTTTTAGTCATATTTTAGTCACCTGAAATGTTTAACTTTTAGTCTAGTTTTAGTTGACTTTAGTTGATACAGTTGATTTAGTAATAAAATGATTTTTTGGCGGGCCGTGATGCCATCAAAATGGCTGATTTTCACTTAGCTGCATGCAGCTTGTAGATCGGCAATTTTCGGTCTGTGACACCCGCACGGACCCATGATGACTTGTTTTAGTTCTACTGGATCTCTTCTCTACTAGTCCTTCCCTAACATTTTAGTCTAGTTTTTATTTGTTGACAAAATTGACAATATTTGTTGTCATAGTTTTAGTCATCATAGCTTAGTTTTTATTTAGTTTTCGTCAGTGAAAATAGGTAGTTGACGATAATTTTTCGTCATAGTTTTAGTCGACGAAATCAACACTGGTGTTACTGCGTCTCTCGTTGTCCTGCCTCTCCGAGGAAGACCACAGAAATAAAGTCCTAACATGTTGATGTCCTCACAAGTATAGTAAAACAAACCTGTGTGTGTATGTGTGTGTGTGTGTGTGTGTGTGTGTGTGTGTGTGTGTGTGTGTGCGTGTGCGTGTGCGTGTGCGTGTGCGTGTGCGTGTGTGTGTGTGCATGTGCACTCGTAAAAACGTGTAACGTCGTGAAATATGTGAAACGTGTTGACAGGTAACACATCTACAGAATGCCTCATGTGCGCACACCTGTTCATCATTTATGCATGATAGCACATGCACACATCTGTTCTATGTATTTATTTATGTATGTATGCATGCATGACAACACTGCACACGTACTGTATCTAGCAGCTTCACCATTACTCAAGTATACAGTGCTAATTAGCCGACTGCAAATACAGTATGGTGCCATTACTGTTTGGTTTGTCAGTGCGTTGTAAGCTTGGAGCCTATTTTCAGCAGATCGACAAGCTCAAAACGCGTCGCTTTGTGCCGTGTTTCGAGCTTGCAGATCTGCTACAATTTGATGCTTTTGTGTGACGCTGTGGTATGATCAAGTAATTTATGAAAAAACACAAAAAGTTAAAATATGGAGATAAGAGGTTTCTGCCCGACAACAACGATATACAACATACTGTACAGGCTTCCTCATTGAAATTGTTTCATACTCATCTAAATAGAAAATAGAAAACTGTGCTAGTAATATGCGACACTACTATTTCGTGTGTGTAGTGGAAAACAGATAACTCTCCTACCACACACAGGCTTATGTGTGTGTGTGTGTGTGTGTGTGTGTGTGTGTGTGTGTGTGTGTGTGTGTGTGTGTGTGTGTGTGTGTGTGTGTGTGTGTGTGTGTGTGTGTGTGTGTGTGTGCGTGTGCGTGTGTGTTGGGAGGGAGGGAGGGGGTGTACAGTGTCAGGGCCAGATAAGAGGATTATGGTCATATTATCTGCCCCTGGGGCTGATACCCCCGGGGTAAATGAAAGTGTTTAGTGGGGGCAGGACCTTGGTTTAACCCCTTCCTCTCCGCTCCAGACAGCAGGGCGGTTGCTCAGCCAGCCACACACACGTCGTCTGAGCCAACCAGACGGGGTCAGGGGTCACGTGGTCACAACACGACAAGCTAGCTGCTGCAAAACTCCTTACAGTAAATCTATCTGATCTAACGAAGCGTGCAATCTACACACATCGACGCGCACGCATGCGCGCACACACACACACACACACACACACACACACACACACACACACACACACACACACACACACACACACACACACACACACACACACACACACACACACACACCCTCCCACACCCACCCACACACACACCCTCCCACACACACACACACACACACCAAAAGATGCAGAAAGTGTAGAAAGCCAGACCGTTGCATTTTGAATAGGATTCTGATTTACAGCAGGCCTACGTTGGGCTGACTGATGGAGGCACACCTCTCGCCTCCTTTCTAAACAAAAGAGTGTTGATGTCTGTACTTCAACACTGACGAGATAATTACTGTCATTCAAGCAGAAATGCCACAGTTTGTGTACTGCATGTGTTCCTGTATGTGTGTGTGTGTGTGTGTGTGTGTGTGTGTGTGTGTGTGTGTGTGTGTGTGTGTGTGTGTGTGTGTGTGTGTGTGTGTGTGTGTGTGTGTGCGTGTGTGTGTGTGAGGCTGTTTATCGTTTGTTGTGTATCTCCATTACCCCGGCTGTCGGTTTGTGGCCTCTAAAGGGAGAACAAAAGATACAGAAATAGCTCCGTACCTCGAGCCACTGAACTACTAAACAAAATTAGTACAAGATGATGTACTTTCAGCCATGCGTGTGTGACTTTGTGACTTTTTTTCTTTGCGTGACTGTAATTATAGAAGGCAAGGTGTTCCATCTTGTTGTCATTGCTCTATAAATAAGAGTGGTCTAGTGGGGGTAACAAGTGACCCAGTCTGGCGCTTCTTGTTAGAAAGGACCGGTGACAGAATGACCTGATTTACCATGGATGATGTTGAATAAGAGGAACATTTCTGTGTCATGCACAGACTCCTGTTTCCCATCTTGCTTGTAATATATCTTTGCTGTCGGGCAGAAACCTCTTATCTCCATATTCTAACTTTTTGTGACCAAGTCAATCAGCGATCCATTGTTACTCCCAGCAGCTGGGCTATTTAAACCACTGACAGAGTCACTTCCGTTGTGGGTAACAGGCCAGTGTGGACCTTGAACCAAAAGCTATAACCTTTGTTGTAATATGTGTAAAAACAATCTCCACACACACACACACACACACACACACACACACACACACACACACACACACACACACACACACACACACACACACACACACACACACACACACACACAGTAACAACTCTCCACCCATGCACACACACACTATAGCTAATTCTGGATTCAGGACCACGGTCAGTTCCTCACAAGTTGAAAGCAGCGCTGTACAGAGTAGAGTCATCTGCATACATTACTGCACTTTGCTACTTTTATATCAATAGATAAATCATTGGTAAATATTGAGAACACAAGTGGATGTAGGCAGAATTTAATATATCGCCACTGTCTCTACTGCAGATGAGACAGCCCTGTGTGGTACTGCCCCTTGCAGCAAATAGATTCCTACCAGTTCACAATTTAGGCATGTAGCAGATGCTTTTATCATACATGTTTTTTTTGGACATGGGCAGAGGACGGATGAGGGGTACATTGGGAGAAGCATGCTAAAGATGGAGCTGCCAGGCAAGAGGAGAAGACGAAGACTAAATAAAATAGGAGGTTTATGGATGTGGTTGAGAGAGGACATGCAGGTGGCCGGAGTGACCGGGGATGACGCAGAGAACAGAAGCAGATGGAAACGGATGATCCGCTGTGGCGACCCCTGATGGGAATTAGCAATGCTCTTATCCAGAGTAATGTACAACGGTCAAGATCAGAGTAAACAGCATGAACCCTGGTCCACAAACAACAGGATAAATGGTCACTTACAGTAAGTAGAGTGAAAAAGAAAAACAATCTAGTGCTACAAAGTAACTAGAATACCTCATTTGAAATGTCATGATCGTCGATATAACATTGATTGAGCTTCTTGTATCTGTAGTCACACGTCTCCTGTCTGTCCTATGCTGTCTCCCCTCTCAGCTGTCCTACTGTCTGTCGCTCAGCAGTCCTACCATCTGTCTGTCTGTCCTATGCCGTCTCCCCCTCAGCTGACCTACTGTCTGTCTCCTACACTGTCTCCCTCTCAGCTTTCCTTGTACCGTCTCGCTGTCCTATGCTGTCTCCCTCTCGGCTTTCCGACTGTTCTGTCTCTCCTACACTGTCTGTCTGTCTATCTGTCTGTCTGTCTGTCTGTCTCTCCTACGCTGTCTGTCTGTCTGTCTGTCTCTCAGCTTCTTGACTGTACAACCTCTCCCAGGCTCTGCTCAGATCCAACTGTGGGAATGCCATGGCAGAAGGCTTGTTCACACGGCCTCTAAAGTGAGACTCTGGGAGACCAACGTGTGAAGAACCAAGTAACACTGACAGTATCAGACCAGAAAACTTCCGACACATTCCATCTGGTACATTTGGGGGCATTTAGCAGATTGCACTCATCCTAGTAACACTCACCACACACAGTGAGTTGAACAGCACAATGCAACTGAAAATGTTTCAGTTCAGGGTGAGAGCCACTGCTATGCTGCTTGACTACACATGGAACTTCAACTGTAACTATCGATTATGTTCTGTTAAAAAATGTATCGTTGCTGTCGGGCAGAACATCTTTTGCTACTTTTGAATTTGAATCCTGAAAAGTAACAGTTTTTTGACATATGAAGTTTCCACCTGATGGAGATGATAGATAAGTGTTAGTTGAAGACATAAGTACAAAGGACAGAAAACGGAGAGAATAGAGGAAAAGTAGTATTCTCAGAGGAGAATAATCGATTCAAATTGATTAGTTTGATTAGCTGTTGCACCCTGCTAATGCCAATTGTGTTGGTCGGAATGCCTGCCTGGCCAAGCCCTAAGGCACCGACTGACCGGTGGCCGGGAAGCGAACCCGGGCCTTTGTGGTGGCCATGGAGTAGTAGGCTAACCCATCAGCCTAACTTCAGACGGGACATAATAACAGAAGAGGACAAAGTCCAGGCCTTGTATGCATTGCAGGCGAGGTTATACGGACACATCAGGCCCCATAAAATGTGATTTAGTAGTGGTGCGTTGTGAGGCATGTAGAAATGAAAAGCCTACGGCCTTGGTGTGTGTGTGTGTGTGTGTGTGTGTGTGTGTGTGTGTGTGTGTGTGTGTGTGTGTGTGTGTGTGTGTGTGTGTGTGTGTGTGTGTGTGTGTGTGTGTGTGTGTGTGTGTGTGTGTGGGAGGGGTACAGAGAGAGAGAGAGAGAGAGAGAGAGAGAGAGAGAGAGAGAGAGAGAGAGAGAGAGAGAGAGAGAGAGAGAGAGAGAGAGAGAGAGAGAGAGAGAGAGAGAGAGAGAGAGTTGCTGAAAGATGAGAAAGTGGCAGGTGAGAGTTGAGGTGACCTCTCCACTGCAATAGCTCCAGTCTTGTCTGTGCTACATGTGGCAGGTAGAGAAGTGTCCGTGAACGGAGTGATAGAAAGAAGTGATACAGGAGCGATAGAGAGGAATGGTAGTACGCCCTGACAGGAGAGAGGTAAGTCATGTCGTTGCTGTCGGGCAGAAACCTCTTATCTCCACATTCTAGCTCTTTGAGTTTTTTCGTAAATTAACGCCCTACTTGATCATACTACAGCGTCACACAAAAGATGATCCCACGTATAGTGGAGATTTTTTTAGAGATTCATTTATAATAGATTATGACCAGTTTTTCTTATTCTTCTGCATTTGACTGGGTCATTATTGCTGTGTACTTTTTACTCTATACACTTTTGTGACAGCTTTAGATGCAAGTTACTTTATATGTTTAGGTTATTATTATAAAACATACACGAACAACATTAGCCCTGTTTTATTCCTTGGCCATTTGAAAATAGCAGAAATGTTGTGATATGACACGTTGTGAGCTTGTAGATCTGCTATTTTCTAAAACATGTTACAAACTAATTATATCTTTTTTTAAGTGAAATTGGACATTAATAAGTAATTTTTATTTTGGCACCATATTTTGATGCCTGTACTTTTGTCAAACATCTTGAATAAAGGACTTTTAATGTAACAGAGAGTATTTTCTACATTGTGGTATTGCTAAAATCGGAGTACTTCTTCCACAGCTGCGTGTGTGAACTCAGTGCCTCCCACATATCTGTGGTTTAAGTGTGGGCGATCGACATGGAGGCACAACACAGCAGCGGGAGAGCGAGAATATTTCACTGTGACGCGTGCAGTGGAAAATGGAATTTCCTGTCTTTCGTTGCACAAAGCGGGTGACCTTCGCTCTCCGGGTGTTTCTCGCCACAGTACTCCTATTTCTCCATTAGTGGGCTGCGACAGACATGTAGAGTACGCCACACACACACACACACACACACACGCGCATGCACGCACGCGCACGCACGCGCACACGCACACGCGCGCACACACACACACACACGTTTGTATTACTATACTTGTGAGGACATCAACATTTTAGGAGGCCGATTTTATGAATGCCATTAACATTTTATTTTTTGTTGCTATTACTCAGGCATAACTTCAACCACTAAACCTCACCTCTAAATGCCTAATCCTAACCCCAACCTGAATCCTTTCCTAATGCCTAAACTATCCAAATCTATTTTTTTTTATCATAAAACAACCATTTCTCCTGTGAGGAACAGGAGAAAAAAAAAACGGTCCTCACAATGTCTATTTGTCAAATCCTATACTACACTTAAGGGGACATTCAGCCCCCACAAGCACAGTAATACAAGCACACACCACACACACACACACACACACACACACACACACACACACACACACACACACACACACACACACACACACACACACACACACACACACACACACACACACACACACACACAGACACAGACACACACTGTCTAGCAGTCAATATTTTCTGAAGGATGGGCTCCCTTGGGGTCTAGCAGGCAATCTGCAGCATGTTGAAGTGCGGGGGGTGGGGTGGAGGGGGTGAGGACGAGGAGAAGGAGTGGTGGGTGGGTGGGGGTCTCTCCAATGAAAGGGCCTGTGATTGCGTTCGACCGGAGCAGCCCGCACAAAGATGTCGTACATCAAACAACAGCAGATAAAACGGCGTCCGTCCGCGGACAGTTAATCAGCCGAGTGCCTTTCATGGCCGTGTCGCCATTTGTCTCAATATGGAGGCGACCGGGGCGAGCGAAGGCGATGAGCGAGGCAGGCACTCACCACAGCGGATTCTTGTTAAAGGAAAAAAGAGGAAGAAAGAAAAAAAAAAAAACAAGAAGAGGGAAAATGATGCCAATATAAATAGCTGAGTAAAGACTATTTGAACCACAGCATTCAGAGACGGGATCAAAGAAAGAGTGCTTTTTATCCACTCAGATACACTGACCTTCAGAGCAGGATGGGTGTGTGTGTGTGTGTGTGTGTGTGTGTGTGTGTGTGTGTGTGTGTGTGTGTGTGTGTGTGTGTGTGTGTGTGTGTGTGTGTGTGTGTGTGCACACACACGCACACATGCATGCATGTGTTCGTTCGTGTGTGCATGTGTGTTTGAATGTGTGAGTTTTATGCTTGTACAGTATGTGAATGTATGTACTGTATATGTCTGAATCTGGCTCCGTACTATGTGTACACATGTGCCTGAGTATGAGTGTGTGCGTGTGTGTGTGCGTGTGTGCGTGCGTGTGTGCGTGCGTGCGTGCGTGCGTGCGTGCGTGCGTGCGTGCGTGCGTGCGTGCGTGCGTGCGTGCGTGCGTGCGTGCGTGCGTGCGTGCGTGCGTGCGTGCGTGCGTGCGTGCGTGCGTGCGTGCGTGCGTGCGTGCGTGCGTGCGTGTGTGTGTGTGTGTCTGTGTGTGTGTGTGTGTGCGTGCGTGAGTAGGCACATAAGAGGTTCAGTTGGCCATATTATTCCGTGGTTTTACTTGTAGACCATAATGCTTTGCAGCCCAAACCATTTATCATAGTCCCCATGAAACGTCAAAAACACATATTATTTTTCTATACCTTTCAGTTTGAGTTATCTTCTTTTTTTAGTTCAGCCTTCTTAATGTAAGGCTAAACTGGATTCATTTAAAGGACCACTTCACCCATTTTCAACCATATCTTCATATAAATGGTCCTCTCTAATGCTCATTATAATATGGTACCACCATTTTTGTCTATTAGGTTTGAGGACAGTTCAGAAACTCGCCTACCAGTTATTCCTGGAAAGTTAGCATGCACAATAATAGAAGCTATTGTTCTTGCATTAATAAAAAATAAAATACAAAATGTGAAATCTTTTTAGAAAATACCAAATCCTGCAAGAAATTTAATGGGAGTCAAAAGTGCAATATTTATCTTTGAAATGTAGTGGAGTGAAGTCATAAGTATCCAAAAGTACAAACACTTAAGTAAAGTATACTGTGGAAACCTCATGATTCAAATTCAAAAACAGCAAAAGTAGCAGATCTACAAGCTCAACACGTTTCGGCCTTGCAAATCTGCTACTTTTGATACTTTTGTGTGACGCTGTAGTATGATCAAGTAGGACGTTCATTTACAAAATAAACACAGAAAGTTAAAATATGGAGATGAGAGATTTCTGCCACGACAGCGAGTAAATGTAAATGTTACTGTCCACCCCACAGGCAGCCTGTGAAGCCCTCCTCCTTGGCGTTGGTGAAGCGTATCGGTGAGTGGACCACCCTGGCTGAGCTAGAGCCTGCAGACTGCATGTGTGCCAGCCTGCCAACTGAGAGGAGGCGCTCCGCATCTCAACCTTAAACACATCTGACAGAATTCACTTCACTTGCCATGAAGAACCCAACACCTAATAATAAGCCAACAATATGTTAGGCTGCAAGCTGACGTTTTGATTAGGCTCAATTTCACAACTAGATTTTTTTACTTGGCCAAACTACTGTAATGTGGATCTTTATAACATGCATTACATTCACCCACTCACACATCGACGGCAGAGAAAATCAATCAAGAAAACCCACCTGCTCATCAGGAGCAGTTAACGGGTTCAGTGTCTTGCTCAAGGACACTTCAACACTAACAGTGTATTATAAAACATGTAAAAAACATTAGTGGAGGAAGCTATTGGCAGTATGCCCAAGAAGATTGGTGCAGATCGGGTCTAGCAGTTTGCTATAGGACAACACACAGTCAAACACACAGTCAAACACACAAACACAAAGACATAGACACAGACCGACACTTTCATAGACTCCTACAGAGAAACAACAACAACAACAAAAATGTTGTCAAGCGACAGTAGTGAATTAGAATAGTTTCTGCCATGATATTTTGACCCTGATGAAGGTAAACAATACTACAGCAGAGTGCATTGACAGAGTTTTACTTGGAATGTGAAGAACTGTGTTTCCATTGTGTGCCACTTCATTGTTTTCCCTACTATAGGGCTGCTCTTACCGGAACAAAGGCTGGTGCTGGAGGGAATGTTGTAAAAACAGGACCGGAATGTTCCCCATTTGTCCGCAAAATGGAAACATTACCGCATACGCATTGACCAGCAGTAGTTTTATACACACAGAAAAACTATGGAGAAAAAAAAGGCTATGGTTCCACAAAGAACCATGACAAAGTGCCATTAATACAATGGCACATTGTCATGATTCTTTGAACCTGTGTTTTTGTTAACGTTGTTTGAGGAACCAGAAATGATTCCTTAAAGAACCCGTTTTTGATGTTTCTTTGAGGCACCTTTAACCACTTAAACCCTAGCATCCTAATTTTGGGTGATGTGTCCTTAATAGGTGAACATTCGCCGAAAAAAACAACAACGCGTCACGTTGCGAGTTTGTAGAAGAGTTTGTGACGAAGAGATTTGGTGTAGTGGGAAAAAGGAAGGGGCCAAGAATAGACCCCTAAGGGACCCTGGTTGATGAAGTATATAATAGGGTTTAAGTGGTCAAGGGTTCTTTATAGAAACAAAGATAAATTGGTTCATGAATATCCGATGTACAAGCTCACAATGTACAAGCTCATAATGCGTCACGATGCGACACTTGAAGATTTAAAGTAGGTATAGTTTGTTGGGGGCCCCCTGGAACCCCCTCAAGGACCCCCGGGGGTCCCCGGACCGCACCACTCTTCTACGCCAACACTCTGAAGAACCAGTTTCGGTTCCAGCTGGCACCTTTAAGTTTTTCTCCCCCTGCCGTGCACAGCCTTCACTGCAATGCCCAATTTGCATTCTGAGGTGAAAGCAAAGCAGACAACCAATACAACCCCAAGTAGCCACTTAGCATTTCATCGCTGTCTGCCATGTCTCCCATCCCATCCATACCTGACAGGCTTGTTTGGTGTGATCCTGGCATTGCGTCGCGCTGATCCACAACAAGGCTTTAATCACTGTGCCGTCAATCCCTCTGAGGACCCCACGTACTGACCCCCCCCCCCACACACCCCTGTGTTGCAATCAAAATGAATCCCCCCACCACCACCACCACCCCAGACCCAGCTGGTTAGATCACATTAAAGTAGATCAATGCAGGGGACAAACTGTTTAACCCCCGGTGGTGGGACGCTTGCCAAATACTCCAAAAAACACGCAGGGAACCAAAGCATCAAAGAGTTCCTTCCATGCAGGCTCCTGGGAAAGTGTCTTGGAAAAGACTCTGCAAGAGGGTGGAGCTGTGGGGGAAGAAGTACTCTGATTTTCTTTACTTAAGTAAAAGTAGCACAATGTAGAAATACGTAGTAGCTATTCAAACTTTTTTGCTAGATTAAAAGCACCAAAGTATTGGCCTCAACATATACTTAAGTAACAAAAGCAGAAGTACCAAGTGGAGGAGCTTTTCAAATAGCCGACCATGGAAAGTTTTTGGAGTCGCTGTCCCATCGAAACGGAGAAAAATACCAAAGCGAGACATGAGCAAGACAGAAAGAGCACAAAGAACATTCTTTTACAAAGCCATTAGACTTTTGAATAAGGAAAAGGAATAGCGTTCTCATGTACAAATGTGATGTTAAGTTTTAGTGAATAATGTGAATATAGCATTTTTTGGTGTTTTTTTATATAGTGATATAGCTGTATTCTGTTTTTAATTAATGAACTGCAAGTCTGAGGAGCCCTGACAAATAAATCCCACCCTTCTTACTTTACAGTAAAGTATTGTTTAAGGTGTGACGACAAAGGCTTTCTGATGTTCTTTCTGGTTTAAAGTGGTTAAACTGTTTTTTATGCTTTATTAACTCATTTTGCTGGGGACCCCCCTGGAACCGCCTCAAAGCCCCCCTGAGGGTCCCCGGACCCCTCTTTGAGAACAACCGGTATAAAGGGACCAATAATTTGCTTTCATCGTGTGCCCACATCACTCAAGAATAAGGTCACCTCTCTCAAAAATGGCGGATGGAATTAATTTGGGAATCAAGCTGTTCGAGTGGACACCGTGGCATTTCATATTTCAAATTGACCTTTTCCGTGTCACAAAGCGCACTACCTTTGTATTCCTTTAAAAAAGTGGCTTCACGTTCTAGCGTTCTATAGAAGTGAAAAAGGGCACGGTGAAGCTCAAAGCACCATGCTATTGTACATGCTATTCACTGTAGGTGAACTTCATGGAGTTCGACGCAGAGGGAAGAGTTAACGCGCCAATATCGCTGTCTGCCACATACGACTGGAAGCTTTTTCTACAAATCTGCTCAAATTAAACCCATTCAATCAGGGAAAGCATCTGTGTAATTTTAGATTTTAGCTATATGTAGCACATTGGTTCTCAAAGGGGCTAGTTAATAGCGCCACGATCATTTTAACCAACTATAAATATATTTATACTATGGCTATTATAGCATATATAGAAGCTCATAGCACGTCACTTCATGTGCTATGAGCTTGTACATCTTTTATTTTTGAAATCTTTGGAA
>NC_137607.1:44149346-44241846 GCF_963280865.1 Gymnoscopelus braueri | reverse complement strand
TTTTACAACCAAGGTTTATATTTTAGCTTGTAATTAAAGTGCATAAAAGATGAGTGTTATTTTTTTCTCCATTTACCGCTTTCTATAGTTTTAGCAATTTTCGCGATGTTTTTTACAGTGGGCGGGGGCATTCTGTCCGGTGGCTAAATATGCCATTTTTACACAATAAAAAAGGTCATGTGGTCTTTGATGGCCAGATGTGAGTTATTGGGGGCTAGAAGAGCTACTGTAAATAATAATAAAGAAAACGCCGGGTTATTGTGTAAAAAAAGACATATTTAGTCACCGGACAGAATGCCCCCGCCCACTGTAAAAAATATTGCGAAAATTGCTAAAACTATAGAAAGCAGTACATTTAAAAAATGTAACACTCATCTTTTATTTACTTTAATCACAATCTAAAACATAAACCTTGGTTGAAAAAAAATTACGTTGTACTTTAATACTTTTGATTGGTTCAATATTTTTAACACCAACAGACAGACTTATCCTCTTTCACTCTCAACATTCTGTCTAAAATATCAGAAATAGGAGATCTACAAGCTCACACAACGCATTGATCGGCTTGTAGATCGGCTATTTTTGCTATTTTTGAGCGACACTCTTGAACAACGAAGTAGGGCATTAGCTTAACACTTTATACCAACTATGATCAATGAAGCACCCAGTAAGGCAAGTTTTAAGAAACTCCTTAAAAGACACAAGATCAATGACCTTAATGTTAATTAATTGACCTGAATGACCTCGATGGATTTGATGGATTGTAATACTTTTTTTACTTGACTTTTATTGTCTTGAAAATGTTTTTAGTAAGACTGTACATGTTTTTATTATGTTGTGTTATATGTGATATGTATTGTTATGTTTGTAGTGGACCCTAGGAAGAGTAGCTGCTACTTTAGTGGGAGCTAATGGGGATCCGAATGAATAAAGAAAAAACATAAAAAGTTAAAATAGTGGCATTTCTGCCCAACAGTAACGGTATAATAGATCATTCACTGACATCACAGTCATCAAATGTAAAACCGATCTAATACTAAAGTCGTCCAGACTGTGGATGACATTTTTCATAGCTATAAAATGGAGGCAGGGGGCCGGTATAAATAAGGCTGGTTGAAGAGCCTCAGGCTGTGTGACCTCCAACACTTGTGTGTGTAAATGAGGAAAACGTGGGTCTTTGCTCTGCTGTCACCTTGCTGTCACCTTGCACTGTGTGTGAGGAGCTGTGAGAGGCAGTTTACACTGTTAGCTGCCCCTCTGGGACATATAATGAGCTGGGAGGTAAAAGGACAAATACTGGAGACTCTGTTTGAGAAGTCCTGTTGTCTATGATATGACAGCTGTCTTCATATGAACCATGTTTGACCTGCATGTGTTATTTTTCTTTGTTCTTCTTACCTCTCCTGCCGTCTATTTTCTCTCTTCTCATGAAAACTACAAATGATGGGAGCACACTCTCACCCACTTCTTTACACCTGTTAACCTGTTTTGATCTCACATGCACAGATTGCACACACAGGCAAAAGCCTGCACGCACGCCCGCCCGCCCGCCCGCACGCACGCCCACACACACAGTGTGTGTACATTTGAGGACAGGAGACAGGATGTCCTTGGCAGACCTGCAGTTGCGTGCGACTGCCATTCATTCATCAGACAGATGCTGAGCAGCCTCATCATGAAAGCACTGAGTTTTATTCCTTCTCTACGCTGCTGTGCCAACAACAACTGGCAGGCATGCAGGCGCCAAGGTTAGCTGAATGACTCGCCCCAAAGTTACTGATACACAGGAAGAGAGAGAGAGACAGAGAGAGAGAGAGAGAGAGAGAGAGAGAGAGAGAGAGAGGAGAGCACGGAGAGGAAGGAGACTGTCTGCTACCTGTCCATCTCCATCTTTCTCTTTCATCGTCTCTGTGTCCGTCTCCATGTCCTTATTGTACACGTGCAGACATCTCCGTACATTCAGGCGTCTTATACCGTGTCAGCTCAACAGACGGCAGTGGCTATAGGAGGTGGAGCAGCCGTCTTTGTTATTAGAAGGTTCTTGGTTGGGGCGCTCGGGTGGTGCAGGGGTATAAGTACCTATCCCCACCAGCAACGATACAGTAGAACAGCACACTCAGGGCATTTTGGAGGGTAATATTAATGTTTCCAAAGAGTTTGTCTTATAAACTGTTATTGTCCTGTGTTTCATGTTGCACCTTGACGAGAATCCATTCCTGTACATGCTACGTAAACTGGCAATAAAATGCTTCTGAGTGCTGAGATTATTATCGGCAGCGCTGCAGATGGTTTCTGACATTTGACTGACACACCAGCATCAGAATCGGCACGGCTGACACTCACTAACGGACTGCAAAGGTGGTCCTAATGAAAAGAGACAACTCGCCACAAAAGAACACTGGTTTTCTTTGTCTTGCATTTTATTTTGCCACTTTGTTATCGGTACGGGTGTCCAAGTCTCACACGGCCAGACAATCAGAGATCTCTGCCTACAGATATGCCTAGGGAAATCTATATTTCATTGAATGGGCTTGGGACGGCGGAGAAAAGCAAACCTGAGCGGACAGAGTAGAGGACAGAGTACAGCAACTTGCAATGGGCCTGGTTTTCAAGATACTCAAGGGACCAGTGCAGTGTCCATGTACTGTACCTGTCTGACTACTTCAAAAGAGTGAGTAACGCCCACAGGCACAACACCAGAGGGAGCTCCACTGATCTCATTCCCCCCAGATTCAGCACAAACATGGGGAGGAATTCATTCTATTATGCCACCAAAATGTGGAATGCCCTACAACCACCAGCCATCAAAAAGTGCGACTCCCTACCCTCCTTCAAAATCACCATAAAAGAGCACCCGTCTGCAAAAACTGGACCTAGACAAGTCTTCTAGGTTGGCAAAAAAAATTACCCCCCACTGTTTATCTGTAAATATACTTTTACTGCTCCTAGTATTGATGATTTCTTGTATATGTCTTTATATTTTCTTGATGAATTGAATACAAATGACTACAATGGAAACAAGCCCTCGAGGCTTTTTGTGTTACGCTTTTAGCATTATTGTATAACTGTACCTCTGTACTTTTTGCTAACTGTTAATCAAGCATTCAATCAATCAAAGAATCAATCAAACGCCCACTGGTTGGTTGTCATGATGTTATTTGTGTTAATTTCTTAATTGTTTCCAACCTCTGACTGTCTGGCTACGCAACACTGTGGACGTCAAGTCCATGTGGTTCTCCAACTAAAAGTGGAAGAAGAATATGTCATAATATTTGTTTGCTGGTTAGACATTTCTCTAATTAGTCAAACTTGCAGATCGTCAGTGGAATATTGCTGACACACAAACATTAAGGAACATCACATCCATGGTGACTGTTTGGAGTCCAGCTTAAACTGCCCTCAAACTAGACTCAGTCTGCTAATTAGTTTCCCCCCTCGTTAACTGACTGCTGCTTCTGATTAACACATCCACCGCCAGAGGTTAATCTCATAATGTACTCACCAGTGCCAAGGTGTTTTTGTTGTTTTTTTGTTTTTTTCATGTCGCCATAGATCTTGTTAAAATCCTTAAGATTGAGCCGTGAACGGTCTGTTTACATCCGCGAGATCTCCCTGTATCTTCCAGTGAAGACCGCATGTCAAACGGACTTCCATGACTGTAGTTAGAGCGGATTACGTTAAACAGTGAAATGCGAGGAGAAAAAACTACAGGAAGAGAATTGAGTTTCAGTTTCGTCTGTAGAATGGGAGCGGGCGTGATCGTCGAAACCGGATCCCAAATAATTCTATTTCCTGTCATCAAACCGGAAACGGAAGTGGATCAAAAAAATTCCGAAAGTGCACCCGGACCGCGCATGCGCGAAAAGACCGCAGCCCGTAGGACTACGGGCTCGGCGCTTAACCGTTGGATTTAACGGCCCGTAGAACTACGGGCCCGGCGGTAAAGGTGTTAACAACAAAGATACCAAAAAACATGATATATATTTTTTCAAATGTGCAGTCTAGTTTAGCTGGAGTGGAAAACCAACCACGTTGTTGTTTATTTTCAACTCTCACTTCCTTTGCATGCAAGCGTTTTTTCGCCGCCCTGCTCTCTCTCTCATATCACTAAGCCTCATTACTCTCACATGCACGCACGCATACACACACACGCACACACACACACACACACACACACACACACACACACACACACACACACACACACACACACACACACACACACACACACACACACACACACACATACGCACACACGCATGCACACACACACACACACACACACGCATACACGTACACACACACACACACACACACACACACACACACACACACACACACACACACACACACACACACACACACACACACACACACACACACACACACACACACACACACACACACACACACACACACTCTTATCCCCTCCCCTGACACATACACATACAGTACTGCACGCAAAAACACTCCTCTGCCTGTTCACGTCTGTCTGTCCTTCATCTTCTTCATCATCTTCAGCCTCTCTCTCTCTCCCTCTCTCTCTCTCTCTCCATCATGTCCAGCCTGCAGCAGAGGAGCTAATGCACTGTGAATTATTAATCATGAGGCACAACAAGAAGTCTCAGACTCTTGGAATTATCTGACAGAAGGTCAACCTGAGGTCTCTCTCTCTCTCTCTCGCTCTCTCTCTCTCTCTCTCTCTCTCTCTCTCTCTCTCTCTCTCTCTCTCTCTCTCTCTCTCTCTCTCTCTCTCTCTCTCTCTCTCTCTCTCTCTCCCTGTCTCCCTCTCCCTCTCCAACATGTAACCACTTGAACCAGCATCCATCCATATTCTGCGGGGTAAACATTCACCAAAATGTTGCCGATCTATTTTAGGCAAAGAGATTTAGTATAGATGGGGAAAAAAGCGGTCCAAGTACAGTTGCAACTCAAGTCTGTTTTGCTAAGAATAGAGGGTTTAAGTTTGATTACTCGTAGAAGTTGCGTGTATGGAGGGAGAACCGGATCCAGCATTGAGGAACTGGAAAATTCGGTTCCATCACATTTGGAGCCGTTTTCCGCAATTTACGGTACCGGTCTGCTACACAATTCCATGTGGTTGTCAAACATTTAAAATTTCTAGGACCCCCATAACTCTGAGTGTAAACTCATTGTAAACTCTGAGTGTACAAATGGAACCAAATGGACCCTTTTGGTTCCATTTGTACACTCTCAGAGTTACAGTCCTATAAGGGTCCACTTGGAACCCCCCTCAAGTAACCCAGAGGGTCCCTGGACCTCACTTTGAGAACCACTAAAATAATATATGCAATACAGTATGCATGATTACATTTTTATTTATCAATTTTTATTTTATTTTTTAGGAATGGTTAAAGGATCTATACCACGAATTAAAAAAATATATATATATTTAATATCATATTTTTTATGTTCCTCAAACATTTTTCAAAAGGTTTGAGCCTAAATCAAGCCTCAGATATACTCATTCCAACTAACTTCTCTCTGGCTTATAAAGCACTTTCACCTGCAATACCACATTGTCCTGTTTGGCACGGGGCGCTATTGAGCCAGTTTGTATGCATGTTATCTCCTGGTTCTGTGTGGAAAAAGTAAAAAAAACAAAAATAAGAAGAAAAAAATGTGGAACTGAAAAACGGGAGGGATTGTACCCTGACGTGACGTCACCTCAGGTTTGGCCTGTTTTGAGAACAATTTACAGAAAACCCCAGATTTGCTGTGAAAGCCTGAGTGTTCAAACTGGGGTATTTTGGGGGATAGAAGAGAGAGACCAAAAACACAAAAAAAGTTTAAATTCATGGTGTAGTCCCTTTAAAGGGAACCGTTCAGGAATTGGACCGTTAAAGAGGGAATCGTTATAAGGAACCGGAATCGTGAAAAATTGATCTCCAAGCCCATGTGGCAGTCAGAACAAGAAGGACGTTTCAGACTTGAAGAACAATAGGGACATGAAGACGGGGGGTAGCAGTGACGTGTGGTGCATTCTGGCATATCTGGGTTAGCTATTCATGAGGGGGCTTTCTGGGTAGGGCCAAAGAAAGCACATTCTTTTCTAAGACGTTGAGAGATAGCAAGTCAATAAAACTCACTCTGGCAGAGGCGGAGCGGGGCCGCCGCACACTCGCTGCGGGAAAAAAAACACAGCTCTCTCTGACAACGATCGGGTGTTATCCTTCCTGTTCGCTGCATTATGTCTGTTCAGTGAGAGGAATGCCAAACATGAGCGCAGAGGAGTAAAGCCTAATTTATCGTCGCTGTCGAGGTGAAAACCTCATACGTCCAAAAATGGTGCTTTTCAGGATTCAAGTTCACAAATAGCAAAAGCAGCAGGTCAACCAACCAGCTACTTTTAGCGACGCGTTTCGAGCATGAAGATCTGCAATTTTTGGTGCTTTTGTGTGACGCCGTAGGATGATCAAGCACATTTTACGAAAAAAACACAAAAAGTTAAAGTATGGAGATAAGAGGTTTCTGCCTGACAGCAACGTTATAGTCTGTAGTACGACAATGTTGATTGCTGAAAAGGACTGATCTTCAAGCTCATAGTGCGGCACTCGGTGCCACGCTATGAGCTTGTATATCTGCTATCTTTGAATAGCCAAAGTATAAAATAATGGTTTAAGTTGTTACACAGATGCGTTCCCGGTTTTAATGGGTTAACACTAACAAAAATACAAAATCCTTCAGACAATCACATGTCCAGCTGTCTTCACACTGAACTGAAATGATGGACTGCAGCATGGCACTTATTGACCACACCTGGCTTCTGGGTCCTGTACCACTAAGTGTTTACATACAATTAGGAGGCAAATGCAATTGCCTGACTCAAAACGTTTACTAACATGAATTAAGTATTGAACACAAATGCCTGTCTGAAAAGATGATTATGCAACATCAATAGTAATATTTGAGGGCAATATTTACTAGCCTTGTGTACAAAAGTGATTACTTTTCAGGAAATGGTAAAAATAACCTGTTTTTCAATGGATCCAATGCAGTTATTATTTAGTCACAAGCTTCTTGTTCAGCATTCATAATAACCCACAGACACACTTAACCATTTTCACTTTAACTTTCTTTTTTATTGCGAAATATCGACACGCAAGTTGTGAGCTTGTAGATTGGCTATTTTCGCTACTTTGGTGCGACACCGTCATACGACAAAGCAGGGCCTTAATTTACGACAAAAAAAAACATAAAAATGTGAAATATGGAGTTACGAGGTTTCCACCCGACAGTGACGATACACATCATTGACCGGTGTCCCCCAGGGCTCTATACTAGGTCTGCTGGTATTTTCCTCTACACCCAAATCACAACGCATTGCCATGTGGCGCATTGTGAGCTTGTAGATCGGCTATTTTGTCCAAATGTTCGCCCCCATAATAGGGAGGCTAGGGTTCATTTGGGTGAATGCTTATAAGGAAATAGGTTTTTAACGATGTTGACCAGGTCTCCATGGAGATAAACGCCCCCTCAGTGGAACCACCTGAGTACACACACATTATCTCACAAAAACATGTATGTTTGTTTTAGTCAGTGGTGGAAAGTATCCAAGCACTTTTACTTTACTTAAAAAATTCATGCAAAATGTTACATGAATGAAAGTACAAATTCTTAGCATCAAAATATTATTTTGATGCTAAGACTTTGTACTTTAATTCAAGTAACATTTTGAATACAGGACTTTTACTTGTATATCTGAGTACTTCTTTCCACTGGTTTTAGTCACGTACATATACAGTAGATTAGAGCATAGGCAGGGTATACTGTAGATAGAAAAAAGAAAGAAAGAGAAAGAGAGTGAGAGAGACTTTGTTTAAGGGTATGATAAAGAATGACAGCCATAAGTCAGCTGAACATGGAGGGGAGAACAGTTGGTGCGAAGCCAGGGTGAGATAAAGACATAGTGTAAACGCACGCACGCACGCACGCACGCACGCACGCACGCACGCACGCACGCACGCACGCACGCACGCACGCACGCACGCACGCACGCACGCACGCACGCACGCACGCACGCACGCACGCACGCACGCACGCACGCACGCACGCACGCACGCACGCACGCACGCACGCACACACACACACACACACACACACACACACACACACACACACACACACACACACACACACACACGCACACACAGCTATATCAGCAACATAATAGTATGTTGTTCAGTGTTGTTAAAACAGAACAAATAACTAGAACATCACAGCTTGGAGAGATACAGCAGATCCATCATATAGGTGCAGAGCAGTGCATGCGTGCGTGTGTGTGTTTAGGTGGGGGTCAGGGAATGGACCAGGTCTTGAGCTTGGCTCAGTGACTGTATAAGTCTCAGGCTTTTATACCGAAAGCCTTCAAAATACAACAGAACTGCATACATAAATACATCAGTAACACAGAGGTGAAGGTGTGGGGCTGCATGAGATGTGAGATATACGTATAGTAGGCCTAAGGTTTCTTTTCCTCCTTCCCCCATCCCCAAAATAGATACAAGGAATTTTGGACATAAATTCTTACATCCATCAATTTAGTTTTTAACACATTGATTGCCTAGATCGAGTTAACTCGTTTTTAGAATCCATCGCTTGATTGCCTAGATCGAGTTAACTCTTTTTACATTTTTTGGGGAAAATTCCACAAGGGGCGACCTAACACAGCTTTGGAATGATCGATCGTCTCTCAGAGAAGAAAAATGTGGAAAAATGTGGATGTGACATCATTCCAAAAAACGTCACTTCCATCCGCCCCAATGATGGGATTTTCAGAAAAACGGCTGTAACTCAGTTTCTTTTTTTTCCATTGAAAACCACCCGTTTTCAGCGGAGCAAAGCTCCAAAATGGCGGATTGCGGTTGGAAACTTGTCGTTCCCATGGATACACAGATCCTTCCGTCTACTCACAGGAAACTTTTTCCGTGTGTTTTTTTTACACAATGTCGGTTCCACGGCGTTTCAAATATCATCGGATTGAGGTAA
Source organism: Gymnoscopelus braueri (assembly GCF_963280865.1). Classification (NCBI taxonomy): domain Eukaryota; kingdom Metazoa; phylum Chordata; class Actinopteri; order Myctophiformes; family Myctophidae; genus Gymnoscopelus; species Gymnoscopelus braueri. The sequence goes on along the minus strand of NC_137607.1, from coordinate 44,232,837 downwards.
TTATACGCCGGCACGGGGATAGAAAACTATGTTTAATATCTTGGCAATCAATGTGTTAACTATAACATATTGGACTTTCTTGCTCTAATGTGTAATAAAATATTGTTGCTGTTGGGCAGAAACTTCTTATCTCCATATTCTAATTTTTTGTGTGTTTTTGTAAATTAAAGCCCTGGCCTTAATTTCACACCAAAGAATCAAAAGTTGCATCGCATTCAAGCTTGTGGATCTGCTACTTTTTATGCTTTTGAATTTGAATCCTGAAAAGTAACAGTTTTGGACATGAGGTTTCCACCCAACAGAGATCATAAGAAAATCCTGTCTTTTAGGTCCTCTTCTCTATGTCTGTCAATGATTGATTGAATACTTTATTAGACAGAAATGCAAAACAGCACGAGTACAGTAGTCTAAAAGGATAACACCAAAAATGTGCTTGCGGACTTGTTTCCATTGGGGTCCTACTGTATGTATTCAATTCATCAACATAAAAAAAACATCAAAATTCAATATCATCACAAATATAAAACACTATGTGTACAGAGTACAATGAGTAATATCTTCTACTGTAAGGAAACACTTTTCACTAGTCTAGAATGCTTACAGTTATTTATACTCCTTCATACAATAAAATACAAATCAGGCTTTAAAGAAACCACTTAAAGTGAACAATGAAATGAGCTTTCAAAGAGAAGCTCAGTGCTTGAGTCAGTATAGGTACAGTAGGTGTTCAATCCACAAAAGAAACAGACCAAACAGTTCTACTTCAAGCTGTTGACAGCATTTATTTGTTGTGTTTATTTAGCTATCGTTGTTGAATACAACATTTTCTGGTTGGTCAATCAAAGCATTGTGTGGTCTGATATGTATGAATAAAAGACCCTCGTTCTGCCCTCTATTTACACTGTTATTGAAGCAGAAGCTTCAAGCTTCAAGCAGGTGAGAAAATCCTATTTTTATATCGTCTCTGTCGGGTGGAAACCTCATATGTCCATAACTGATACTCTTCAGGAGTGTGCGGGTCATTTTATTTTATTCTATACGTCTCAGGATTCAAATTCAAAAATAGCAAAAGTAGATCAAAGCTTGCAGATATGATACTTTTGATGCTTTTGTATGATGCTGTAGTATGATCAAGTAGGGCGTTAATTCACGAGAAAAAAAACACAAAAAGTAAAAATATGGAGATAAGAGGTTTCTGCCCGACAGCAACGATATGTACTGTATTTATTTTGTCATGGGAAAAGAAGTCAGGAAAGGAAATAAATACACACTGCATTATGTACACAAAACATTGCTACATCAATACCCACAAAAACTGCTAAAATGAATACAGAACGTCTCACTCACGCACAGCATACCAATCCACATAATGTACTTCAACATAAATAATTTATGAATCAATATTCTGTGTCAAATTATGTATTTCCTTCATAAGGAGCCGTGTCGGAGAGGATCAACTACAGTAAAATAAAACCCAGACAGGCTGACAGGATCTCTCTCTCTCTCTCTCTCTCTCTCTCTCTCTCTCTCTCTCTCTCTCTCTCTCTCTCTCTCTCTCTCTCTCTCTCTCTCTCTCTCTCTCTCTCTCTCTCTCTCTCTCTCTCTCTCTCTCTCTCTGAACTAAATACATATAGGACCACAATGGAAACAAGCCCTCCGGGCTTTTTGTGTTATCCTTTTAGCATTATTGTATAACTGTACCTCTTTTTGCAAACTGTTTTCAAAGTATTCAATCAAAGTTTGAGGATCTGCAACTGTTGATGCTTTTGTGTGACGCTGTAGTATGTAGGGCGATAATTTACGGGGAAAAAAAAACACAAAAGTTAAAATACATGGAGATAAGAGGTTTCTGCCCGACAGCAACGATATGTAAAAAAAATAATCTGAGTACTTCCTCCACCACTGCTCTGCGTGCGTGCGTGCGTGCGTGCGTGCGTGCGTGCGTGGCTGGTGCGTGCGTGCGTGTGTGTGTGTGTCAGGGAGGGTGGAGTCAGGCTGGCTGCAGGCCACCATTGCTCCATCAGTCAGGGTGATGCATAGCTCCACCCGGAGCCCAAATGAAAGCTGTCACAACAAGGGTAATGATGTCACACTCACTATTGCTCACTGCTCTGTCGGGGTGGGGGTGGGGGGGGGCTCCAACGCCAGGTCTTTCCTTCTGACCTTCAGTGCACAGGGGGAGGGAGACGAGTGTGAGCGTGTGTGTGTGTGTGTGTGTGTGTGTGTGTGTGTGTGTGTGTGTGTGTGTGTGTGTGTGTGTGTGTGTGTGTGTGTGTGTGTGTGTGTGTGTGTGTGCAGGCATTCACAGAGGTAACCTGAAGCCGTTGTCCATAACAAGAGTACAGTAGCTGCCATGGACAGAATTTAAAACAGGCTGCTCTCTCTCTCTCTCTCTCTCTCTCTCTCTCTCTCTCTCTCTCTCTCTCTCTCTCTCTCTCTCTCTCTCTCTCTCTCTCTCTTTATCCCATCTCTGTCTCTCTACCTTGTCTCATCGTCCATTATCACTGACATCATCCCTTTCTCTGTCTGTGTGACACCCCCCGACACCCCCCCCCCAACACACACACACACACACACACACACACACACAGACACACACACACACACACACCCTCTCTCGCTCTCGGTCAATCTCCCCATCTTAAGACGCGGTTCACTAATGGATTGAAAGTCTTGAGGAGAAGCAACAGTCATTTAAAGATTAATGTCGGGCCTGATATTCTGAAGGGCAGTCAGCCCCCGGCAGCTGTGTGAGTGTGTGTGTGCACGCACGCACCCAACAGAGAACGTGCACGCGTCAGCCTCTCAAAGATGCCCTCTTCATTATCGGCCATTATGCAAAGAGAGGGGAGTAAAACAGAGAGCGAGAGAGAGAGAGAGAGAGAGAGAGAGAGAGAGAGAGAGAGAGAGAGAGAGAGAGAGAGAGAGAGAGAGAGTACAGGAAGGGAGAGAGAGAGTAATGCCTAATTTGTGCTTCATCGCATGACGGTGTTGCACACCAAAAACTGCATGCTGATCTTCAGTATTTAAGCTCACAACAACGCATCGAATCGAACAAAGTGTAAATCTGTCTTGGCCCTTACTTCAAAGTACAGTGCTGAATGAGAGAAATATTGAGACCAACATGAATTTGCAGAAATATTGGTAATTTGCCAATACATTCACTGATAGTTATATTGTATTTGTACTATATCAAATGTTTTAAGTTATTAAGTATTTCCGTGGAAAAATGATTTATTTGATGGCCTTCCTACCCTGGTATTTGGCCATCCATTGTGCCCTAAAAAAACTTACAATACCAAGAGGCCTCAACCCTGAAATGACAAAATTAAAGATATTTTTGTAATTGATAGAGTACAGTAGAGACGGACAGGAAACAGGGAGAGAGAGATGGGGAGAGACATGCAGTAAAGATCTTCGTAAACGGGACTCGAACCCGGTCAAACCCGGACCGCTAAGCCAGCAGTCCGGGCCGGCCTGGTCTTATCTGACAGATGGAGTTACAGAAACAGAAATAGAAGGAGAGAGAGAGAGAGAGGAGGGGAGAGGGAGGGTAGAGAGAGCACACAGAAAATTGGGAGACACACACACACACACACACACACACACACACACACACACACACACACACACACACACACACACACACACACACACACACACACACACACACACACACACACACACACACACACACACACACACACACACACACAGTGAGAGGAGGAAATTGGTTGTCCCTGTCCACGTGCATTTCCCAGTGTGTCAGTAGTGCGTTCTCTAACCTCCAGCGCTACACAGACTGTTAGCCGCCAAGGACTTCCAGCAATTAGCATATAGCTCACTCCCTTATGAGATGCCTCAGTCTGATAGGCCGAGAAGAGGCCGTCCCTCAAAGGCTTGAGTCATTGTGATACAGACAGATCAATGAAATGCTCCTAATGCAGGAGCTTTGACAATGGCGGAAAGTAAACTACTCAAGTACCAATCTGGGAACCCATTCGGTAAAAAAAAAGAGGAAAACATTTCCCCTTTGTTTTTGCCTCTGGGGGGACCACCTCCTTTTTTTGTGTAGGTTGGTTGGTTTGGCTCCTCCCATTTCTTAGTCAACTTCCTCCCGGTTGCGTCAGTGTTTACTCTTACTACTAAAGGCATACTGTACATGTTTAGGGCAGTGGTGCTGACAGATTCTGCTGTTAGCAGAGTCTATCTTGAGAGATCACTCAAGTACTAATACTTTTTACTTTACATGAGTATTTCCACTTTTCCACTACAATATTTGACATCTTTATGCTCGCGTGTGTGGTGCGGGGTTGGGGGTGCATGGGGAGGGGTAGGAGGGCTGGGTTGGGTGCTTGGGATGCAAATTGTAGCTGGCAGTAGAATAAAATATGTGTTCACATATGGAAATGCTTTCTCCCTGGTCTTCGCTGTGGGTAGATTTAAAAATAGATTTATAAATAGATACAGCAACTAAAGACATCAGCCATAATAACCACAGGGCCCGAGGTCTGCATGTCCAATATGAGCTATCGTTTGTTTTCATTAAATATACGTTGCTGTACGCTCCTATGGTCTACATTTAGATGTCCTTGCTGTCGGTTGGAAACCTTGTACTGTATGTCGAAAACCGTTCCTTTTTTAATAAGTATTTTAAAAACATTTTTAGAATCGTTTGAGAATAACCGATCACAGCTCGGTATACCTGCTATTTTCACAACATTTGTGTGTATGATGAAGTAGGTCATTAATTTACGAAGAAACACAAAAATGTGGAAATATGGTGATACAAGGTTTCTACCCGGCTGTGGCGATGTGGTTTATTAATGATATGGCAAAATGTCCAACCGGGGGGGTGAGATCATCTCACTTGTTTCCTAATACAGTTTAGTAGTTTCACTAATAATAAGACATTGACTCATTTCTGCTCCTCCTTGTCAACCGGTAAAACACAGCTTTCTCAAGAAGAAAGCAGACATTCAACTGTGCTATAAGTGATACTTTTGATTAAAACAAGACTTTTTTTTTTTTTGTTAAAAAGATAGCAATCATTGCTAGAGTGTTTGTTCAGTAACAGGAGTCTCCCTGTCTCTCCAGCTCTTTAGTAAACAGAAAATACATTTTGAGGTGGGTCACCAATTCTTTATCAGCTTCAAATTTATATTTTTTTCCAATTCCAATTTTGTCCGCTCATTTCTTGGTTTCATCATTTTCAATTTCATGTGTTTGTCCTGTATTCTCTCTCCTGATTGGATGTAATTGGTATCCCAATTTTACTGAACAAACAAAATCTGCAATTTTCAAAAGATCTTGAAAATTGTTGAAAGTTGTTGAATATATTGTTGAAACGTAATCAACACAAAATCTTATACAGGGCCCGGGGAGTCCCTATAGCACGAAGTATTGTCAGATGGGGGTCAAATATATCGTCTATGTCAGGTGGAAACCTCATATGTCCAAAACTCTTAGTTTTCAGGATTCAAATTCAAAAACAGCAAAAGTAGCAGATCGACAAGCTAAAAATATGTCGCTTCGCACCAGGTTTCGAGCTTGTAGATCTGCTATTTTTCATGGTGTGTGTGTGATGCCGTAGTATGATCAAGCTAGGGCGTTACAAAAAAACACTAAAGTTAGAATATGGAGATAAGAGGTTTCTGCCCGACAACAATGATATATCCATTTGGGGGGTCGTCCTTGACGTGAAAACATTTTGACAACCACTGAGCTATCAGCCTGTACCTCCTCAATCAACCCGACAATCATCCAATTACAAAAATTAACGTTTCTCCATGCGCCTGGCGGGGGGTCCGCTGTCTGTAGGAGGGCCACCGACAATTAAAGAGGGTCTCTCATCATTAGCAGCACAATTTTCCCTCGGGGGAGGTGTGTGTGTGTGTGTGTGTGTGTGTGTGGGGGGGGGGGGGGGGGCTGTTAGTGCTCACGCAGCTCAGAGAAAGGTTGTTCGCTACACAGCCATGAAGGCCACCAGCCCCCCCTCACACACACTATACACACACACCCTTTCCCCCAGGGTCGTAACTCTTGAAGGTCATGGTAACATTTCACCTCCTGCGTTTCTCATTTTCTTGCCATTCAAGCCCAGTTGGAGTCAAGATGTCTCTCTACTGCTACCACGCTGGGTGAGGTGTGAGTGTGTGAGTGTGTGAGTGTGTGTGTGTGTGTGCGCGTGTGCGCGCGCGTGTGTGCGTACGTGCGTGTGTGTGTGTGTTTCCGTGAGGCCATCGCATCGTGACACAACGTGAGGAAAGGGAAGAGATGCCTTGTCTGGTTCACTGCAGACAGTGTTGCTAGGGTCCCTCATTTCTAAGAAAAATAAGGGACGACCAGAAAAAGATAAAATCTCACTGTATATATACAGTATGTACAGGTTTTGTATATTATATTAACCACTTGAACCCCAGCATCCAAATCCAGAGATTTGCCAGACAGAACAAAAAAAGAAAGAAAACGAGACAATTGGTCCAGTCTACTAAGTCTAGAGGGTTAAGTGGTGAACAACCTGTATTATAGTATAATGTACGTATATGAGCTGTTTGAACGTGTAAGATGTGTATCAAAGAAGAAGCGGACCAAGTATAGAGTGCAGGGGAACACCAGTCGATGAAGTTTACAGTGTCACAGAACCATTAAAACATCATGGTTCTTCAAAGAACTTTGGTCGGAAAGATTCTTTCTGGAAGCAGAGATGATTCTTCTACACAGCATCACTCATGAAGAACCTGTTTCAGTTCCAGATGTCACCTTTATTTTCCCCGTGCACAGCCAAGGGCTGGTGTTAAAGATAAAGGAGGGCAGTGGCCTTGTACATTTCATCTGCAGGTCCTAATAAAACCCTCACTGGCCCAAGCATTGATCTCTCCAACAATAATCCATTTAGACTGGAGTGTGTGGAGTGTGTGGCCTGAGCCATGTGGTGCCTCCTCAATTATTTATAGCAGAGCGCTGCTGCACGAGCTTCCTGTCTGCGTGCAACAATGCACCCTGGGAAACCTGTTATCAGGGTGGCTGACGGGGGGAGGGAACCGCTGGGGGTAAGATTGTACTCTGATATATTTTGTTTTTAACTTTACACTTCTACTCCGGATTTGAACATGGTTTTCTGCGCAAGTGCTGACATTTTTTACCATTGAGCTAACAGAGCCTGCCTGCTTGCTCAGGGGATAAATTGAATCTTGACCATCAGGTCAAAATTCGTGTCAGATCCTGTGTCTCGGTGAGACATGACCTTTTGGCAAGATCTAAATGTCTCAATAGAAGAGCAGGGAGACACAATACAACCACCCCAATTGTAAGTTATATTGTATTAACATATATACAATACTCTGTTACAGGTAAACACACTGTATTCAAAGTTAGACTTGAGTAAAAGTACAACATTATTGGCATCAAAATATACTATATTATAAGTATAACATAGGGCTTAATGGGCTAATCAAAACCTCTATTTTTTTGCCTCTGAGATGTAGTGGAGTAGAAGGATAAAGTATTGAAAAATAGACATATTCAAATAAAGTAAAAGTGCCTACATTTTTAACTCAAGTGCAGTACTTGGGTACGAACCATGTAGCGAATTAAGGAGGAGAGTTGAACGAAGAAGAGAGGGAGGGCTAGAGGGAGAGAAGAGAGAGAGAAAGAGATGGCAGCTGAAAGGAGGTATAGAAGATCTTGTGAATCATGGGATGGAAGAGGGAGGGTAGATGATGGAGGGAGAGAGAGGGAAGGAGTGATATAACAATTAGAAAGAAGAGATGTAAGAGATGTGAAAGAAAAGACGAGAGAGGATGGAGAGATGGAGATGAAATAGGGAGAGAGGAAAAAAGATTGAGGAAGAGAGAGAGAGAGAGAGAGAGAGAGAGAGAGAGAGAGAGAGAGAGAGAGAGAGAGAGAGAGAGAGAGAGAGAGAGAGCTAAATGAAAGGAGGCAGAGAGGGATGGAGAGAAGGAGGGCGGGAGGACAGGACCTTTCCAAAGCGAGACATGAGCAAGTATTGATCAAAGCAGATTTATTGGTTTCTATTGTGCTGGGTGGAGATGTGTCAGGCTGTGTGCCATCCAGCCCTGCCTCATCCTTTCCTCTTTGATTTAGCCTCCACGCCAAGATGACACCACCGGCTGACACCTAGTTAGTAACATGATGGAGAAAAAAAATTGTTTCTAGAAAGGTAATCTCATGTCGAGGCAGGAAATCTCATTCGTTTGAATGTTGTTAAGGGCTGCACCATTCCTGCTCAAATGTGAATCAACATTTTTGAGATTATGATTCTCTCACAGCCTCACTCACTCTTTTTTTCTTTTATTTTTTAATTGGTCAGATGGGTGGGCCATGTGCATTTTCAGAGCGTGTTCATTTTAACCACTTAAACATGATCGTGTCCCTCAGGGCTATAGTGTCTTTTCAGTTCTCTGTCGCGCTGCCATGCGTTGTGAGCTTGTCGATCGGCTATTTTCAGCGAACGCTTTCCCCACAATACGGATCCCTGGGGTTTAGGTGGTTAATGATCAATTCATCAATTGTGTTCCGGTTTGGATCAATGGAACTAACATGCAGTAGTATACTTTAAGTTCCAATTTATTGGCAACGCAATGAAAACATTTTCTAAAATAATCTACAAAAAAATTATAAATAAAAAAATCACTAAAATCTTAGTGTTTAGCAAATTACACACTTGTGATATCCTCACGGCCCAGCAGCGGGCCCCCAGCCCACGGGTTGAGAACCGCTGCCATAGTCTATATTCTCTATTTAGCGGCTCAGAGCCAGCTTTGGTTAAATCCATGTGGATTTGTCCTTCCTCGTTTCACCCGGAATTTACCGCCGCCTTCCCTCGTGTGCCGTGGTAATTCCCAGCGCCCTTATTAGGCTTTTCCTACCTGACACATGTTTCAGAATCCAAAATGAGGATTGTAGGACGGGGGGAGAGACAATTGGAATTTTCTCTCCTCTCCGTGTGGTGGTGGAGTGATTAGGTACGGTACATTTTGAGTGGGAGAATTGCAATTTCAGGGAATTAGGAAGATCCACGCTAAAGCCTCTTTCTGACATGTCCACAGGCTTTTCTAGTCAAAATGTATGCCGTGTTGGTACTGTACATGTACTGTAGGTAGAGCTTCTGTATACTGTATGTGTACAGTGCTAACTGATGAATGTTAAATGAATGCATAAAATATATACATAATCTCTGCCGGGTGGAAACCTGTCCAAACTGTTCATTTTCAGGATTCTAATTCAAAAGTAGCAAAAGTAGCAGATTGACAAGCTCGAAACGCGCCACTTCGCGCCGCGTTTCAAGGTTGTCGATCTGCTACTTTTGATGCTTTCACGTGATGCTGTATAATCAAATAGGGTGTTAATTCACGAAAAAATAAAAAAAAGTTTAAATATGTAGATAAGAGGTTTTTCTGCTCGACAGCAACGAATTCCCCTTGTGGGGGGGGGGGGGGGATTACACACATTAAGGCCCGGTAGCAGAAACAGCAAAGCACAGAGTAAAAGAAATTGCACTTTTACAGCAGATACATCTCTATGTCACGCTGCCCTAATCAGATGCGGCTAAATGGCGCAGCGGTGTGTAGCCATTAGCCAATGATTGGGTTTAATTAGTAGGGCAGCATTTCCTGGCCGCCATCAGCTCTAAGAAGCAGCCCACACAGGATTTATTGTTTGTCCAGGCCTATTGATTATAGGTTTCTAGTAATTGTTTTGCCTTCCCTTGATTAACAAACCTATGTTTCCTCCAGAGGGGCTAGCTCAATCTTTCACGGTATATAGAACCCCCGCTCTGGGCGCTAACAGGGCGGGTGACAACAAAAGGAGAGAGAGAGGTGAGAAGAGGAGAGAGAAAGCTAGCAAACAAACAAAAGAAAATAGAATACATTCCTCTTGACTCACGCACACCACCTCGTTTTCTCATTTTCTCTTGGCCGAGGGAGGATAATGTTTCGTGAGGAGGGAGATAGCGAGGTTCATTAACTCAGATAACAGTGCTTAGCGAAACGGCTCAAAATGGCTGCCCCTTATCTCTTTCTTTCTGGGTGGGCTTCACTGCCTGAATCCTCCAGAGGGAGTGTGTGCACGTGTGCGTGCGAGCGTGCATGTGTGCGTGTCCTGTCTAGCAGCAGTGGAGATGGATGGAGTTTGTGACTGCAGAATGATCTATTCTACAGTATGGCATGTGTTAGGAATCTGACTGCATGTTTCATAATCCTAGAGATACCAGCAAGCAGGGGGGGATTAACAGGTGTGGAGGAGGAGGAGGAGAGAGTATAGGAGTGAAAGTAGAGGGTGGAGAGTCATTTGAGTCATTTCCTTCAGTGGTATGGTCTCTGTCACTGCATGTCAGCCTTCAACTGCTTCTTTTCACCTGAGGCACTAAGTCACTGACGTGTGCAGAGGTTCACACTATCTACAGAGGTTCACAGCACACTGTCTTCCCCATGTAGTTCCCCTCTCAGTGGTGTAAAGTAACTAAGTACTGCACATTGACTCAAGTACAGCACTTGAGTCAATGTACTTAGTTACTTTCCCCCTCCGCCCACAGCAGACAGTGACAGTAGTGTTCATTGGAGCGTCCTGACTTCTGCAGTGGTGGGCGAGTGTTTGACCTCTAAGCCCTCCAGGTGTACCGGGAGTAGACATCATTTAGCGCTAAAGGTTGTGGATGTTGTTGACGTTCTTTGACCCAGTGCATATGATATACTGTTATTTACACTGGGATCTGCTGTTCAGACCAAATAAATGATAGCCATACATAGGCTACTGTAGACCTGACACACACTCCAGTTATCATCCGTAGACATGTAGGCTACTGTATTTCCTTCATTCATTCCATTCTGCATTTATCTAGAATCTCCTAGCTCATCTAGTAAATGGGATGAATATGTTTGAGTGTGCGTGCGTGTGTGCGTGTGCGTGTGTGTGCGTGTGCGTGTGTGTGTGTGCCAGCCATCCTCTCTCATCACATATCGTCTCTGTCGGGTGGAAACCTCATTAGTACTGTTCAGGATTCAAATAAAAAATAGCAAAAGTAGCAGATTTCTTTTTTTTGCAAACTGTTAATAAAGTATTCAATCAATCAATGTGATTGTGATGGTTGTGTATTTGCGTTGTCTCCTCCTCTGAGCAGATGCTGCTGACAGAAGAGAGGACCCATGCATGCAGCCAGACAGGAAGCAACAAACAAACGAGGAGCTTTACTTAAAGCTAATTTATTTGTGCTGTCGCTCTGTTTGGGCCAAAGAGGAAGCGACAAGTGCAGGGCTGGTTGTTTATGGGTGCTGGGTAAGTGCTGGCATGGCACACTGCTTTCCCTCCCTGTTTAATTCATGTCCTTGGGAGCTGGGCTGCATTGTGACAGGAGAGTTAACTACAGACCACCGTCCCCTATGGGTGGTCTGTAGGGAGACCCTGTCACCAATGGTGGAAGATGTATGCAGCTTCTTTTTCTAACTTAAGTCAAAGTAGCAATATGCCACAATGTAGAACAACATATTGTCACTCTCAAGCCGCCCTATAGTGATGGCACGTCACGTGACAGGATGTGACCAAAAGTCAAACATTTGACGTGACGGCGGGGGGCAACCTTCACGATAACCACGCCTTTCTTTCTTTGTCTCTGCTCCGTCTGCTTATCACTTCATCTTTCCTCCTCCTCCTCGCTCTACCACTCTTCTCTGAGATGAGAAAGTGAGACACACACTGAATCCCCTAGTTTAACCCCCCATGCTTCTTTGGTATGGAACAGACACACCCCTCCTCTCTCTCTCTCTCTCTCTCTCTCTCTCTCTCTCTCTCTCTCTCTCTCTCTCTCTCTCTCTCTCTCTCTCCTCTCCCTCTCCCTCTCTCTTTCTCTCTCTCTCTCTCTCCAAATCAATCAGACAGACCTTTGACAAACCCAAATCGGACTGTCAGTTCTTCCCTGCTACCCTGTTCATCATTTTGATTCATTTCCCCCCCCCAGAGATGGAAGACAGGTATCCAGCCCCCTTTTTTGCTTTTAAGTAAGCAAGTGGGTGAGCAAGTGAATGATCGAGAGCGAATGATCGAGTGAGTGAGTGAGTGAGTGAGTGAGTGAGTGAATTAGTGAATGATCGAGTAAATGATCGAGTGAATGAATGAATGAATGAGTGAGTGAGTGACTGAGTGAATGATCGAGTAAGTAAGTAAGTGAGTGAGTGAGCAAGCGAGCCTGGCTGACTTTGCTCCATTCAGACAGTGCAGTAGAGTAGAACGCAGTGTGAATACACATCGGGGTGATGTACTGTGCTTACTGGTTCAGTCCAGCTGGCTTGGAAGTGACAGGACGGAGTGTACCGTAGTTGCAGAACTGGTAACCTAAATAATGCCTGTACTGGTTAGCTAGCAGGCTGCTGAAACCTTAGCGACTTCAGCTGATGCACCCTCCTGTCATCTGTCACTCATACCTCTAACTCCCTCCCTCGCTCTTACAGTATGTTAAGCACAATTCATACTTCATGAATAAATTAGGATTTATTCTCTTTGTCTATAGTCTCTTTCTCTCTGTCTGCCTTCACTTCTGTCTCAATTGAGGCTGTTCCTTCCTCTCATATCTTTGCCCCCCCCCCCTCTCTCTCTCTCTCTCTCTCTCTCTCTCTCTCTCTCTCTCTCTCTCTCTCTCTCTCTCCCTCTCCATTGTTCTGCTTTCCAGTCCTACACAGTAAACTCCTCAGTGGTCATTAAACAAACTTTTGAATTAATACCGAGGATTGTATGTGTATGTCTATCTATCTTTGTGTCTCCTCTCTGTCTGTCTGTCTGTCTCTCTCTTTCTCGCTCTCTCTCCCTCCCTGTATCTTGTCCCGTCTCAGCTCTTTGACATGTAAACAGTTAGCTTTCCTTGCCATCCTCTTAAATAAATGACATCATTGTGCTGTAAGAGTGAGCTGTCACTTTTTATCAAATTGTTCCTGCGATGGAGAGCAGCGTCTCCGCTCCCTGGAAGCTGTGCATTACTTAGCCTGCGTGTTCTCGCTTTAAAAGCTTTCCAAATGAAATGATGCACGACTCGAGACGCTAGCGCTTCCGTTTACGCACAAACTGAAGGACATTAGCCACTTACAGTAAAGCCCTATATCGTTGCTTTCGTGCAGGAACCTTGTATCTCCCTATTTCAACTTTGTGTGTTTTCTTGTTGTTGTAAATGAATGCCCTACTTCACGTAAGTATGATTGTGCGCCTACTACAGTATGACACTGTAGTAGTATGACTGTAGTACAGTGTCACACAATAGTAGCAAAAAATAGCCGGGGATCTCCAGGGTCCTTGAGGGGGTTCCAGGGGGTCCCCTGGGAAATTAGCAATACTAGGACGGCGCGCCCGCCGGCGTAGTGTAGGATTCGCTCAACATTAGATGTGTCAGATCAACAAGCTCAGAACGTGAGCTTTTCGATCGGCTATTTTCAGGGAAGATATTTAATGTAGAGTGAAAACAGAAACAGTCACTAGCCAGTATAGAGCCCTGAGGGACACCGCTCAACAACACACGGGGTTTAAGTGGTTAAAAGTCTCCAGACGCATCGGTGTACAGGCTTAGATCTGTGCTGGCCTGGCAACATGAGCTCGGTGAGGTACAAACCCCTGACATTACTAAGATCCTTTTCATTAGATGATGAGCGAAGGGCCTTGCGGTTCCGTTCAAGCCCCATGCATGCAGCGGCGCCCTCCAAAGTGCCTTCCTTCATATTTCATACATCCTCAGTGCCTAAGCCCGACCATATATCATAATCATCCTGCTGAGAATTATGTCGTTGTTGCCGGGGCAGAAACCTTGTATCTCCATATTTAAACTTTTTAATGTTTTTTTTTTTCTTCTGTAAATTAATGCCCTATATTTCATCGCACTACAGTGTGACTCAAAAGTATAGCAAATACAGCCGATCTACAAGCTCACAACGCAACGCGTCGCAAGCTTCTAGATCTGATTTTTTTTAAATATAATATTTTCAGATGGGGGTCCCCGGACAAACATTAGCAAGCAAGCCCAAATAAGCAAACACTTTAGAAAACAAGCCCAAAACAACGCAACTACCAACTATTTACAAGCGACTTTGGAGAAAAACAAGCCCAAAGTCGCTTATAATAAGCAGACATGGCAACGCTGACCTCGATCTGCATTGTGTACTAAATGGTAGAGAAATCCCCCAAAAAAGAAATATTTTGGAAAGGCCATTAGTGGAACATATACTTCATGTTTCATCGTGGTGATTCAGTCAGTGCGTATAACCCTGCATTGACATGCCGTCAGCACAACAGCCCATATGATGCTCTCTAGCTGTATGGCAGCCTCCACAAATAGCCTGTAAAGTGCCTATCGTATGGCTCTGTATACCCAGGCCTGTTTGACACTGATAGTCACCTGACATATATTTTTCATGGCCTCGCCCTGGATTCAGGGCAAGGCATACCGCCCACACAGACAGACACACGTACACGTACACGTACACGTACACGTACACGTACACGTACACGTACACGTACACGTACACGTACACGTACACGTACACGTACGCACATATGCATGTATAAAACATTTCAAACACACACTCACAAGCACCCTCACACAAGCATCCACAGAAGCAAAAACACACACTTTCCTTCTCGCTCTTACGTACAGTGTGCACACAACCACATACTGTTGGCATATAGAGCAGTGGTTCTCAACCTTTTCTGGATCAGGGGGCCCACTTGAAAATCTTGGAAAGCAGTCACGGCCCACCCATCCGACCACTTAACCCATTAAGTTTTTCGGAAAAACTTTTTAAAAATAATGTTTTCACGATTTTTCAAAAATAGCAGATCTACAAGCTCGTAGCGCGGTTAGATTTGCTATTTTTGAATAGCCTAAAGAAATCTAAAAGTGACACAGATGCGTTCCCGGTCTTAATAGGTTAACTTGTTAAGTGGTCAGATGGGTGGGCCGCGTGCATTTTCAGAGCCTGTTTATTTTAATGATCAATCAATCGTGGCAAAAAAAAGGGATAAAAATGGCATTCATAAAATCACCGTCCTGAAATGTTGATATCCTCACAAGTGCAGTATTACAAATCCTTTAAGAGCATTGAAAGTGTCTCTACTTGTGTAACTGGAGCGTTTTTGTGTTATCTATGTGTGCGTGTGTGTGTGTGTGTGTGTGTGTGTGTGTGTGTGTGTGTGTGTGTGTGTGTGTGTGTGTGTGTGTGTGTGTGTGTGTGTGTGTGTGTTGCCCTCGTGCGTGCACTCGCGAGCGTGTGCGTGTGTTTGCGAGCAATGCCCCTCGGATTAGTTCACTGTACGATATTAGAAAATTGATATGCAAGTCCAGACTGTATCTGCAGCCAGCGGTGAAAGGATTGGAGTGATCACTCGCTTGAGAGAGCAATAAAATACCTCTTCTCCTGCAGATAGACACTCATTTATCTAAGCACGCTGCCGGCTAATAGTTCTATATATTATCTCTCCGTAGACCAGTACATTTATATAGCGTCCGTTGCTGTCGGAAACCTTGCATGTCCAAAACCGTTCCTTTTTTAATTATTTTAAAAACATTTTACGAGCGTGAAAATAGCTGATCTACAGACATGACATCTGACATCACGCTGCTTTTTACTTTTCCAGAATTTTCCCTGTTAAGTCTCCCCCGAGTCCCCCCTCCCCCCTTTGTGCCAAGTATGGACAATCCACTGTTCCATTGAAGTGCCAGTGGCAGGCTCTCTGAAACTTTGGAACGTCACATCTCACGATGCGTTGCGATGTGTTGTAAGCTTGTAGATCGCTATTTTGCTTTGACACTCTTGTATGATGAAGTAGGATATTATTATATTATATATTTGAAATATGGAGATACAGGGTTTCCGCCTGACAGCAACAGGGGTGGTAGCACTAAACACTCTCCCTCTGTTAGAGAGCTGAGTTATGCACCATGCTGTTCATGGGTCAGTTTCTAAGATAATATAAAATTTGATTATTTATTAATCCCCATGGGGGGGAAATTATTCATTTTCCTCACGGGAAATTACGCCCTTGTGCCCTTGTGGAAAGTGGCCGAGGAATGCAGATGAATATTAAAGTGACAGTGCTCGATTTTACTATCATATCAGCGCTGTTGGGAGGAAACCTCAATATGGCTATCTTTCAAAAATTGAATTAGAAAAAAAGAACCTGTGTTCCTGTGTATTTCTCTTCAAACCCCCAGACTAAGGGGAGGGAATAGGATCATTGTCATTACATAGAGATTAGCAAACATTAGCATCAAGTCAACAAAGCGGTGCCGTGCGTTAATGTTTACCTCATCATAGTGGGACAGGGGAAAATGCTCCCTCTTTGTTTACCAACGACTTTGTACGATGGTGTCACGGGGAGAAACTTGCCTTGTAGATGTTCTATTTTCGCTATTTTTTAAAACCCTTTGATGTTTTGTATTCTGCCTATAATGACATGCCTGAAATAGGGACACCAGCTTAAAAGTGGTTACGTTTCTTGGAAAAAGGAAAGGAAAAACTGCAACGATAACAATGTGGGGGAGGGAAGGGGAGAAAGTGAAAGAAAGTCTAACTGCTCCGACTTACCTGTTAAAATTGGATACACACTATAGCTGCAGCGGGGTTCAAACCAGCGACCGTTCAGTGTCAGTGACAATCAATCTATCCCTAAAACAACCCGTTGGAAAGTGAGGACCAGCCTAAATATTTGCCTTTCTATATGTCCTCAGAGCGATAGAAGTATTGGACAATAGCAGGCAGGCAGGCACGCACGCACGCACAGATGCACACACATACGTACGCGCACGCACACACGCACACGCCTATGTGATATATGAGTATGCATTTGATCAGTGGGGACATCACTTAACAGGAGGAGTCTGGCTATAAAATGGATTACTTCCCAGCTTCTCAGCACCGCAATAAATTAGGACACATTTGTCCAAAAAGGAAAGGTGTGGAACAAGAGTCACAAGAGTCAATGGAGTTGAGAACAAATTGTCTCTGTCGGGTGGAAACCTCATATGTCCAAAACTGTTACTTTTCAGGATTCAAATCCAAAAGTAGAAAAAGTAGCAGATCCACAAGCTCAAAACGCGTCGCTTCGAGCTTGTGGATCTGCTTCTTTTGATGCTTTCGTGTGACGCTGTAGTATGATCAAATAGGGCGTTAATTTACGAAAAAAACACAAAAAGTTAGAACATGGAGATAAGAGGTTTCTGTTTTCTGGTTTAAGCTAAAGTGTTCAAATGTGAAGTTAGAGCAGTGGTTCTTTCCCAACATATTCTCACTCTGAAGCCGTCCTAATAGTGACGGCATGGGACAGGATGTGACCAAAATGTCAAACGTTTGACGTGACGGGGGCACCGTTCACGTCATAACCCCGCCCATCCTGGAATGCTGAGGTGCCGTTCTCAAACCCAAGACGCAGAGAGAGGGTGACATGTTAAGTGGTCAGATGGGTGGGCCGCGTACATTTTTAGAGTGTGTTCATTTTAATGATCAATCAATCGATTGTGTTCCGGGTTAAAAAAAGAAAGAAAAAAAAAAGTTTTTTTTTCTTCTTTTTTTTCTCTTTTTCCACACAGAACCAGGAGATAACATGCATACAAACTGGCTCAATAGCGCCCCGTGCCAAACAGGACAATGTGGTATTGCAGATGAAAGTGCTTTATAAGCCAGAGAGAAGTTAGTTGGAATGAGTATATCTGAGGCTTGATTATAGGCTCAAACCTTTTGAAAAACGTTTGAGGGACATAAACAATATGATATTAAATATTATTATTATTTTTTTTAATTCATGGTGTAGTCCCTAAGTTCCTAGTTTTAAGTGCTGGTATCACAATAAAAAATATTATATTATTAATATAAATGTATATTAATGTTCCACCGCGGTGCATCTGGCTTTGTCGAGCGTCTATACGAACACAATTGGCCCGTGAACGGGTGAGGGGAGTCGGGCCGGTGGGGAGGGTGGTATTTGTCACTGCACATACTCCTATGGGATGGAGCGGAGTGTTGGGCGGGAGGAGTAGGACGGAGGCTCTACGTCCTCCCGGTGGAGGCTCCTCACTGGCAGGTGAGTCAGTAGGATACAACAGACGTGACCACACAAATGAATTGGCATAAACGACTAAATTGTGGAGGAAAAGGGGTAAAAAGCACAAGAATGGATGGTGAATGAGGCCCATTGTCTACTAATACTTCAATTAACATTTGGCCCTCACAAGTAAAGTACACGCACGCACATTTTCCTGTTAGCTTGTTCTTGGCTCGTGTAGCACAGACTCTAAACACACACATTATCACTGCAATTACCCTTGACTTAAGAGTGTACTACTCTACCTCAACCTGCACCGTGGAAGGCTTCCCGCGTGTGTGATATTACTATTATTATTATGAGGCATTTTACATCGCCGCCGGAAAATGAGCCTTGATTACCACTTTCACATTATTGCCAAAATATATTATTATATTGGTGCTTGGCTGTTGCTGTTTTGTTGTTTAATGTTTGCATATTATTAAACAGGAGAGATTCATGTGTGGTGTCCTTGCATAACGTTGCCGTCGCGGGCAGAAACCTCTTATCTCCTCCATATTTGAACTTTTAATGTTTTTTTCGCAAATTAACGGCCTACTTCATCATACTGTGTCACACAAAAGTTACGCAACGCGTTTTGAGCTTGTGGATCAGCAATTTTTGCTGCATTTTAATTTGAATCCTTGAAAAATTACAGTTCTGAACATATGAGGTTTCCACCCGACAGGAAAAAACGTTAATAAAGGCTGGCTCCCATGCGGAAATGAAAATAAATGAAAGGTAATGGGGGCCTATAAAGTGCTTCCTGTTTACCTTTTCATGTTATGTATTAATAAACGCATTCTCTTTTACAGACTTTACTTGCACTTAACACACATTAACCCTGGCCTCCATATTTTGGGCAGGTCATTAGGCAAACATCTTAACCACTTATGCCCTATTAAAAAAGGAGAAAAAGTCAACATATTTTTAGATTAGCATATCTACAAGCTCACATCGCATGATGACACACTGTGAGCTTGCAGATTGTCTATTTTCAAAATAATAAAAATAATAGGGCTGACATTTAAAAGTGGTTATGTATTTTGTGTTATGTTGATATAATGTTGTAATGTACAGATAAGTTTATTTTTTTATGTCAAAAGTCCCTAAAAAGTCCAATCTTAATTACTTCCTATCAAATGCAAATGTACAGGGTGATAGCATCAGCAAGCGGCAGCCCTGATTAATAATTTGAATCATGATTTCATTCACCCGTGTGATTCATTAGCTCATTTGTTCTTCCACATGCACCTGATTTTTATTAGGGAGACACTCTTGGGTTGCTTTAAAAAAAAACATAAACAGTATGTTAAAAGATGTATCTGAAAATATTTGACGTAAGAAATAGGCAATGCAGTAATATAAACATGCCTCAGCATTGCCTCTTTCTCTCTGCCTCTCGACACAAACAGCTACGCTATTATGAGCTGCGTGTGTTAGATGCCGTGGATCCCATAGCCCGAGGGAACGGGATGGTCGGCTGAGACTGTGATTGGTCGAGGCACAACACGCCTCCTTTCCAGAGGAAAACTTCAAAATAAAGCAAGGAAAAAGAGCCATTTCATGATGTCTTTAAAAATCTGTGGTTCTAAACGTTATGTCCGGGGATCGACCAGGAGCACAAATGGACCCTTTCTGGGGTCCGTAACTCTCCAGGGTCTGTCCCTGCATGCTTGCTGCCCCAATGCATGCTGGGATAAGCTCCAGCCTCTCGCGACCTCAAATTAAATTAAGCATGCATAAAAGAACAATTAATGAGGTAATTAAGACGATAAGGTCACTGGGAGATATAATAACCTTTGATTTGGAGGTCACACCACCAGGCATTCTGACCCCTCCGGGCGGGTGTCCCCTCCTCCCCAGCGTGAGGGAGGATGAGGAGGCCTGACAGGGGGCAGGGAGGGAGGAGGAAGGCCCTGAGGGGGGTGAGGAGATGGCTCTTCATCATCTCTACCCCCGGATAGGAAGAGACGTGGCACTCCCTCGCTGGGTGCCCGTCTACCACCGTACCGTGCCGCCGCTCTGATACCAGGCAGTGGTGGAAAGTAACTATTTACTCAAGTACTGCACTTATGTCAATTATTTTAGGTACTTTTACTTTTACTTAAGTTTATTTCCATTTATTTTATACCGCATCTCAGACAGCTTATACTTTGCTTATTTGAAAATTGCCAATCTATAAGCTCACAATGCATCACATTGCGACGCGACGAGAGGTTGTAGACTGTAGAGCTTGTAGCTCTGCCGTTTTGATGAAATGTTGACACATTTAAAAAAAAAAAGTATCTGCATTCTGCATAATGACTACTTTTACTTTTGGTACTTAAGCATATTTTGATGCAAATACTTTTGTACTCAAAGAACACAGTTCTTTCACTTGTAACAGAGTATGTTTTTTTTATATCGCAGTATTTTATTCAAGTAATAAAGAATCAGAGTAGTTCTTCCACCACTGGAGATGATGGCTCATCACCATCATCATCATCATCTTCTCCCAGATAGGAGTAGACGTGGCGTTCCCTCTCTGGGCGCCCGTCTAACCCCCTTCCTCCTTCTCCCTGCCTGTACAGCGCCACTCCTACCAGGAAACGTCTACGCATCAAAACCCATTAAAGTGTCAAGCCTCTCCTCACGGGGCCCTCAGGGGCTGGAACCAGGTCACAACGCTCACGGAATAAACTTATGGATACTTTTTTATTTTTTTCTCCCTTCCTTCCTGCCCTGGTTTTCTGACAGTCACACAGATGTCACGTCGTTTGTTCGTTGCTGTCAGGGCAGAAACCTCTTATCTATTTTTTTGTGTTTTTTTGTTTCTTAAATTAATGCCCTACTTGATCATATTACAGCGTCACACAAAAGCATAAAAAGTAAGCAGATCCACAAGCTCGAAACGTGGCACGAAGCGACGCGTTTTGAGCTTGTAGATCTGCTACTTTTGATATTTTTTGGATTTCAATCTTCAAAAAAGTAACAGTTTTGGACATGGAGATGAACGCTGAGAGGAGGATACAGAGAATGGCTTGTCTCTCTCAGTCTCTGTCTCTCTTCAGCTCTCTCTATTAGTGGTGGAAAGTAACTAAGTACATTTACTCAAGTCGTGTGCTTATAACCACTTAACCCGATATGGTTGAGCGGAGTTCCTCAGGGTTCTATACTAGGGTCTTTTCTGTTTTCTGTTATTGTGGGGAAAGCTTTCACTGAAAATAGCCGATCGACAAGCTTTTGAGGTAGATTTGGATTATTATTACAATTAAGCCATATTTTAATTGTGTCCGTTCAAAAATAGCCGATGTAAAACGCTTGGTACTTTTAAGTATATTTTGATGCCAATACTTTGTATTTTTACTCAAGTAACATTTCAAATCTCTCTCTCTCTCCTCTCTCTCTCTCTCTCATATATACCATCTCTCTCTGCAATGTTCCAGCGCTCATTTGCATATGTATACGGGCACCATATGCTAGCTGACAAGATTTACTGTACAATATGGCAACGTTTGGCAGAAGGATGAGAAACGTGTACACACACACACACACACACACACCCACCCCCTACTCCCGCAGTGTCACTGTTTTCTCACCTTTGACCGTGGCTCACATTAACCTCTCGGCTGCCTCTGCAACCTGTTATACTCGGGTAATGGGATGTCAAAATTTCACTTTTTCTTCACCTCGACCATATACATTTCTTGAAAAACAAACTAAGTTTGGCTAATATGTTTACGTGGTGTTGGGAGGTAAGACAGGCAGGTGTGTGTGTGTGTGTGTGTGTGTGTGTGGGGGGGGTGCTGACACTGATACTTTCCCTACTTAGAATTTCAAATTCAGCTACAAGCAAAGTGAAGGGGAAAACAGAAAGTGGAGGAAGGAAAAACAGCAACGCACCTCACTGGCTGTTTATCTTGGAGGTGACATCTAACAACCTCTCCTCTGGTAATTAGACTTCTGCGGCGCACATATAGGACACACGCACACATACACACACGCACACGCACACACACAAACTTGCGTGTGCCATAAAGTGCTCCCTTGATTATATATTTCCTCGTTTTCTCTCTCCCTACCTCTCTCTCTCTCTTCCACCACCAGTCATTCACAGCCATTTCCATTCTGATTGTGTTAATGGCATGGACATACACGCACGCACGCGCGCACACACACACACACACACACACACACACACACACACACACACACACACACACACACACACACACACACACACACACACACACACACACACACACACAGAGCGCGGTGGCCAATAACGACATTGGCATGTGAGTCATCTCCAATAGCTCATCATGCAAATGGTGATAAAAGTGTCTGTATGTACGTGTAGGTTGTGTGTTAAATGTACTTGTGTGCGTCTGTGTGCATGTCATCACTGACGTCGGCGGAAACTCCAACCAAAATGGCGACAGCTACCACACACACACACACACACACACACACACACACACACACACACACACACACACACACACACACACACACACACACACACACACACACACTGATTTATGTCAAGCCTATAACTACAAGGTTGAAGTGTGATCAATGCGGTATGCTGCCTCTTCATTATTAACCCACAACAATAAGATGACAGAGAGAGAGGCATCACACGCTTTGAAAAAGGGGAGGAGAGCCCTGGTGGATCAACCACTATCACACAGACACAAGACAACATTTTAGTGATAGGAGAACATTAATAAACACCTGTACACCAGACGTGACAATAAAGTTGATTCTTGATCCATTGGAAAACATGCAGGTGACATACAAGGTTTCCTCCCGACAGCGTCGATATGGTCTATGCACTAACTGGCTGAGCCACCAGGCACCCCTGCTTGATCTATTCTAAAGGATGTGTGTGTGTGTGTGTGTGTGTGTGTGTGTGTGTGTGTGTGTGTGTGTGTGTGTGTGTGTGTGTGTGTGTGTGTGTGTGTGTGTGTGTGTGTGTGTGTGTGTGTGTGTGAACTGTGAAGACACATTGGATAGGGAGATGGCTCATAAAACAGGCATGGATCATTAGCTCTATGTGTGAAGGACCCGGCCTGGAGAACAGGCCTGTCTATAAAGACAGCAGGAAGAACCAGGAGAGAGATTTAAATACCATGACAACATACTCACACTATAGGTGTTTAAACACAGCATTTAACCACACACACCAAGTGTCACTAGGGGACGCTAGAGTCAAATTAGTTTCATATGATATGACACTATTGTCATAATATATATATACATTCACGAATAGTGTGTGTAGAGTGAGTGAGTGAGTGAGTGAGTGACATATGTAATATGACACTATGTAATATGACACTATTGTCATGATACATTCACGAATAGTGTGTAGAGTGAGTAAGTGAGTGACTCCAGCGTACCTCGAGAACCGCCTCACCGATCTCCTTGACACTCAGCGTGCGTATCTCAGAGGACCCGGGTGAGTAAGGCGCTAACTGGGAAGTCGGTCGGATGAGCGAATCGAAATTATCAATAAATCCGCAAATCCCCCTATATGGAGTATACCCGGATGTCATCAATATGAGGTACTGACGTCATAAACTGGCCCGCCCATACATGAGGCACACAGAACTCACACAGAACTAAAAGGGGCATAAAAGGGAAGGAAATCTCCATTATATGGGTATAACAAAACAAAACAAAACTGTGACAGACAGACAGGTACAACGAGTACTCTGACTACGGGTACAACATGCTGTCGTGGGTGATTTGTCTGAACATTTTTTTTTAAACATTTAACACAAACCCCAGCATCCGTATTATGGTAAAAGCTTTTGCAGAAAATAGCTGATCAACAAGCTGTGAGCTTGTCGGTCAGCTTTTTTTTGTAAAAGCTTTTCCCACAATAACAGAAAACTGAAAATACATTAGTATAGAGCCCTGAGGGACTCCTCTCAACGATATTGGATTTAAGTACAGTAGATATATAGTAGTGGAGACAAAAAAAAATATTAATCCTATTCTGGCGCATGTGCGCACGCACACATACATGTAGGTACGTGCGCCTGTGTGTGCACGTGCAGCATGCCCCAACAGGGCCACCCCAGTGATAAAAGTCTGAACGTGCCACTGCTCGTTCTCCAAACGCGAACCTTAGTTGTGGTTCTGGGCTGGTGCACAGTGACAGCGGGGCTGGGAAAGCAGTGAACTATAACATGGTATAGAGTACAATTACAATACGATTCAGATCTACAATGTGCATATCTTCCAAACAGCCGGTTAAAATCTCAAGGGTGGTGTAATGCATATGTAAAGGTTAGGTTGAAAATGGGTGAAGTGGTCCTTTAATGCGCGCGCACACACACACACGCACACACACACACACACACACACACACACACACACACACACACACACACACACACACACACACACACACACACACACACACACACATACGCATTCAGCACCATGGACAGCGTGCACACACACGAACAAATGCACACAAAACCAACAGTTCAGCACCATGGACAACGCACACGCAACCTAAGAGTTCAGCACCATGGACAGCATGTGCGGGCAAACACACACACACACACACACACACAAACACACGCGCACACACTTACGTGATGGCCCGCACACACAGACACACCCGTGTATCCGTTCAGCACCATGGACAGCACGCACACAAACAAACAAACACACAAAACCAACAGTTCAGCACCATGGACAGCAAACATGACATTTTGGAACCCAACTCAACCAGTTATGTTGGTCCAAGGGGCAAACCCCCTACCCTGGAATTGAAGCTCACTTCCGTGTTCTCGTTCAGCCTGCTGTTCCTATTAATGGCCCAGCAGATATGTTATTTCGCCTTCTACCGGTGGCAATACATTATAATCTCAATATAAGTCAATGAGGTTTTGGGCGAACTTTACACTTGATTTTAATACCTTAGTAAACTTTTTCATAAACACTTTATGTTTTCAATCGCTAGTTTAAAGTATTTTTTTTAGTCAACATGATATGCGTTTAATAAATTATGGTCCCATTAATTTGAAAATGTTTCTAGGGTTTCTACTGGTTCTACCAAGTGAAGACCCGCCTTCGCTGCGGTTGCAGCCAATAGCATTCATTTCCGGCTGCATTTCGGACCGGATATATAAGTGGATTCGAAATCGGATTTGAAATCGCTGAAAATAGGCTTCATTTACGGTCTATAGAAACCAATGGCATAACGTTGTCCATATCTTTTCACAGTCTATGTGTTGGACACATATTACATGTGATGCAATATAAAACATAAAATAATGGTCAGAGAGATAAGATGATAGAAAGACACAAAGTCACATATTTGGGTACAAACCCTACAGAGAGAAACCACCTGCTGGCCTCAGATTGCTCAGAGGCCTTCAGGCCTGGAAGCGGAGAGCAACCATAGAGCAAAACACAGACGAGTCGTTCCGAATTTCTCATGTGACGCTGGCGTAATGGGGAATTGTAACACACAGCTCGCAACATCATAAATTTGATTACATTACATTGCAACCGTGTGAGCCCGTGAGCCATTTTCCAAGGCATCATAAAGGAAGAAGAAAAAAGCTATATAACTAAGTTACCACGGGTAGAAACAGAGAGAGCAGAAGAAAAATGAATCAAGCCATTTTCTTTTTAACAGCCTGGGCGCTGGCGAGATATTATAGTTGTGTTGTTGGGAGCTTTTTATGAGCTCTGCGGGCTGATGTGATGCGCTCATTCCGATCGAAGCAGAGGCGAGGGAGGAGAGCAGAACATTTTAATGGTTCACATATCCCTTAGGGCAGAAACCTCCTATCTCCATGTTTCAACTTTTTATGTTTTCTTTTCGTAAATTAGCACACTACTTCGTCATACAAGAGTGTCGCACAAAAGTAGTGAAAATGTCAGATCTCGACATAGCCTACGAGGTTTCCCCCGGACAGCACCAATGGACTATAGGCCTAGCCTAATGTGAGACAAAACAATAACCCAGGCTACCTTCTCAGCTCCATTCAAAACAATTTAAACCCTAATAACCCATGTAGCCTAAATGTTCAGGTAGGCTACATAACCCATGCAAATGTAAAACAGTTATATGCAAATTTTAGGGACGACAAAAGAAGTTCCAATGCACATACCACCACACAAATGTATGTGTTGTATAAATCATCTAATTTTAGCTCAAAATCCAACCGATTAGCTGTCAAGAGGTAGGCCTACAGCAGCCTATGTAGATTCCAATCAACATTAGGCCTACTGTTGGTAGGGCGAGGCAAGCCATTTAGGCTACAAGACACTATAGCTCAATAGCCTAAAACGATGAAAAACAAGTATTTGTATTATGACTATTATTATTAGGCTATTATTTATGAAGCATTTGCTGTAGGCTACAGTAGCCTATATAATCTTCCAACTCGTAGGCTGCACGGTGGGACGAAGCCGCCAAAAACAAGAACAAACCCCCACAATGAGAGATACTCGATCCCTATAACGAGACTCTTGTCATAATAATTCACCATAAGTTCCATCAACACTTAATTCATAGCTATAAGCTATATTATATCGTTGCTGTCGGGCAGAAACCTCGCATCTCCATAATTCAACTTTTTAATGTTTTTCCCCTTTAAATGAATGACCCTAGTTCACCATACAAGAGGGTCGCACATAAAACTAGTGAAAAGAGCTGATCTACAAGCTCACAAAGGGTTACGATGCATGTTGTGAGCATGTAGATCGTCTATTTTCACTGGTCCGAGTGGCGCAACAAGACACGTCTCCTCCGTGAGAGAGAGAGAGAGAGAGAGAGAGAGAGAGAGAGAGAGAGAGAGAGAGAGAGAGAGAGAGAGAGAGAGAGAGAGAGAGCGAGAGAGAGAGAGAGAGAGAGAGAGAGAGAGAGAGAGAGAGAGAGAGAGGAACCACAGTTTAACAACGGGAGATACGTGATCTTCAGTTCGATGCGGGGTGTTTCCCGACCGAACCAAGAAGTCAAACGCGCACGCACACACACACACACACACACACACACACACACACACACACACACACACACACACACACACACACACACACACACACACACACACACGCACACGCACACACGTCAAAAAATAGATTCCCGATTATGCACTCCGGCACAAAACGGTGTGTGTGTTATAATAACATTGCATCGTCTCAGTTCGTTCATAACACACACACACACACACACACACACACACACACACGCACGCACGCACGCACACACACGCACGCACACGCACACGCACGCGCACAGCACGCACGCACGCACGCACACACACACACACACACACACACACACACACACACACACAGTGCAGAGAGATGCACCTGCTACATTCAGCACCCGCCTCCCTCCCCCCGACTCAACACCTCCCCACCCTCTTCAACAAAACCAAAACCAGATGATTCAGAAAATGCGTTATGAAGCTCCGAACCCCACGGTGCTTATCAGAACAGTTCAACACAGAACATAGTGCCGAGAATCACTTGTTTCGCTGCAGTCTCTGACTGTCATCACCATTATCACCACCATCATCATCAACTTGTAACGGAATGTATAGGCTACCTGGAAGACACTTGATTCAAAGCAGGGGCAAAGAATGCTTCGTTTCCGTCTATCCATCCATCAATCTATCCATCCATCCATCCATCCATTCAGCTATAGGCTATATCAATCCATCCACCCGTCCATCCATCTTAATCTGTCTGTCTCTCTGACTCCCCGTCTCCCTCTCTCTCTCTCTCTCTGTCTGTCTATATCTCTCTATCTATCCATCTATCCATCTATCCATCTATCTATCTATCTATCTATCTATCTATCTATCTATCTATCTATCTCGTCTCTCAGTGATGGAGAGGCTCGCTCAGGGGAACAGGAGAAGAACCCCGCAAAAGCAGAATGAGAACGGGGCGGTTTTCTTTTTCTTTCTCTGTTTTTTTTCTCCCTTGGAAACTCATTTACATTTGTTGGCGTATGATTATTAAACAACCCAACCGGACCCCGATACCTCTGTGGTAACGATCGGGTGACTGACTGACAGACAGACATCTCACGCATGTGGTGGTGTGGTGGGTGCGGGATTTTTTTGGAGCTGCTGAGCAACCCCGGACCTAGGCTGCCTCCCTCCCGCATGGACTATAGCAATAAGTCCCAGTGGCAGGTCGGATAAATATAAGCCTCATATTTCTCATGCCAAAAACCCCCCCAAAGGACCTGATCTGCAACCAGATCTGGACCAGATCAGGTCCTTTTTATTATCGGCAAGCGACACCCTCGTACTACGGAGTGGAGTGCACAAGCGAGCCTCTCTTGCAGCATTCTTTCGGCGACGCTCCTTGGGTTTTGGGCACCGAAAAACGCACCCCATGTGCGAGGACGTTCCAAAAGCAATACCCTTCCCTTCTCCAGCCACAATGAAAACTATTCATATTTCTACGATCCCGTTACAATTCAGCATTAAAAGTCATCGGAGGGACTGAAAGAGAAGTGATCTTACCTTTTATATTCTCAGTGACAAGAAGAGAGTTCCTCTCGCTTTCTTCTCCAAACCAAATAGAATAAAGCCCCCTCACATCTTCATCATGAACCACATATATATATATATATAGATATATATATATATATATATAAAAAACAAGAGAATACAGAATAATCCTTGTATTATGGATGTGTTTTGTTTCCCTTATTTGCGTCGGGCAGCAGATCCAAAGAGGATAGTGTTGTTTGTTTTAAATCTCAACGCACGGTTGTTTTAAAATCCACCCTTCCTTCCTCTTCCTCCCCGGTGCAGGCGCTCTGTGTCGGTGCGCGTCTGGATGAAGGACCGTTAGGATGAAGGACCGTGGTGGTGCTGGTGGTCCGCCGTGCGCTGCGCTCCTCACTGCGTTCACATAGACAACCACAGGCACTGGAGCTCCAGCAATGATGTCATGCACCACCCTCCTATGTCTCTCTCTCTCTCTCTCTCTCTCTCTCTCTCTCTCTCTCTCTCTCTCTCTCCGCCTCTATCTCTCTCTGCTTCCCTCTCTCTCTCTCTCTCTCTCTCTCTCTCTCTCTTCTCCTCTCTCTCTCTCTCTCTCTCTCTCTCTCTCTCTCTCTCTCTCTCTCTCTCTCTCTCTCTCTCTCTCTCTCTCTCTCCCTCTCTCCCTCTCTCCCCCTCCTACTCCTCCACTTGACGTGATGAAGTCACGCCGTTCCCCCACGCCTCGCCGGAGGTGTCGTCCTCCACTCGCATTCGTCGGCTCCTCTTTTCCCGGGACCAGACGGAGGGTAAGGTAAGCATGAAATTGACCAATGCCCGCCCGCCATGCCCTCCCTTAAAGCGAAAGCATTTTCGTCACACACTGACGGGTGGAAACCTCGTATGTCCAAAACTGTGTTCCAATGGATCCATAGTTATTTTTTTGTCACAAGTTCTTGTTAATACTTTTCATTGGTTCGATATTTACACAGCACAGACGTAACCACTTGCAACACTTTTCATTAAAAAAATAGCAGATCTACAAGCTGACAATGCCTGACACTTTGTGAGCTTGTAGATCTGCTATTTTTGCTACTTTTTGTGTGAAGTAGAGGCTATGATGAGGCTATGATGCCCTGCCCTACAATATGATGTAGGGCAGTGGTTCACAAAATGGGGGTCGGGACCCTGGGGACGCCAGGGGGGTCCACAATTGTTTGGTTTTTTTTGGGTGGGGGGGGGGGGGGCAGATGATTAGCTCAATCTGCAACATTGTTTTCTCACTCAACAGTAAACAAACCAACATACAGTATAAGTGTAGACACTAGACAGGGTATCTGCACATTTCTAAAGTTACAATGTAAGGACTTATAGGGACTTATTATCTTTTTAATACAAAAATGGCCAAATTGTCAAATATTATGCAAGAAATATACAAACATTGTAAACAATAGCTAATCTACAAGCTGAGATGAGCTTGAAGTTGAAACGTTTGGGAACCCTTGATGTAGGCCCTACAGGTTTTGGTAAATTAGCCTAATACCCTACATTGTGGGGTATTAATTTACCAAAACCTGAAAAGTTGAAATAAGGAGATACAAGGTTTCTTCCCGACAGTCCTTTTAGCAGGGCCTATCTGCTTGGTCAGAGATGAGATAAAGACACCGCTACCGAGACTTATGTCGGGGACTTTAAGTATCGACAAATCAAATTAAACTTCCTTAAGCAGTTGGAAGTTACTGATTATGCCACTGAGAGCATAAATAAAACGTGAGAGGGCTTTCAATCAATCAATCAGCTTCAAGTTCAGATGCTGTGTTGAGTCTTAAAGTGGCAGGTCCATTTTGACACATCAAGGCAAGCCTTGAGATAGGCTACCCCATACACCCAATATTCAGTCAACAATGGTAACAGTGGTAACATTCTGAATATAAAACTTGCTAAACGGAATCAGTGTCAGGGGTTTTCAAAGTTAGACCCAAGCGCAAAAGACACAAAAACATGACATGGTAAACAGACAGGTAAATACACTTAGTTGGAACTACTGTAACAAGATACAGGTGAACTCTAGGACAATCAGGGACAAACAGGACACAGGTGACACAAGTTAACAATAATCACAAAGTAGAGAGAGACAAGACAGGCAACAACTACAAGGGAAGGCAGGAAACACAAGACCGTTACTTCAAAATAAGGTACAGCAACACAAAAGATCCTGACAATCTGGAAAGAGGAATCCGGGTTCCGAGTGAAGCTCGACCTCCAGACATAAATGATGTCCAATAAATATTATTTCTTGGAATTTAGTCTAAATTATTTAGGCTAGCCTACTCTCTCTCTCTCCAATAACCTTTTTTCCATCGCTATGAATTTTTAAATGTGTTTTCTGTAAAGCAGAACAGAGAATCAAAGCAGTGGTTCCCACCCTTTTGTGGATTGGGGCCCAATTGAAAATCTTGAAAGCGTTCGCCACTTAAAAGAATCCATGGTTAATAAGCTTTATATGCCTTAATACATTATAATTGCCCTGTATAACAAAAAAATAAATTCAAAACACCTTAAATATTTTATTTATTTTCGAAATAAATAGTTCATCTTTTACTCAAGGGAGACAACGACCGAAGTTGATGATGTCAACAGTAACATTTATTATTATTACTATTATTATTATTATTATTATTATTATTATTATTATTATTATTATTATTATTACCCTTATTATTATTACCCTTATTATTATTATTATTATTATTATTATTATTATAATAATAATAATTATTATTATTATTATTATTATTATGTCATTTGTCCATGTGTGGTCCAGCCCTATGGAATGTATGGAATGCATGTGCTAATAAAACGTCTTTAAAATATTGTTTTGATGCTAATATTAACCTTAGAAAGTATTAAGTTGTTTTTAGTTATGTTTAGGTTAAGTACGATTAC
The DNA here is from genome assembly GCF_963280865.1 of Gymnoscopelus braueri. Classification (NCBI taxonomy): domain Eukaryota; kingdom Metazoa; phylum Chordata; class Actinopteri; order Myctophiformes; family Myctophidae; genus Gymnoscopelus; species Gymnoscopelus braueri. The sequence goes on along the minus strand of NC_137607.1, from coordinate 44,201,356 downwards.
CAAAATGTGGGTAAATGTAATCTTTGGTGCAAGTTACCCATAAGAAAATCACTTTTGATTGATTGAATACTTTAATAACAGTTTGCAATTAGTACACAGGTACGATTTACAATGATTGTTAAAAGGATAACACCAAAAGCCCTAAGGGCTTCTTTCCATTGTGGTCCTGTGAATTCAATTCATTAAGACATTTAAAGACATACAATAAAGGCATTTAGAGGTTAGGCTTAGGGTTTGGGGTTGGAATTAAGCCTGATTTATACTTGCACACCGGTGTCGTGCACCAGAAATTACAGATCCAAAAGCGCTCATGTCATGATCGTGATGGGTGTTGTGACTCAAGGTCTTTGGGGGGACTGAGGGCAAACAAAGAACTTTGGGGGGGATAAAAAAAATAAAAAAAAACATGTTGAGTGAAAATTGTATTTTGAAAATTGTATTAAAAAAATAATAATAAGTGATTTTGTACCTACACTTAAAAAGAAAAAGAAAAAGGATGTTACAATAGTTGTTATGTGTTTCCACACGGACCCAGTTGAGGGGAACACACACCAGAGCAGCCAGGCTGAAGGAGCCATGGTATAAATGTTATGCTACGTTCTATGTACAAGTTTAATAAAGTGTAAGCAGCTAAAAGTGCTTCAACCGTCCATTCTTGTAATATGAGGGGCAAGAATGAAACACATGACACCTATAGGGAGTGTCTATATACAACTCAGCCTTTACGGTTAGAGATTAAAACGCCACAAAAAAGGTAGAAATTGCATCTTAAATGTTGATGTCCTCACAAATATAGTCATCCCAGCATGTGTGTGCATGTTTGTCATGCAACCCCCCCTCTCCATCTCTTCTCCAAGAAAATATAAAGAGAAACCAACACCCACATTTCCCATAGTGCCTTATATCTCTCTTCTCATGACTTCTTTTCCCATTTCCTCTCACCTCCTTCAATCCCCCATCTCTTCCTCTCCCCTGGCCTTCCTGTGACCCCGCCATCCCCCCACATGTCCTCCCTCTTTTTCCTTAACTTCACACCTTTGGTCCATGTGTGGGAAGCACACGTCAATCAGTGCTTTAATTAGAGGAGAGGAGTTGGAGTCTGTCACCTCCTGCGAGCCAGCCGTCAGCAATCAAACGACCTCCGTGGCGTCTTCCAGGGGACTCCGGGAGAGGCCATCGGGCGCACATTGATTGGCGAAGGTTTCGCTCGCCCACACAAGACACTAATGGGGCTTTGATTGCGATTAGGGTATAACCACGTGCAGTGCCTTTCATCGTTTATTGCAGCAGTTACCTTTTTTTTTGGATCGGGGCCCACTTAAAAATATCGAAAGTGTTCGCAGGCCCACTCATCTGGCAGCCATTCGGCTATCACATAATGTATTAATGCCAATGTCAGTGTTAAAGGATCATTCTGGCGGTCTGACATATTTATTGTAATGCTTGCAAGTCGCACAGTACTCGACAATGGACGGCAGTGGCTCAGGTGGTAGAGCGGCCGCTTGGGAAACGGAAGGTTCCCGGTTCAGTGCCCAGCTCCCCCTAAGTTGGTGTCGAAGTGTTCTTGAGCAAGACACTGACTGAGCTCCAAACTGCTCCCGATGAGCAGGTTGGTGCCTTGCATGGTTTCCTCCACCGTTGGTGTGTGAATGTGTGTGTGTGTGTGTGTGTGTGTGTGTGTGTGTGAATGGGTGAATGTAATGTACATTATTAAGCCCAGCATCCGGCTTTGAAATTGAGTCTATATAGGAAGTGACAGTTCATATGGCCTGTAGTTTCGCTGTTTTACCCCTGCTGGTGTCAGAAATAAATGTTCTCCGTCCGACTTGATTTTCTTACCTTAATAAACATTGTCATAAATACTATATGCTTCCAGTCGCTAGTTTAAAGTCTTTCAATCACCATGATATGCATTTTGGTAAATTATAGTCCCATTTATTATTATATATCTTGATTGACAAGCTACCCAACCAATAGCATTCATTTCCGGTTGTGCAGGATATGACACGATAGAGAAAATGGCGGAATTGAAATTGCTGAGAAATAGGCTTCATTTACGGTCTGTAGAAACCAATGGTGTCACTCTGTCCATTCTTTTTTACTGTCTATATGGTGTTAACATAATATTGAATTTGGGAACATAGGACCCTGGAAATGTAAGACCCTGGAAACACATACTGTAGGTACACTTCAATAAACAGGCTGGTTGGGAAAATCAGAAGCTGAATATCTGAAGAGCTGGACAGAACACACAAGACAAGCTGGCAGGGAACATATGGAAATGGAACTGGTGCAGTATATACACGGGAAGCCTATGCTAAACCATATTGTGAACAGTCGCACATGAGTGATCAAAGGAGTGGAGAGTTAGAGACATGGGGGATGCAAACAATTAGCGAATGGAAATTAATAACGAGTGGAATTTGTGACACTGTTACAATGTGAGTAGGCAGTACCGAAGCTGTGAGTATGCAATTAAGTGTTTAGACCAGTATTGTCCTTCAATACTGCCAGGATCATAACAACGCAAGTGTGTGTGTGTGTGTGTGTGTGTGTGTGTGTGTGTGTGTGTGTGTGTGTGTGTGTGTGTGTGTGTGTGTGTGTGTGTGTGTGTGTGTGTGTGTGTGTGTGTGTGTGTGTGTGCGCGCACGCGTGTGTGTGAATGTGTGCATGCATGTATGACATGACGATTTAACCCATTAAAACCGGGAAAGCATCTGTGTAATTTTTGATTTTTGCGTAGGCTATTCAAAAATAGCAGATATACAAGTTTGTACATCTGCTATTTTTGAACAGTTTTGAAAAATCTTGAAAGTGTGAGAACTACTGATTTAGAGAAGGCATTTGTAGAATCGGCCTCAGGTCTTAACACATTCACCGGCAATCACGTACTGTAGATCTATGTGATGTCAGATCCAACCGTTTACCACCAATCACGTAGATCTACGTGATCCAATTTTCTTATTTTTTATTCCACAAGAGGGCGCTCTAATGCAAATCAACGGATGTGACGTCATCCCAAAAAAACGTCACGTCCGTCCGCTCCAATGATGGGGTTTTGAGAAAAACATCCCCAGCTCCATTCTTTTTTGTTGTTGATGAAAACCAGACATTTTCAACACACGATCAATCTAAAATGGTGGATCGTGGTAAAATAAATTTTGTTCCAGTGGATAGACTAACCTCGGTCCCAGCCTCACTCATCTGCGAAAAGAAGAGCCTGGTAACGACCTAAAGCAGCGAGTGTCTAGGAAGTCCTGAGTGGACAGGATTTCCGTTTCCCCCGGAAACTATATTTTTTGACCAATCACAACACTCGTTTCATTCACGGAGAATGTTAACAGATTTGTAAAGCATCAACGTCATTTCCTTGGGCGGTACTTCCGCCAAATTCAACCATTTCCGGTTGTCAACTTCCTAGACAACCAACATCCCAGGTCTTGCCCAGGGTGTGGATAGACTGGACTCTCCGACACCCCACGGACACTTTTTGGTTACATGCGTGTGCACGTTGTGGCTTCTGCGGCGCTCCATACACCAGGTAAAAAACCCTGGCAGCAGCTAAATAAAGCGGATGCATAGTACCTGGCGGTGAATGTGTTAAGGGGTTCAATTCAAGCAGGGCCAGCCGTGAAAAAAAAAGAAAGAAGAAAAAAAAAAGGTTTGCAATCATCTTACTGTATCAAAGCTTGGATTAAATCTTCAACTAAATGGCGAATGCACTTTCCTACTGGCTGGATGACATTTGATTAGCCTTTCACATCAACCAGGAGCGAAGGAAGTCGATCAAACGATGTGCAGAGCGTCATGCCGGGTGATCCCTGATGAATAATGAATCAATGACAAAGCAATTCATGGCCAGAAATCATTAGCAGTTCATACAGATGAGTGCATATTGACTGAATCATTTCTTAACCTGGCACCTCGCTGACATACATGATCATTGCAGGCATATGGGGACAGAGATACAATGTTGTTACAATGTTGTGGCTTGCAGTGGTGGAAGAAACTAGATTTTCTTAGAGCCGCAGTACGTAACTTTCCTCTTCTCCCCCGGATTTGAACCTGGTTTCCTGCGCAAGTGCTGCATTTTTTTTACCATTGAGCTAATAGAGCATGCCTGCTTGCTCAGGGGATAAATTGAATCTTGACCATCAGGTCAAAATTTGTGTCAGATCCTTTTTCCAAGTGAGACATGACCTTTGACACGATCTAAATGTCTCAATAGAAGAGCAGGGAGACAAAATACAACCACCCCAATTGTAGTTATATTGTACATACTCTACCATACAGATTGGACAAAATTACATTTAAGGAAAAGTAGCAATAATAATAATATAATAATAATAGCTGGAACTTATATAGAGCCTTTCATGAACCCAAGGACGCTTTACATTAATACCACGTTACAAGTAAAAGTTCTGTATTTAAAAAAAAACTAGTTGTTTGTGAGCTTGCAGATCGGCCATTTTAGCTGGATGTTCACCCCCAGAATAGGACCACTAGGGTTTGTTGTTTGAGTGTTTAATGCTGTCAATCTGTGATCTGATGCTCATTGTGGCTCATCGGGCGACAACAACATCAACTAAAAGCCTGAAATGTTTGAACGTAAAAGTAATGATACGATCTTGTGCAGAAATCCAATGGATGCTGGAGTCAAAATGTGTTTACTGTGATGGCAGAGTGCATTCGCACATACAGGAGATTAGATTTGTCTGGGTAGTTTGCCCACAATCAAAGAAACAAGAAATAGGAATACAAATCTAATCCTAGAATAGAAAAAACAAACAAACACTGTAAGAGTATGAAATAAGAATTCTCCTGGCATTGTTATGTGCATAATCATTTTAAGGTGTCAACATCTACTCCACTATATCAAAACCTCTTATCTCCATATTGAAACTTTTGATATTTCATAAACAAATGCCCCACTTCGTCATACTAACAGTGTCACACAAAAGTAGTGAAAATAATTGTTACTTTAAAAATAATAGTTTTGGACACCCGACAGCAATGATATACTATATTACTATGTAATATAAATACAGTATATAATACTATATTTACAGAATATGTTTACAATGTAACATTGTACTAATTATACAGCAAATATACAGACAAATCCTCAAAGAAACAAACCCTGGCATTACTGAATAATGATGAATCAATGAGTGACTTTAAATGTAATTGGACCCAGCAATTTTTTATACTGGATTCAGAAGAAATATCCATCAGAGCTGGTGGTCCTGTGGTGAGAGAGCAGTCTTTGATGTTCTGAAGCTAAATGGATTATGTATGTACAGTCAAGTAAATAAGTGGATCGTTTTTTCATGGTAGGAGGCGCGATTGCATCAGAGCAGGACTGTGCATATATCCTGTTATGTCCGAAATGTAGTACTATCGTTTGAACTGTTTGCCCAGATGAAACCAAAACAAGTTTGCCTCACACATGCCTCCCTCTGGCTGTAGCATGTTTCAATTCAGATTTTGTGCACAGGGTAAATATATAATGTTGTTCAAAGATATAGAAGAAACATATTTACATATTTAACTTTGAGTTGAATGCTGTACTCTTCAATCACTGGAGGGAAATGATAAATATCACAAAACTGTAATTTCCTACATTTATAGTAGAGTACATAAATACGATTATACGACGATTTTTCCTCGCCAACAAAATCCCATGTATCCACATACACCGGTGGGTCCGTCCTCTTTCCTTGCAAGCCTTCCTTTCACCCAGAGCAATAAGGCCAGAGCAAGTACTCTGTGTGCCGAGATGTTTACTTTTGCTCTGAGAAGGTTGCTATTGTTTGCCTGACAAACAAAAGTGTCTCCGCTGAAAAGTCGCTGCGTTTCTGGAGCACCCTCCAAGCCAGGCTGGTCGCCAGAGAAAAGGTTGACACTGTACGTTAAACACAAGATATACAAGAATGTATACTATTACTATAGAATTTTAACCCCAAAAACGTAGCTTATCAACGTTTCCGGATGTGCGACTTGTTGACTCGATCAAGTCAAGAGCAATTTCGATGGACATAACTAATGACTAATTATTTACTGTTTTCCGCCAATAGGTATGCATTTTGAAAGGCACTGAGACAGCAGCAGTGGGCTTTGCACGTTCTTCTACAGTAGGTGCACCATGCTCGGGTGTACCTCTTGGGGCTCCAGCCCGCTGCTGATGGCATGCCTGCCTTGAAATGTTGATGCACTGTATCCGTGGTTTGCATTAATGTACAATGTAGGGGTGATATGAATTTTGCCTTGATTAATGAATGATTTTTGTGTGTGTGAAAGTGAAAAGAGCAAATCTACAAGCTCATTGGAGCCGGTTTTGTAGATCGGCTAGTTTCAATATTTGTGTACACCACCATTGTACAATAAAGTATAATACAGGGACAGGTAATTAATCAGACTAACTGACTTAGTCGATAATAAATAATCAATTAGAATTGTTTTGTGTCTATTCGTAAGGAATTTTCTTTTTTTTTAATTGTTCAATTAACCTACAGGAACAAGATTAAGCAACGCAAAAAAAGCTAATATACCCTGTTGAGAAACCCTGGTGAAAGACCTGTCATATACTTATGCTGAAAATAGCCGTAGATTGGTTTATAGATTTAATTGCAATTAAAAGATATAATTGAGATTGATGGTTCTGTGACCATCCTGTACATATCTGATACAATGGGTTGTCATAGTGACATAACCTTAAGATTATACTCGTTTAAATATACTTCCTTATTAAAACACTTGTTTCAGGTAAAGAGAATGGGGCTTTTACATTAATGTCATCATTGATGTGCCTCGTATATGTGTCGTGCTGTTTACCCAGAATGCTTTGCTTCAGTCGGGTTGGGCTCATGGTGTGCGAGACAGCGAATACAGCCAAGGCTTGTAGAGGTTCTGTTTGTTACCATGGCAATCCAAATAAGCACCGCAGAGAGAAACAATGATCTATAGTCTGGAGTTTCTCACCAAACAATTTAAAAACAACAAAAAAAATGAGATCTCTACTCTGACAAAATAATTGCTGGCATTAAAAAAGCGGTGCATTACGGGTTATTCAATAATGCCCCTGCATCGTGCGTTGTAAATGCTTTGCTTCTGAAATGGCTTTGGGGGGATTTTGAAGACACATTTTGTGTGTGATCGCTGTGTGCGATGCTCACTGGTGCATTTCAGTGCAAGAGACTGGTTGCTTTCCCAAAACAAACAAACAAACAAACATACGTTCATTCGAAAGAAACACACGCAGCACTGGGCCTCTCCTCTCCTCACCAGAAAAATACTGCCTGCACTGCGTGTTAGTTACACGAGTGTTTGCCTGCCGAGAGAGTGTGCAAGTAGGCAACTTGACATGATGGAGGGCGTGGGTCTTAAACAAGAGTGAGTGTAGATGGAGGCAGTGCTGTACAAGGCGATAAATGGCCTATAACGCAGCTCTGTAACAGCTCTGAGAGGAGAGGGGACCGCTGGGTGTAGCAGCCATGCAGAGACACTTGCCTCATTAAGCCAAGGAGATGAGTGGGTGTGTGTGAGAGAGTCTGTGTGTGTGTGTGTGTGTGTGTGTGTGTGTGTGTGTGTGTGTGTGTGTGTGTGTGTGTGTGTGTGTGTGTGTGTGTGTGTGTGTGTGTGTGTGTGTGTGTGTGACATGACAGTGCTTTGATATGCTGACAGGTAGAGAGCTCATTCCCTCGCTCTCACACTGTCATAATTCCCCCTTTCACTTTCACTCCTCTATCTCTCTCTCTCTCTCTCGCTCAGCTGAGTTAATCTCTCTTGTTTCTGCCGCACTTCTCCTTGGCTTCTTCTTCATCCTTTTTTTTACCTCCTCCTCCACTCACTACTCTGTTTCTTCTTCCTCCTCCTCTTCCTCCTGCTGGTTGTGCAGTCAGAGGATATCTATAGCAACAGGCTGACAGGACACTCAGGTGGGCGAAGGCGTGAATCTCTCCCTCAGAAAGCAACGAGGAAGCTGATAGATCAGTGAGATAATCTTCACAAGGCTCATGGCGCTCGCCATTAATACAGCTGCGAGGTGTACATGCAGGGGAGAGCAGAGCTTTTTTTTGTACAATAGTTTCCGGGGTTTATGACGCTGGCTTCGAAAAATGCCCAGCATGCCCAGCTTGTGACTACGACTGACTGGATTGCTCATCAGGTTGCTTTGTATTTTGTTCATTAATTAGTTATGTAGCCTATTACAAATGTTGTCGTGGGGTGTTCGTTCGCAAAAGGTGTAATTTCAGAAGAAAATAAACAAAGAGTGGCAAAATAAACGATCACTTAACCACTTACACTTTAAATGGTTAAACGCTATTTGAAAAATAGCGCAAATAATGAATCTACAAGCTTGTAAAAAAAGATGGAGAAAATATCCAGTTTAAATGTTTAGGTATAGTTGGAAAAACACTAGGAAGAAGTTGGACGCAAGGAAGAATTGCCAATCACAGTGACTGCTGGCCAATCACAGCGGGTCTTGGCTGAAGTGGTGGTGTAAGAAAAGATGTTTGCGAGAGGAAATCTATATGCCATTGCACTGGTGATCCTGTCAGCAGGGAGTGTTGAACGGGAAGAGTAAGACGGAGGCACTATGTGACATCCTCCTGTTGGGGGCTCCTCACTGGCAGCTTAGCCATGGGCAGCTAATCTCTCAAGAACAGATTCTGCACTGCGTTGGAATCTGTCGTGAAGGCTCGTCGTAACATGTACACACTGGGCTACAAGTGGGCGTGCCTTCAGATCAGGAAGCAGGCCGCGCTTTACCCAATCAAATGTAGTGGGCGGGATTCACATGTCCGTCGATCTTTCCCCCTCGAAACAAACCCAAACTAATTTAACAATAGCGTCCGCGGAGCAGACAAAACCACGGAAAGATATTCACATTTTAACTTACTCTTTCATCATAGAAACAAGTGGGCTTATAACCAAAACGATTCATGTTCTCTGGGAGAAGTGGTGTTAGTGTTCCGTGTAGAAATATTGTTAGTGGGAATGAAAACATAGTGGCACCCACCGGAAGTGAAAGCTGAAGACAGACCTAAACCCCGGTTTCCTTGTGCACTGGCGTTACGTTTTCTTCCGCCCAGAGCCAACAGACATAGAACAAACAGCAGAGGGCGCTGTTTTTCATTTTCAGTTGGCGATGGGTTCCCAGATTGTGGGCAGCAGTGAATGGTCCAAAAACAGAAATGACATATATAGAATATGGCAAATTCGGGAATTGGCATAATTACTAAATTGGGGGAAAAGGGGGGACATTTAATGAAATGCTAAATTAAAAACTCAATTAATTCTGCCATGTGCAAATTTTAAAAGGGTTCTAAAACCTAATCCATAGGTCAAAAACATCAAAGAAGTTTGTATATTAACTGTTGCAGTATATTGTTCTTCAAAAGGACCTGGAACAAATGTGTATTTTGTATTGTTTTGTTTTGAATCATGGCTGGTGTCAATAGGAATGGAAGCAGTCACCTCTCTGACAGTGTTGGCACCCTGCTGCACCCATTGATCTAGATTAAACATAATCCATAGTTCCATGGAGAGCCAAAGGAACAAAGTAACAACAGACAGCCAGTCAGCATGTGAGCCAGACCTCCACTTATCACAGCAGCTCCCAACCGTCTCTGGATCAGGGCCCACTTGAACAAGTGTTCACGGCCCACCCATCTGACCACTTAAACGCCATATGGTTGACCGGAGTCCCTCAGGGCTCTATACTAGGGTATTTTCTGTTTTCTGTTATTGTTATTATCAAAATCATTTTAACCACTTTGATCCATTTACATGTTGGCTATTCAAAAAAATAGCAGATCTACAAGCTCACAGCACGTGACTTTGTGCCGTGCTGTGAGCTTGTACATCTGCTATGTTTGAAAATACATTTTGAATATTTTTTAAGACAAATCTTCTCTTATGGGGGTCAGACTGGGGTCCGCGGGCCAAATACATTTTACAATTTGGGGGTCTTTGGCATGAAAAAGTTTGAGAAGCTCTGATCTAAATGAAGCTTTGTCCTGCAGGCTGCATGCAGCAGGCCGCAGGCTGAAGCTGTGCTGTACTGACAAGGTGGTGGGTGTTATTATTGGAGGTGAGCTACCTCTCCAAGGTTAAGCCACATCTCATCACAGTGCTGCTATCACTGTAAAAATTGAGGCTTTGGATCAAAGTAAAAAAATTGCTTCAACTTGTTACAAGTAATTATTTTACTTTTTCTCAACTTGAAAATTACCCTTCTCCAAAGCTAATATATTCAATTAGTTTAAATTAAATAAGTTATTACAACCAATGAATATTTTTTATTATAATTAAATCAATTTTTTTAATTAAAGCAATGTATTCTTTTTACATGAATTAGTTTTTTCACTTTGGTTTAAGCTTATATCTTAAGTTACCGTAAGTTAAGAAACTCCTTCCAACCAATGAATATTTTTAATTTGAACCAAACCATAAATTCTCTTTGAATGAACCTGTATTTTCACTTTTATTTAAGCTTATATTTTAAGTTACCGTAAGTTAAGAAACTCCTTCCAACCAATGAATATTTTTAATTTGAACCAAACCATAAATTCTCTTTGAATGAACCTGTATTTTCACTTTTATTTAAGCTTATATTTTAAGTAACTACAAAGCAAAATTATGTATAAAACAAAGTAATTTTTTCTCTTTAACAAAACCTAATGCGTTTGTTTCAACCTGTTACAAGTAAACTAATTACTTTACTCCAAGTTTAAAAATACACTTGAAATTACGAAGAGACACAAATTTATATTCAACATTTATTATGGCGTCTTCCTGAGTACAAATCTGTAAAATCAGACCTATTTTAACAAATTTAACATACAATATCAGTGATAAAACAGTGATAAAACACATTTCAAGGAAAACATTCAAAATTGTCATGAGGTCCAGGCAAGGTATTTTACACCTTCACAAATTGCCTGACAACATGACTGCCGGACCATTTTGAACACATCTTTGGCAATTTGCTAGCTGCCAATGGAATGTTACCTCTTCCTTAAAAATAGCAGAGCCTTAAGGCTATATTAGACTAACCCAGTCTGTCTCACAATCAGTCAGTCAGTAATCCTATCAGTCTGTACTCTGTAACAGTAAACAGTAATTAAACCAGTCAGTCTAACAGTATATGTAAGGCTCTGCTAAATCATCAATATACAAGATCAATGAAATGGCAGTCTCAGAAAATATTGGGGGGGAAAAAAGCTTGTAAACAGGGACTGAAACCAAAAAATACTGTAGCTTCCTGCAAGAAGTCATAAACAGCCACACCAGAGACAAGAAAATCATGCTCCAACTTAACACATTTGTTGTATGTACAGTATATAGCAACATACATAATGTTTGAAGTTTTTCAGAAAACTTTGGTCAGGATTTAGAAGGCGTTTTTAGAATTGGACTTAGGTCAAATGCATGGGTTAAATAAAACTGAGGCAAATTTACACAATAGAACAGGACACATCTTCAACATTTTGCATTTCATGGACAGAAGCACTTGACTCATCATCTGAAATATTCTCCTGCAATTCATTGCTTGAATCTTGAGAGGGAAACTCTGAGCAATGCCAGGCTTTAAATTAAAAAGCAACAACAGCATGTGCCATTTCTTCCTTCAGAAGATCAATTGAAAGAGTGGAAACATTTTTAACTTCCAGAGTGCGTGTTAGGAAACTGCACAAGTGCAATTCATGTGCCATATGAAACTGATGCCTCTGTGCCAATGATAGGAGCACATTTTTGTAACAGTTTGTGTGCCGCACAACCCTTTTGAAGAAGCTATGTTTCGCCTCGAATCTCATTGTCCATAGAGCAACCAGGGGACTAAATGTATAGAAGATGCCTTGTGGTTTCTGGACTTCTGAGTCCTGAAGGCTCCATAAAGATTTGTCTTATATGGGCACCCTTGAAAAATACATGTAACAGTTTCAAAATTTAGCAGATGCTGTCCAATGTTACGCAAATAGTCTTTCAACGTTGTGCTTTGTTTGTATGCACACAAAAGGCATGTAAAAGTTGTCAGTTCAGCCTTTTCAGTGGCAAGTTGAGGGTGGCTCCTTGACAAATGACTCTTAAGGGCATTCCAGGTCTTAAACGAACAAGGGCAGGTTACATATGTGCATGGGTAGGCATGACGACGTCCAAAATGTCCATGATCGATTCTGTAATGCTTGAGAAGCTATCTATCAAAGTTGTGCTTGTTTGTATTCACACAAAAGGCATGTCATTCTTTTACAAATAAAAACAAATTCAGGGACAGAATGTTTTAACCCATTTAGACCGGAGGTCGATTCTAATAGTGCCTTCTAAAAACAACATCAGGGGGGAAACCAGTTGTAACATTGAAGTAAGACAGCTTATCTGATATTACACAAACATCTCTCACACCATAATGATTTTCCAACTTATTTTGTCTGATAGCCTCAAGATGAGCACCATGAATTGCTTCTGTTCTCCGACAGAATGTTCCTGATAACACTTCTGTAGTCTGAAATTCGGCCTTCTCTGCTGTACAAAATCTGCACGGATAGGTGGTTTTCTGAAAAACTAGCTTTAAAAAAATAAATAAGTATGTTGCTATATACTGTACATAGCAACAACCCCAAAAGGGGTTCCTGTCCTGAAAAGTATAGTTAGAAATAGGGGTTCACGCCCCCTAAATGGGTTAAACGAAGTGTGTGTGAGATTAGTAAGGCTCACAATTAATCTGGCTCCAAGTAAATCGTTTACACAAGTCCTTGCAAGGTTCTGTACCCTTTGGACATCTTTTTGCTCTCTGTCCATTTAAAATCTAAAGAACATAAAATCTGTCCCATTTTGGCTGAGGTTTTACAGGTTGGCTCAAATGCTCCATCTCTATCCATACAATTCTTTTACAAATAAATAAAAAAAAATAGGGACAATGTTTTAAACAGAATGTGTGATTTATAAGGCTCACATTAACCTTTCTCCAAGTAAAGATGTGATTTATAAGGCTCACATTAACCTTTCTCCAAGTAAAGATGTGATTTCTAAGGCTCACATTAACCTTTCTCCAAGTAAAGATGTGATTTCTAAGGCTCACATTAACCTTTCTCCAAGTAAAGATGTGATTTCTAAGGCTCACAATCAACCTTTCTCCAAGTAAAGATGTGATTTATAAGGCTATAAATGGCAGTCTCAGAAAATATTGCATTCTGTTGGCAATTGAGAGAATCAAAAAAGCTTGTGTATTTTAGTTGATCACCTGCTATGTAATTTGATTTCAAATTGATTGCTTTGTCAAGTATTGAGTCGCAATTAAGAATCTGCTGCAAAGATTTAAGTATGGGAACATACTGAAATGATCGTTTCTCTTTACGGTCAAGCACATACTCTATGGGTTCTACAACACCAAAATTAGTTTTGTAATATGCCTTCCGTTTCCACACAGTGGAGAGGAGACCTCCAATTGCTGTTGGAATGGGATGTGACTCGCAGAGAACAGAAGCCAATTCCTGCACAATAGCTGCATCAACCTGGCAATTATGTTTCTGCAATAGCAGGGTTATTTTTTGATAGGCAACAGGGACTGAAACCGTAGTTAACAAATACTGTAGCTCCTGCAAGAGGTCATTAACAGCCACACCAGAGACCAGAAAAACATTCTCCAATTTCAATAAAACTTAGGCAAATTTACGCTCTATAGAACGGGACACATCTTCAACATTTTGCGTTTCATGGGCAGAGGCATTTGACTCATCGTCTGAAATATTCTCCTGCAATTCATTGCTAACAATTGAATCTTGAGAGGGATGACTAGGGTCTGGCCTTAAACTCTGAGCAATGCCAGGCTTTAAATCATTTATAGAAGATTCCTTGTGTTTTCGGGACTTATGAGTCCTGAAGGCTCCATAAATATTTGTCTTATATGGGCATCCTTGAAAAATACATTCAACTGTTTCAAATTTTTGCAGATGCTGTCCAATGTGGTGCAAATAGTCTTTCAAAGTTGTGCTTTGTTTGTATGCACACAAAAGGCATGTAAAAGTTGTCAGTTCAGCCTTTTCAGTGGCAAGTTGAGGGTGGCTCCTTGACAAATGACTCTTAAGGGCATTCCAGGTCTTAAACGAACAAGGGCAGGTTAAATATGTGCATGGGTAGGGATGACGACGTCCAAAATGTCCGTGATCAATTCTGTAATGCTTGAGAAGCTCTGACCTTCTTGATTTTGTAATATCACAGTCTTTGCATTTCCACATTAGTTAACTTACTGAAAAAGAGGGTGGGGTGGGGGGGGACAAAGTAACCAACATGGACAGTTAAGTGATGATACTGAAATAACCAAATACCAAATAAATATCAAAACAACTCTACTATACCAGCTGACCTTCAACCGAATATTTTGCAACTGTTGAAGTAGGTAGGCAGGAGACACAAAGGAGACTCTTTGTGTCTCCTACAGAAACCATTGCCAGTCATCAAATTATTGGCTTAGGAATGTGACAAAAACAAAATCCATGGAATTGAATTCAAGTTTCCATGGGGTGACTAATCGATATTAAAAAAGTATTTTTGGGGGTGAACTATCCCTTTAATGCTTGCAGCACTAAAATGAGATCTGCATGGATCCAAGTGTATGGATTCTTTACTTGCTCATAAAATGTATCTCAATCCAGCACCTTCCCATACGGTTTAATCTGAAACACGTTATATATTATGATATTACCTTGGCTTGAAAAACAAAGACCCCTGCTTTAAAACCTAGACTTCACCATGAGAAATGGTGAAAATAAGATTGATAAGATTCAAATTACTTACCAAAATCACAACACAGCAGCAGTCACAGTATCTGTAGAGCAGAGTGTCTGCAGGCCCAGAGTGTCTGCAGAGAGAAAAGGAGTCATTTTAGATTTCTTTGGCTATTCAAAAATAGCAGCTGTACAAACTTTTTTTGTTTACTTGGTCTGCTCTTTTTTCCCTCTACACCTATACCTCTTTGCCAAAAATAGCCGATCTACAAGCTCACAACGCCTCGCAGCGCGAGGTGTTGTGAGCTTGTAGATCTGCTACTTTTGGCTAAAGTTCTCCTCAGAAAAAGGGATGCTAAAGTTCAAGTGGTTACGGTAAAACAAATATTACACAAAGATTTGGCGGACCCCCTGAAGCAACTCTAAGGACCCCCTAGGGGTCCCAGACCTCCTGTTGAAGACCCCTGCATTATAGAATATGATATTACGTGGCTTGAAAAACATAAGACCCCTGCTTTAAAACCTAGACTTTACCATGACAAATGGTGAAAATAGCTGTATTACAAGCATCTACCAGCTCACAACGCATCACACTGTACATCTGCCATTTAAAAAAAAAACTAGACTTGATTTAAGTTCTATAAGATTCAAATTACTTACCAGAATCACAACACAGCAGCAGTCACAGTATCTGTCATCAGAGTGTCTAGGGGCCCAGAGTGTCTGCAGGCCCAGTGTGTCTGCAGAGAGAAAAGGAGTCATTTTAGATTTCTTTGGCTATTCAAAAATAGCAGATGTACAAACTTTTTTTGTTTACTTGGTCTGCTCTTTTTTCCCCTCTACACCTATACCTCTTTGCCAAAAATAGCCGATCTACAAGCTCACAACGCCTCGCAGCGCGAGGTGTTGTGAGCTTGTAGATCTGCTACTTTTGGCTAAAGTTCTCCTCAGAAAAAGGAATGCTAAAGTTCAAGTGGTTACGGTAAAACAAATATTACACAAAGATTTGGCGGACCCCCTGAAGCAACTCTAAGGACCCCCTAGGGGTCCCAGACCTCCTGTTGAAGACCCCTGCATTATAGAATATGATATTACGTGGCTTGAAAAACATAAGACCCCTGCTTTAAAACCTAGACTTTACCATGACAAATGGTGAAAATAGCTGTATTACAAGCATCTACCAGCTCACAACGCATCACACTGTACATCTGCCATTTAAAAAAAAAACTAGACTTGATTTAAGTTCTATAAGATTCAAATTACTTACCAGAATCACAACACAGCAGCAGTCACAGTATCTGTCATCAGAGTGTCTAGGGGCCCTGAGTGTCTGCAGGCCCAGTGTGTCTGCAGAGAGAAAAGGAGTCATTTTAGATTTATTTGGCTATTCAAAAATAGCAGATGTACAAACTTTTTTTGTTTACTTGGTCTGCTCTTTTTTCCCCTCTACACCTATACCTCTTTGCCAAAAATAGCCGATCTACAAGCTCACAACGCCTCGCAGCGCGAGGTGTTGTGAGCTTGTAGATCTGCTACTTTTGGCTTAAGTTCTCCTCAGAAAAAGGAATGCTAAAGTTCAAGTGGTTACGGTAAAACAAATATTACACAAAGATTTGGCGGACCCCCTGAAGCAACTCTAAGGACCCCCTAGGGGTCCCAGACCTCCTGTTGAAGACCCCTGCATTATAGAATATGATATTACGTGGCTTGAAAAACATAAGACCCCTGCTTTAAAACCTAGACTTTACCATGACAAATGGTGAAAATAGCTGTATTACAAGCATCTACCAGCTCACAACGCATCACACTGTACATCTGCCATTTAAAAAAAAAACTAGACTTGATTTAAGTTCTATAAGATTCAAATTACTTACCAGAATCACAACACAGCAGCAGTCACAGTATCTGTCATCAGAGTGTCTAGGGGCCCAGAGTGTCTGCAGGCCCAGTGTGTCTGCAGAGAGAAAAGGTGTCATTTTAGATTTCTTTGGCTATTCAAAAATAGCAGATGTACAAACTTTTTTTGTTTACTTGGTCTGCTCTTTTTTCCCCTCTACACCTATACCTCTTTGCCAAAAATAGCCGATCTACAAGCTCACAACGCCTCGCAGCGCGAGGTGTTGTGAGCTTGTAGATCTGCTACTTTTGGCTAAAGTTCTCCTCAGAAAAAGGGATGCTAAAGTTCAAGTGGTTACGGTAAAACAAATATTACACAAAGATTTGGCGGACCCCCTGAAGCAACTCTAAGGACCCCCTAGGGGTCCCAGACCTCCTGTTGAAGACCCCTGCATTATAGAATATGATATTACGTGGCTTGAAAAACATAAGACCCCTGCTTTAAAACCTAGACTTTACCATGACAAATGGTGAAAATAGCTGTATTACAAGCATCTACCAGCTCACAACGCATCACACTGTACATCTGCCATTTAAAAAAAAAACTAGACTTGATTTAAGTTCTATAAGATTCAAATTACTTACCAGAATCACAACACAGCAGCAGTCACAGTATCTGTCATCAGAGTGTCTAGGGGCCCAGAGTGTCTGCAGGCCCAGAGTGTCTGCAGAGAGAAAAGGAGTCATTTTAGATTTCTTTGGCTATTCAAAAATAGCAGATGTACAAACTTTTTTTGTTTACTTGGTCTGCTCTTTTTTCCCCTCTACACCTATACCTCTTTGCCAAAAATAGCCGATCTACAAGCTCACAACGCCTCGCAGCGCGAGGTGTTGTGAGCTTGTAGATCTGCTACTTTTGGCTAAAGTTCTCCTCAGAAAAAGGAATGCTAAAGTTCAAGTGGTTACGGTAAAACAAATATTACACAAAGATTTGGCGGACCCCCTGAAGCAACTCTAAGGACCCCCTAGGGGTCCCAGACCTCCTGTTGAAGACCCCTGCATTATAGAATATGATATTACGTGGCTTGAAAAACATAAGACCCCTGCTTTAAAACCTAGACTTTACCATGACAAATGGTGAAAATAGCTGTATTACAAGCATCTACCAGCTCACAACGCATCACACTGTACATCTGCCATTTAAAAAAAAAACTAGACTTGATTTAAGTTCTATAAGATTCAAATTACTTACCAGAATCACAACACAGCAGCAGTCACAGTATCTGTCATCAGAGTGTCTAGGGGCCCAGAGTGTCTGCAGGCCCAGTGTGTCTGCAGAGAGAAAAGGTGTCATTTCCAACTCAGGGGAACCAAATGTAATCAATTATACCAAATTATGATGAGATTAAACAAATCTAAAGCAGCATTCATGTATTTGTCACAACCAAAATCAGAAGTTTAACACTTTAAGCCCTACAGACTACTTCATTACAAACAGCTGATCTACAAGCATATATATGCTCAAAACGCACTGTAGATCTACAATTAAAAAAAAAAGTTGGATGAAAAATAGCCATCTACAAGCACACACGGTGTGACAGTTTCACATTGTATAACGTTTTAACTTGTTACAGCCGTGGGGTAAGCAATTAGGACATTCAGATTAATCCATAAATACCATGCATTTGTCATAATATAACTTATATAGGGCTAAAAGAGCCGATTTACAAGCTCATAGCTCAACCAACAACAAGTAGAAGTTCGAGCAATAACGCACGTTGCAACGCAAGCAAGTGTTGGTGTAAAAATAGCCTGGCGTCTATTTAACTTTTAATGCATGCCATCCGGTCTAGAGCCCGCCTACTCAAGAACTGTATCCGGCCATTTCCACACAGCAAACACACATACATGCATGCACACGTTCCGTTTCCGACGACGTTAATAGACCGGAAATGTAATCTGGCCGAGCGCGGTTTATTTTAGCCCTGAAACATGACTGATGACAGTCA
The DNA here is from genome assembly GCF_963280865.1 of Gymnoscopelus braueri. Lineage (NCBI taxonomy): Eukaryota > Metazoa > Chordata > Actinopteri > Myctophiformes > Myctophidae > Gymnoscopelus > Gymnoscopelus braueri. The sequence continues at coordinate 44,182,782 of NC_137607.1, read as the reverse complement.
TGGCGCAACTTGTTCCTGGTTTTTGAGATTTCTACATTTACAACCCGTACATCTACATAAATGTTCAGATTTCAAATATAAAGTGTTTACCCCACGGCCACGGATGTAAAAAGTTAAAACGCCCGGGTATAAGTAACCGTATCTTCCGTATTGTTCAAGAAAAAACATTTTAATCCAATCGACGGCCATTTTCTCACAGAGTTATAATGTATCAGGGTGCAGTACATCTTCCAACCGATAGGGTCGCGTAGTTGAAGGCATATGAAGGAAATTGAGAAAATGGCCACCAATCGGATTAAAATGCTTTTTATTTAACATTACGGAAGATACGGGTACTTAGACCCACCCGTTTTAACTTATAAACTCCGTGGCCGTGGGGTCAGCACTTTATATTTGAGATATGAACGTTTATGTAGATGTACTGGTTCTAAACGTAGAAATTTAAAAAAACAGGAACAAGTAGCACCATGACGCTTGTGTCACACCAGCGTGAACCATGGCTACCGTTCATTCAAAGTTATAACGAAGCACTGATCAAAACTACACAAAACTATCGCAACACATAAGTTACGACCCAACTCGCGTTTCATTTTTCACACCACTAAACTAATCATTTACTCACAAGTTTACAACAGGCACCGTGCTACACGCGGGAATTATGTAGCTCTCAAGCTAGCTAGCCACACCAATGCACTTATAGGCTAGCGTTAGCATTGTCCACAATGTGTAATTTTCGAACAAACGCAACCTTAAAAGACAGCGGTTGGTCATTTTAAACATATAAAAATGATTTTAATAACACACTGGATCATATTTTCACATTTCTTACCGTGGTTTGTGAAGATATTTCTCCTCAATGCGGTGCAGTGTCCAGGCTCAACACAAGTGCGCACGAGAAATCAAGATGGCGGATATTACAAACAAATGAAACCTAAAATCTGATGACGTCATTATCACGTGACCGCAAGGGGACGCAAAAAAATCTCTCTGATGTTAAGTTATAAAATTACTTTGAACCAAAAGAACACAGATTTACGTTGAATAAACCTGACTATATTAGGTTACAACAATGATTGACAGAAAAGTAATTTTTGTAAGTCAGATCAAGCAGAAAAAACTATTAACATGAAGGGTTGACCAACTTCACTTTTTTCAGTGTATGAGAGAACGCTTCCAGTGCAGTGGTGGTGGTGGTGGTGGTGGCGGTGGTGGTGGTGGGGGGGGGGGGTAGGTTGTTGGGTGATAATGTGATAAACGGTGGTCTGGGCTTGCATGCTGACTGACTCGCTTTCTGTTGTTACTGTTTTCCTGTGGCTCTCTCTATGGAAGTATATGGATTATGTTTTAATCTAAGATCAGCCATTCCCCACCTGTGGGCCGTAAGGATAGTGCAAGTGCGCCCCGGAAAAAAAACACCTAAGATTTTATTATATATTTTTTTACTCAGACAATGAGTTTTTCATTGTATTACTGATACATTGGAGCTTAACGTATAGTATAGAATACTTTAAGTATAGTATACTTAGATTCCATCACATGACGGCATGTGCCACTCGCCAGAAAGAACACATGTTCAAGCTACAGTACAACTACTACTGTTATAGCTTGAAATCACTCCACAGAGCGCATATCTCCGGCAGGCTGAGTGGCTTACCCAGCTTGAAATCCCTCCATTGAGCACATATACCGTATCTCCGCCAGGCTGGATGGCCTACCCAGGATGAAATCACTCCACGGAGTGCATATCTCCGCCAGTCGTGGGTTGCTGCCGTTGGTACCTGAGGGTATGTCATAGAAACGCTAATATGAGTAACCATAATATGGTTACTCATTATATGTCCTCCTATGGGGCAGAAGTGAAAGCACTTTTGCATATGCGTTCTATAGAGCCCCTTAACATCTGATTCGAATTTGGGTTTGATTGTTTTCGATATTGTCCAGCCCTGTCCAGTGAGCGTATAAATTAAAGGCCACTGGATTCTGCCAAGGCCCCGCCCTGCCTGCTTGCGATTGGCTGAAAGCAAGAATGCGATAAGAAGGGGGTCACATTCAAATACAGCCTGAAATCCAATGCTGTCAACTGCCTAGGTGGTGTGCCTCTTTAATCAGTAGACTTCCAGTCAAAACCTCCCAAGATCAAATCCCACTGTGATCACCATTTTTAAGGGTTAAGGTTAGGTTTAGGTTTAGGGATAGTTTTTGTAAGGTTAGGATTAAGGTTAGGTTTAGGCATAATTTCACCACATTACGCACATTACAGTCAAGTCTCACAAGGCACAACTGCCAATCAAAGTGACTAGCCAATCACAGCGTGTCTTTTCCGGAACTTGGTAGAATCCAGTTGCATAAACATCTAAACATATAACGCATCCGACGGTTTGTGGGAATCATTCCGGATCCACACTCGTGTTGACGAGTCGCAGAGAGCGTGAATGCTGAAACCTCAGAATGCTGTGAGACAAGTAGTGCAACAAGTGTCGGTCGACACTTGATCTTCAAAGCACACGTGAGTTGGTCTCAAGGCTGCCATGAATAATGTGTTGTGAAGTGAAGTGCAGGGTGAATCCAGGGTGTCTGAAGGGCTTCCATGAAGCATCATCATCATCATCATCATCATCCACTAGTTTGGTTCAGCTCCATTGAACTGCAGTTCAATGCAGCGTGACATGCTGTTCCCCCTCTCTGACTTCTGTCTCTCTCCATTTCATGGATGCTTTACCCACTTAAACCCCAGCATCCGTATTGTGGGGAAAACCTTTGTAGAAAATAGAAGATCTACAAGCTCACAATGCGTCGTTACGCAACGCATTGTAAGCTTGTAGATCGTCTATTTTCTGCAAAGGTTTTCAGCTACTTTCACTCTATAATGTAGTGTGAAAACAGCCCTAAAGTACTCTGCTTAACAACGTATGGGGTTTAAGTGGTTATTATCTCTATGAGGCCAAAACGCCTGGGGACAGAGATTATGTTTTCGCCCCTCTGTGTGCTTGTGTGTACGTGTGTGTGTGTGCGTGTGTGTGTGTGTGTGTGTGTGTGTGTGTGTGTGTGTGTGTGTGTGTGTGTGTGTGTGTGTGTGTGTGTGTGTGTGTGTGTGTGTGTGTGTGTGTGTGTGTGTGTGTGTGTGTGTGTGTGTGTGTGTGTGTCATTGTTTGTCATTGTTTTTGGAACAGTTCTTATATGACGCGATCTAAGACTTCGGTTCTCTATTGGCATGCTGGGGTTCAAGTGGTTGAAATATAATAAATGAATACAAACTAGCATCTCACAACAACCATCTGCCCAGGCATCCCAAGGACAAACCAAGAAGGAGAGAGAGAGAGAGAGAGAGAGAGAGAGAGAGAGAGAGAGAGAGAGAGAGAGAGAGAGAGAGAGAGAGAGAGAGAGAGAGAGAAGAGGAATGGGTTTGAAGGGAGAGAGGCTGAAAATAGCACAGCGGCTCTACCGTCTGCTAACAAGAGACCTGGTTGCTATGAAACAAATGGTGGAAAACAGTTGGTTAATTGTTCATTCTTCACCGGAGAAACAAACACCGACCAGCCTGTGGTAGGCCGCTGTCAGGGGGGGCGTGTTCAACACATGTCCAATCCATGTGACCACTGTGCTAAGTGTCAAGCTCTCTCTCTCTCTCTCTCTCAGTGGTTTCTCAAACTATTTCATTTCAAGGACCTCCAAATTGATATATTTGGCCACGGACCCCCATCTGAAAAGGACATGTTTTGTGCCAGGAACCCCCAGAAGAGAAGAAAAAATCGAAATGATTCAAAAATGTCAATATGGTTCAAATATTTTCTAAAATAGCAGATGCAGAAGTTGATCTTGTAAATCTGCTATTTTTTAATAACAAACGTATAAATGGACTCACTCTTGGGGGTTATTACTACTAATTACATACTACTTTAATTCATTAATTTAACAATATTTATTATATCAGTAATGTATCACATGAGACATTGCGTGTCTCTCCTCTATCTCTACCCTTGGTTTTCTGTCTCTCTACTCTGACATATCTGAAATAAAGCATAACAAAATGTCAAAAATAGAAGATTGAGAATCTTACATAACATCTTCTTGCTGGACAGAGAAACACCACTCATCCTGTAAAGCGTTCCAAGTGAGACAGAGAGAGATTGTCAGGATAAGTATGTGCCTTAAAGTGAATTTCATACTGGGTTAACTCTTGGGGAAACTTAACAGGGGCGGGATATACTGTATGTCTCTGTGGAATAAAGTGTCTATCTTAACAAGCCTTTTGATCTAGTGTGGAGACTGAAAAACACTTTTCCTTAAGCATGAAATATGCTCCAGTGTGGGGGTGTGATAATTTCTCTTTCATCTGAGGCAAATCATCTCGTTTCAACACATTTCATAAATAAAGACACATCATTTTGACGCGGGTGGTGCAATGTGCCTCACATCAGCATAACGGACACCTTGTGCCAAGAAATATCTTCTAACCATGTGGAAAGGGATCTGGGGAAATAAACAAGATGTTGGAATCGATAGGCAGTCGGAACACCCAGTACATGTTTCCTTCTGGCTCCTGGTCAGCACTCTCTCCCTTCTCTCTCATGCACACATAACCCCAACGCCCAAACCTAACCCCTAAATGTCTAACTCTGACCCCAACATTTTGTTTTATAATGCAATATAAAACAAAATTGGGTCATGGGTGGGATGGCAGACATGGAAGTTAACCGTATCTCAAAAAAAATCTTTGTTAACCATGAAAACAATAATTTCTCTCGTGGGGTCCAGCAATATCGTCCTCACAAGGTCGATTTATCAATTTCTACTATGCTTGTGGGGACATCTGACCCTCATAAGTATAGTAATACCTGGTACATACTCGCGCACACTCACACGCAGTCACGCACGCACGCATGCACGCACGCACGCACGCACGCACGCACAAACACGCACACACACACGCACGCACGCACGCACGCACACACACACGCACACACGCACTTGCAATGTTCTGATCCTGGTAGTATTGAAGGACAATACTGGTCTAAACACGTAATTGCCTACAGCTTCGGTTATACATTGTAAACACAGTGTCACAAATTCCACCAGTTAATTAATTTTCATTCGCTAATTGTTTGCATTCCTCATGTCTCTAACTCTACACTCCCTTGATCACTCATGTGGGACTGCTCCCAACATGTTTTAGCATAGACGTCCCCTGTACATACTGTACCAGGTTTTTTCCATATATAGGTTCTCTGTCAGATTGTCTTTTGTCCTGCTCTTCAGATATTCTGTTTCTGATTTGCCTTACACCTGTTTCATACTTGGTTGCACGTCGGTGTTGTACACCGAAAATAGCCTATCTACTTGCTCACAACGCGTCATGATGTGAGCATTGTAGATCCGCTATTTCCGACGCATGACGCTGGCACACAAGCAAGTATGAATCAGGCCTCAGAGGCCTATTAGGCAGCGATCCTGGGCTCCTCACAACATGGGGACGTCCCTCTCTGCCTCCCTCTCTGTATCTGTCTTCATGTGTCTGAATCATGGGCTCCTCACATGAGGACGTCCCTCCTCTCTTCCTCCCTCTCTGTATCTGTCTTCATGTGTCTGACACCATCTGCCTGGCTCCCGTTGAGCTTTGTGTTTGCTGTTTTGTGTCTATAATCATCCATCATCGGCCTCCACTGCCACTAACTCGCTTCGGGACGCCTTCCTGTTGGAGACGATGCTACTCTGACACACAGCGGTGTAAAGTAACCAAGTACGTTTACTCAAGTACTGTACTTGAGTAATATTTTGAGGTACTTTTACTTTACTTGAGTATGTACATTTTTCAATAGTTTAAAAATAGTTGTTGTCCACAATACATCTGAGAGGCAAATATTGGACTTTTTACTCCACAAATATTATTTGACAGCTTTTGCAGATTTAGATTATTGTTACAAAACATATATTAACCACTTAAGCCCCACCTTATACTTTAGCTATTAAAAAAATAGCAGATCTAAAAGCTAGGCTATTTTCGAATAGGGGAAGTTATTCGAAAAATAGCTGAATTGTTCGATAAACTGTTGCACCCTATACTGTAAAGACAAGTAATGTCTCACCCAAGCACGTGCACACACACACACACACACACACACACACACACACACACACACACACACACACACACACACACACACACACACACACACACACACACACACACACACACACACACACACACACACAGATGAATTGAATACACAGGACCACAATGGAAACAAGCCCCAATGGCTTTTTGTGTTATATTTTAGCATCATTGTAAAATCGTACAACTGTACTTTTTGCAAACTGTTAATAAAGTATTCAATCAATAAAATAAAAAACACACGCACGCACGCACGCACGCACGCACGCACGCACGCACGCACGCACGCACGCACACACACACACACACACACACACACACACACACACACACACACACACACACACACACACACACACACACACACACACGCCACTGTAACATCCATCCTTCTTCAACCCTCTCCCAGGTGCTTGTGGTCAGACGGTGACAGTAGTGACCTGTGACCTTTGAACCCAGAGGTTATATGTTCCTGACATGCCAGCAGCTGGCTGACGTGACCTCCCGGTGACCTGCTGGAAGGCTGCCATGTTGGTGCCAATCGAAAGTGGCAGCAGAGCCGGCCTCGGAATTGTAATGAGCCTGGTTAATTGACTGGTCGGTGCAGTGTGTAGTGTGTGTGTGTGTGTGTGTGTGTGTGTGTGTGTGTGTGTGTGTGTGTGTGTGTGTGTGTGTGTGTGTGTGTGTGTGTGTGTGTGTGTGTGTGATTGTAGGGTATACTGTATGGAGTTGCCTCTATAGACGTTGACTTCAGGTCTACAACTATCAAATATTTCTTTGGTGATTATCTATTGATTACTTTTTCAATTAATCAAATAATTGAGAAGCAAACTTTTTGTCGTTTTAATTTTTGAGGGGGCCAGTCTCACTGGCTAACAGTTTTGGACACACAGTATGAGGTTTCCACCCGACAGAGACAATATACTTTATACTCCTACTCCACTACATCTCAGAGGCAAATATTTACTAACGGCAGGTGTTGAGTTCTAGCCAACAATGATTAAAAAGAGAAAGTAAAAACACCAGACTGTGCTTCGAATGCATCTAAAACTTTCCTCAATAAACAGTGTTTGGACACTTATGGCCCTGACAGATAGAAAGCATCAATTATGCTCAATGATGTGCGTAGTGCCAGGCCAGGTGTTCACCATAATTGCACCGCAATTATTAATATTTTGAACCACATCACACCAACCACAATGGAACAAGGTACCGTCGAGCACACTCACGCACGCACGCACACACGCTTCTGTTTGCCTAGGTGTGTGTATGTCTTTTCTGTCTTTCTATCTGTAGTACTGTACTTGTGTGTGTGTGCGTGCGTGCTTGTGCGTATGTGTGTGTGTGTGTGTGTGTGTGTGTGTGTGTGTGTGTGTGTGTGTGTGTGTGTGTGTGTGTGTGTGTGTGTGTGTGTGTGTGTGTGTGTGTGTGTGTGTGTGTGTGTGTGTGTGTGTATGTGTGTGTCAGTGTGTGTGAGTGTTAGTGTGTGTGAGTGTTAGTGTGTGTTATGTATTTTTGGGAATTTTTATTTCACAATGGGAAAATATACCTGATTAAACATTTTTCCAATTCACAATATTTAGATCTAGATCTAGGAAGGCCTAAGGCCATCATCAGAAGAAATGACTGTGACATAAACAAGCCATTTGGAATGCTTCAAATAATATTCAAATAGCCAAATCTCATATGAAATGCTGCAGAAAAGCAGTGCATTTTAAGACCATGCTTCATGAATATCCTACAAAGAATGCATGCAAAGAAATATGTTGATTCAACCAATTGGTCAGAAATGAAACCAATTGGTTGAACTAGAAGTTCCGCCCCGCGCGGGGCCTCACCTCTAGCGCCCGCGCCCACGTAGCGCCCACTTGGCAGCGCATACAGTATCAGTGGCGTAGCGTCATGAGGGCCAGTGGGGTCATGGCTCGGTCAGTAAAGACCCTGTAGCGCGTCTGATATGTGGCATAGAGGGGCGGATTTTAAATCTCCAGAGAAAACATCCGTTGGCTAGCATTGGTTCAGCGATCTGTGCGCCCGCCCTGCGCCCCTCCTCCTCCCCCAATGTGCAGTATTGAGATACCTGACGTCACAACATTTGGAGCGATGGCCACTGCACTCTGGTTGGTTGGGGTACACCTAGGACCCAGGTAGAACCCACTTAAAGCCCGCATGGGCAAACCCAGTTAGGACCCGCCTCGGTCCCACATAAACGTGGCTAGTTGGGGCCCACCTAAGGGCCAGGTAGAACCTACTTATAAGGATAATTCCTTTTAACAGGACGTTCATGAAAGTCCTTGCGGGCTTGTTTCCAATGAGGGCCTGTGAGCAATTAGGGGTTAAGAGTCTTGCTCAGGGACAAATTTCATTTCATCGACACACATATGCTGGCGTGGCCTGGAATCGTACCTTGGGCAACCAGGGCCTCTGGCTCCCTAGGCGGGCTCACTAACCACTCAGCTATGGCCGCCCCAATAAGCCCACATGGGCCCACATGGGCATCCCAGTTAAGACCCACCTCGGCCCCACATAGAATTGCCTAGGTGGGGCCCACCTAAGGCCCAGGTAGAACACACGTATGTCCCACAAGGGCATCCCAGTTGGGACTCAAGTGGATCACGGTGACATTGCCGACATGGGGTCCATATGGTTTAGCCCACCTTGAAACCATATGGGAACTACGTTGGCGTGCTGGCTGGAATGCAAACGCTGCGTCATACCTGTAGTGTGTAGTTTGATGTTGTGTGTGTAACAGACATACCTGCAGTGTGTAGATCAATGTCCATATGAAAGTCAATGTCCAGCAGTGTCTTTTGTTTCTCCAGCAGAGTTTCTAGTGTCTCTATCTCTCCCTGGAAGAGGTTGCACATGAACTCTGCAGCTGCACTGAGGCGCTCCAACACAAACACTCTGACATTAAGCTGCTTCACACAACAAACATCAGCACCACGCTGCTGTTTGTCCAAAAGACACAATATCTCCTCTCCCACCGACGTCATGTGTTCATTTATCGACAGCCGTACAGACTCCATTTGACACATTTTACCTCGTTTATCCAGCTCTCACTGACTCTCCCCTAATAGGGCAGAAATTATGTGAAATGACTACATTACCTAATGCAGCCTAAACGTGCGTTGCACGGGACGGACCTGCCATTAGGGTGACTGAAGTTACTGTGGAGCTACACATAGTTCTCCACAAGCCACACAAGCCCACAAAATACACCATCTACAATGTAGTAACTGAGCAGCAATAGTAACATTCACCGCACTAACGTTCATTGTTGACAAAGTGATTGCCCAGCCGCTTCAGCCATGACAACCACGTTAGCGTTAGCTACATGCTGACGGTGAAAGTGCGTTAGCGTTAGCGTTAGCCGCATGCTAACGGCTCATGTTAAGCACCCCTGGGCACTAATCATTCAAATACAACGAACGCTATCACAGTAGTGGACATAAACATTCGTTACATTAGTAGCAGCGGTAGTGACCGCTGCAGTGACCTAAAAGTCTTGACAATATGAATGACAGGGCGATTTATTAGAGAAATGACGGTGATTGTGCTGTCCAGCTCAGCTCGCACACCTATCATGGAGCCCTGTCGTTGCTGCGTCTGACTGTGATGGCGGTAGCAAGCTCTCTGCAATGCTGCTGTCTGGAAACTGCCCTCAGCATGACACGACCAATGAGAGTTAGCGCTTTCGTTGTTGCTAAGATACAGTGTATGGCACATAGCGTCTGTGCCCCATAGCTTGTAGATCTCTCTCACATGATTGGCGTAGCCTGCGTTGCCAGGTCTGCCTTTTGTATAAGCGTTTTTGGGCTTATTTGGGCGCGCCTTTGGGCTCGTTTGCATAGACCACGGCAGCGCTTGTTTCTTGCCCGTTTGACGGATGAGGCAACGTCAAAGAAGGTGCCAGCGCCAAAGAGGTGCTCACTGTGGCTGTTAAAGCAGACCACCCGGAAGTAAATCGGAAGTAAATCGCGAGCTGAAATATATGTAACACCGTATGATTATTAGATAGTAGAAGTGGAGACACATGTGAAGGTGGAAAATGAAATATATGAGATTATATACTTTAGCATGAGCGATTTTTGTAGCAAGTTGGGAGAGAATTGGCCCACTCCTGTGGCCGTGGGGTTCATAAAAAAGTTGTGGGTTCCAAAGGGGACCAGCTCTCTGATTGAGTAGTGAGATACAAAGTCTTTAAAAATAAGCCCTCACATTAAAGTTTCAGAGCTCCAAGTCAATCAATCAAAAGGCTTTTATTGATTAACGTTTTGTCAAAAAAGTCAAAGCTTTTCAAGTATTAAAACTAGAACATTGTTTTTAATATTGTGTGCGTGCGTACGTGCATGCAAGTGCATGCAAGTGTGTGTGTATGTGTATGTGTATGTGTATGTGTGTGTGTGTGTGTGTGTGTGTGTGTGTGTGTGTGTGTGTGTGTGTGTGTGTGTGTGTGTGTACATAAGTCAGACAGTGGAATTGCTGAACATGCAGTTTCCCCAGAAAATAAACAAAAAATTAACCAATCTTAAATTCCCAGTTACACTTTTAACTTCATAACTGCCCCAACAACACTGCTTTAATGGAGGCTAACTCAATAAAGATGGCATTAATTCACAACCAAGCAAAGCCTTTGAACAAGGAACTGCAGTGTTTGTTTCATTTTGATGTAAAGAAAGACCGCTCAGTTATTAAAGGTGAAAAACAGCAAAAGTAGCAGATCTACAAGCTCAAAACGAGTTACTTCGCAACACGTTTCGAGCTTGTAGATCTTCTACTTTTGATGCTTTTGTGTGACGCTGTATGATCAAGTAGGGCGTTAATTTACGAAAAAACAAGTATGAAATATGGAGATAAAGAGTTTTCTGCCCGACAGCAACGTTTTCATAGTTGTGTGAATGAATTCTTTCCCCTTTTGGGGTGAAGATCAATCCAGCTAAAAGCCTTTCACAGCCACAGTAGGGCTCTGTAAGTTGAGCGACAGCTTGATTAGAGCCAGGTAAGATGTAAAAATACCCCCCCTCCAGCTGTAAATGTCAGGTATGCATTTGTCATTGCACAGTCATTACATTACACTATGGAACGGATGGGGTTTTACTTTGAAAGTGGATCTTCCATTTTAGAAAAGAAAAGACAAAAAAAACCCGGCAACAACAGCTGACTTCAAAGTTAAATTGTGCTACAAAAGACAACAACATTCATCTGAATGTAATGGAGTAAAAAGTACAACATAAGTGTCTTTGAGATGTAGTGGAGTAAAAGCCATAGATGAAGACAAAATAAATAAACTCAAGCGAAGTACACTACAGATATAAGATTTACCAAGTAAATCCACTTTGATCTGCTATTTTTGAAGATTTTGACACATTTTGAAAGCTTAATCCCCCCCCCAAAACAAATATTTTACAGTACATGTACTGTAAGTAAAAACATTTGAGTATACCTTCCACCACTGCATATGAGCATTTGAGGAAATATCTTTGACTCTTGAATCTTATGGCCACTGTGCATGTTTACAGGGGTCAGGGGGTCACAGAGATTGATGGGGTCATAATTGTGATCATGAACCACCGAACAGGACGTCATAAACACTAATACGGTTCACTGGAAATAACGTCCCAACTTGCCAAAGCAGAGAAATACCCCAGGCAAAATATTGATCGGATGGGGGAAATTGATCAGGCGCCTCATGTGTGAGATGCATAGTTGTGTTATTATTGGCACAGGCAAAAATAATGAGTGCTGTAATTAGTTTGACGCACGAAGCGTCAACAACAATCATTGCGTTCACAGCAATCAGAGCTGCTTAATTGAATTTTAAACTTGCGAAATGTCACAGAATGCTTTCCTGCTCTTTTCTCTCAGACTCTATTCACTGGCTTTTATTTCCTTGTTCATTTAAGGCTCTTTTGACTCTGGAAATGTATCACAACAGATTATTAACTGCCACGGCACCTTCTGATAACGCAAATTGTATTTTCTACCAGCCATTGTTTTTCCCTCTGTCGCCGTGTGCTTGTGTGTGTGTGTGAGAGAGAGAGAGAGAGAGAGAGAGAGAGAGAGAGAGAGAGAGAGAGAGAGAGAGAGAGAGAGAGAGAGAGAGAGAGAGAGAGAGAGAGAGAGAGCGAGACAGAGATACCCTGTGGGCGATAACTTGAAAAATGATTTCCAATCCTCCACAATGTGACATTTGTTTCCACCTTAATTAAACATCAGCGAGCAGGTGTGCCAAAACAGCAGAAGAGTCGTCATTGCTGGAGCTTCACTGGAGTGTGCACTGCAGTCGACGATGATAACAGTGTATCTCCTCCGAACATCTGTTTCCTGCGATAGAGGAGCGTCAGAAAGTAACCGGGCATAGCCGTGTTTGTTTGCTCTTCTTCGCAGATGGATGGGGGGGGGGGGGGGGGGGTAGCCCCCTCTCACTCCCTCTCTCTCTCTCTTTATCTGTCTCCCTCTCGTTCTCATACACCCACCTGTGTGGCGGGCTCTCCTGAGTGCTTGATCTTAATCCATGGCATAGAACCGTGCAGTGACAACAAAGCCACCTTCAACAACACAACTGCTGCTGCAACTGAGCCCCAGTGACATTTAAAATGTGAACGTGACAACAATTGCTCAGAGTGTAATGTGGCCACAGCAGTGTCTAGGTAACACCAGTTAGAGCCTAGCGGAAATATAACTAGGCTATAACTGCTATTAGTAATAGTGTGGCTATTTAACAGTGTCTACAGTAGGTAACACTGGCTATCTGTGGCTAGTTAACAGTGACTAGGTAACAGTGGCTACATAACTGTGGCTAGTTACTAGATAGGTAACCTGTGGCTAGTTAACAGAGACTACTGTAGGTAACACTGGCTACCTGTGGCTAGTTAACGTTGACTAGTGACTTATTTTTAATTATTTCTAAATCTTTTTTTTTCTTGCAATGTAGCACTTTGAGATTTGTGTAAAATATAAAGTGTGTTACAAATACAATGTATTATCATTATTATTATTATTATTATTATTATTATTACTAGGTGGCAGTGGCTACATAACGGTGGCCATAGTTATCAGATATGTAACAGTGGCTGCAGGTATCTGTGGCTAGTTAACTGTGGTTTATTAACAGCGACTACGTGTAACAGTGGCAACATAACATCGGCCAGCCACAGAGATTGCTGCCTCTCTCCACACCTTCAAATCAATGCTCCACCTACTGTATTCATATGCAATGACTTCATCTCGTTATAGTATTTGATTTATGTTCGGCCAAGGCATGCGGCAGTTTAGTGGCTCGATTCCCAGGTCCATGTTGAAATCCTTGAGCAAGATATTGAACCCCTAACTGTTACGGATGAGGAGGTTGGTGTCTTGCATGGTTGCCTCCACCACAGTGTGGGAATGGTTGAATGGTTTAATTTCATATTAAATGAAAGAGAGAGAAAAAAGTCAAGGAGCATCTAGCTGCTGCTTTCAGCCACGTATGACTGGAATACACCAACATGTTGTTGGCTAGACTATCTAGGAAACAAAGTCTTATGCACACCTGATCGGCTCAGAGACGGGTGCGTAGGCAGGGATTACACCTAGAGATGCCTGAAGAAGGTCTATGGGACCGAAACGTTGCTTAAATAAAAGTGTTCCTATTGTGCAAGTGCAGACGGCGTGCGGGTCATTTTATTTTATTGACTAGACTGTCTAAAATATTTAATTGAACACCTTCAAACAAACAGGGCAGATCTTACTAGGGGATACAACAAGGTGATCTTGCTATCACCTGGTTAGAATGAAGACCTGAGGAAATGTGCATTCTACTTACTTATGCATTTCGTAGCACATAATCGACTACAACCACACAACAGTGCTGTTATCTAGAAGCACGTGACTCAGAAGGTGGGGAGTTTGGCATCTTTCTCATAGATCCTCCAACAACCTGAAGTGGCTACAGTGGTTGATATGATGAAGGCTACAGAGCTTTCATCTTCTCAACACAGACACCTGAGCCGGCCCAGTAACCAACACGGAACGAACCACTTCCATGGAGTGGTTGTGGTCGACCTCCGAGGTTAGCAGAAAAACAGCGCACACATAATTCACCTGAGTGCCAACTGAGTCAGAGAGAGAGAGAGAGAGAGAGAGAGAGAGAGAGAGAGAGAGAGAGAGAGAGAGAGAGAGAGAGAGAGAGAGAGCGTGCGTGCGTGCGTGCGTGCGTGCGTGCGTGCGTGCGTGCGTGCGTGCGTGCGTGCGTGCGTGCGTGCGTTTTGATCTCCCACTATTCATACTAATAACTCATTCAGTTTACATGGTCACTGCAGGCGAATCTGAGACTGACTGTCCACACTGTTATTAATTGTGATCTTTCGGACTGACTGTCCACACTGTTATTAAATGTGATCTTTCGGACTGACTGTCCACACTGTTATTAAATGTGATCTTTAGGAAACTTCAGGTGTCATAGATCAAAGTGAGTCTGAATATTCCTCCGCTGCGGCAGAAGTCAGCTGTCATCTATATATATAGCACAGTATGTTATTTAAAGTAATACTAGGTAACGTTTTCAACAAAACTAAAGTTAAATTGTATATCTTTTGTCCGTGGCAAAAGTTTCACAACACCCACTCCATGAATTTCACCCCCGGAAGCCTTTTATTTATATATTTTCTATTGAAAGTGGACTGGGGGGACTTTCCCGGGGAAATGACGTTCCTGGCCAACGTCATGACGTCGTGGCCGACGTCCCCAGGAACTACCGCAACGGTTTCCTGTTTGGCCAGGAACTACCGCGGTAATAGCAAAAAGGAACCTCACGCTGATGTTAAGAGAATGTAGGATTTGAAGATCGAAAAAGAACAGAAAAAGAAAGCACAGCTCATGGTAACTAATGCTCCACTGGCTAAGAGAAACGATCCGTAGATAGTATAAAACAATTAAAAGATCGCTTTTTGAAACGCTTCCGGCTTCCGGTGAAAACGAATGGAATTCTGGGTAATCGAGGATTACGGAAATTGTATGCAGTGACGGTAGTGACCAGCAGAGGTTGCTAAAAATCGTTATTTGGGATTCTGCATTGTATAACTTTAAGTTCATATTAAATGTTTACTTCTCAGATGTCAAGATCCATAGAGCAGAATACATATAATATAGAGTTCACTTAAAATGAATAACATTACTGAATATCCACACTATGTCTTGAGGACACACTACATAGTGACTGCACCTCTTTCATGTAACACTATGTTTATTTGCATCTGTGACATTGTAATGTGATTCAAATGTATGTTATTGTTTGTCATTATGTATGTATTTTATATGTTGTTATCAGGGCGTCCTTGAAAAAGAGAGCTTGCTCTCAATGGGCTTCCCTGAATAAATAAAGGAAAAAGAAAGAAAGAAAGAAAGAACTATTATTTGAAAGCGATCAGATCAGATTTGTGTATTCAGACTTTGCCAAACTATCTGCTGCAATTGTTGCTGTGGTAACAACATAGGCATGAGTAATGCTCTGTTGTACCATGGTGTCACTCGCCCAAAATAGCCGATCTACAACCTCACAATGAGTCGCATCACGACACGCTGTGAGCATGTAGATCTGCTGTTTTTGGTGAGCAACCACATGGTTGTACAATGACGTATAAATCAGGCTGTCCCACTGTGTCCAGACTGAGACTCATCTTTAGAAATAATGTCTGAATCTAATTTCAAACCACCTGCAGTAGGAATGTGGAACTTTGGTTTCTTGCCTGACAATTTCTGTGTCATGCTTGTCAGTTTTTGCCTTTTCTCAGACAGTGACCGTTAAATTACACACGCGCGCGTGTGTTTGTGTGCGCGCGTGCATGCGCGCACAGTAGTGTAAAGTAGTAACTAAGTACATTTACTCAAGTACTGTACTTAAGTACAATTTTGAGATATTTTTACTTTACTGGAGTATTTCCAAACGTCTGTACTTTTTTTGCGTCGTGATGCAACACATTGTGAGGTTGTAGATTTATCTATTTTCAAAAGATTTTTTTTATTTTTATAAATTAAAAAAATTGTGAAATGGGACATTCTGCATAATGAGTACTTTCTACTTTACTGAAGTAATTTTTTTATTCTGAACATTTACTTGTAACAAAGTATTTCTACAGTGCAGTATTCAATCATATCATTTTACGTAAGTAAAACATTTGAGAACTTTTTCCACCACTGTGCGCGCGTGTGTATGCGTGCGTGCGTGTCACTGTTGATAATATTTTTTCCCCATTGCTTGAGGACAACCCAAGCGGTGAGTAAATGATGCACAACTCAACAGTATTGTTAACTATCCTCTCCAGTCACCCCCAAAAAACCCAGATTGTTTCTGACTGCACCTCTCTTCTCCACCTTTCCCTGTTCCTGTCCATCAAACTGGCACCATCATTAGCTAAAACTAAAAAAAGAAAGAAAGAAAGGAAAAGAAAAATCTATTTCCAGACATGAATTCTTATCTTTCCTGTTCACCCGACTCTCTGCCATTAGGTAGACACACAGACAGGTGTCATGACAGAGTTCCATGTGACACATATCAGTTAAGAAATGACCAAGTAGCCTCACTACTAGCCTGTTTCTAATCATGATCCTGACGATGTGATTGACTGACTGGTGCTCATCCATAGTCCAGGCTGCATAAACGATCCATTTCCTCTTGACGGGCAGATGGAAGAGAGAAAAATCTCGAATTTAGACAAGTGTTGGCGAGAATGCAACACCAACCACATAACGTTGCCTAGCACCGGGGTTTAGTGGAGCCGAAGCTCTGACTGGGCAATTTTTGTGAATTCATCTAGAGCTAGCGTGGTGTAAAATATTCTGTGGTGATAACCCACTCACCTCGCCGGCTCGTCTCACACTAGACCCCAAATGGCCCGAAAACCCAGGCCTGAAATGATAGGGGTAGGAGGAGGGGATAGCAGGCATATAGCAGTGGCTGCTGGGAGTTGCAGAAAGAAAATCACCGCCGAGCGAGTGCAGAGTGCAGGTGTTGTTGCCAAAATGATTCGATTTGCATGAAAATTTTACCGGCTATATCCTCGAGGGACATTAACCATGCACGGATCCCCCTTCACGAGTCACGGATGATGATGGCTTGTGATTGCCGAATTTGCCGTAGATGCCATGCGGCAATTGTGTGGAATAATTTGGTTATCAAGGCATGTGAAATCATGGTATGAAACCGTTTCACCTTGTATGAAAATATTTCACCAACTAGCATCAGGAATATCACAAAGATCCGAGAATGTTATGGATTATGGTTTGAATATACTGTATTTATTCTCTCTCTCTCTCTCTCTCTCTCTCTCTCTCTCTCTCTCTCTCTCTCTCTCCTCTCTCTCTCTCTCTCTCTCTCTCTCTCTACAAGAACACAAAAGTGTTAAACATATACATACATACTGTACAGCTTTATGTTGAACAGCATTTTATATTGCAGTTCAAAGATTCCTTGTGTTGCTGTTTAATACCTGCATGGACCCACCTGTTCTAACACTACTCTGTGAATCCCACCAGACTCCTGTGCTGTACAGTGTCCCCATCATCAAAGATATTGCTTAAATAGAATGAGCTTCCCACTTTAGTTATAAAATAAAGATTATCATCAAAGTGCAATGTTGTCCACTCCACCAGGAGTTGTGGTTGACAGCTTACATAGCTGTCATGACACCTTCTGGGAACATCTTTTTCTCCAAGGAGCCTTTGTTTTCCCAAAGTGCTGTTCCTGTTATAACAACACAGGATGTGATTTAAAGGAATAGTTCACCCCAAAATTACTTTTCTCGCGTCTATCTATTATTCATCCAATTTTTGTCGCATTCCTGAACCAATATTCCTGTAGGTGATGAATGAAGTAATAGTAATAATAGTAACATTAATATTTATACAACACTCCTCCATCCTTTGGATTACACTATGAAAGCTGTTTTGGAGTTTTATATATATATATAGATATGGGGTGATTTATCCCTTTAAAGTAAAGTGTTCTTGGGCAAGACATTGAAACCACTACCTCCTGACATGCATACTGTATAGGTAACAACTGACTGACTGACTGACTGACTGACTGTCTGTCTGTCTGTCTGTCTGTCTGTCTGTCTGTCTGTCTGTCTGTCTGTCTGTCTGTCTGTCTGTCTGTGTGACTGACTGAGTGAGTCACAGCACAATACAAGGGCTTTAACTAGCTTAACTCTATTAATTCCAACAAACAAAAGCAAAACTTTGTTGTTTAGAGTCAACGGTGAATGGTTGTTTATCTGACATTTCTTTTTTTGGGGTAGCCTAATGCTCACCTTATCTTCCCTGATAAACCCCTAGCGGCTCATGCGGTCTGCTCTAGCAGAACAGAGCTCTATGATTATGGAGCTTAGCATCGAGCGTAGGATAAAAGGCTTCATGGAGGGCCGCCTGACATCAGAGGGAGAGCCGGAGCAAATCCTCTGACGTGTCAGACAATATATGTCTGAGACTCAAAGGGAAGGAGGACTCAGGTTTTTGTTTCTGTCAATAATTCTACCGGTCACTCGCCGTTACTCGTCCTGAAGTGAAATCTGTTTTGTTTAAAGCGCCGATAATGTGTTTCGGTCTATTTGTGAGATCATATTATTTGAAGCCTCACAAATGGGCATGTGGGTGAATTAACCACGTGAACCCCAGCATCCATATATTCTGGGGGGGAAACATTCGGCAAAAAATATCAGATCTACAAGCTCCCAACGCGTCGCAGCGCCGTCCTAGTTATGTTAATTATCCAAACAATCAAGTTGCCAGTTGTAACTGCCACACACTGCTGGCTAGTAGAAGACAAAATGATGTGTACTCAGTCTGCGCTGGTTGCTCATAGGCTGATAGAAACGGGGATCTAAGAGGGATACATTATTAATAATAATTTATTATGAATCAGTATTGCAGAGACTGTGGATATAATCGCAGAATTGTCTTCTCTCTCACACTTACTTTGCCCTCGCCATCCTCGGTTTAGTTCTCTCTCAGTTCAATTACATTTGAGTCAGACTGCTAGAGACAGTGTTGGCAAAGCACTGTGATAAAATGTAAATTCAACACCTCAGTGGTTTAAAATATATTGATGTGTCATCTCAAATTCATTCTCACTCTGATTTTCTTGCCTTCTGTCTCTTCTCTGCATCTCTCTCCCGTTCACTGTCTCGTCTCTTTGCAGACTCAACCTACTTCTTTACCTTGCATGCGTTTACTCTTCCTTTCTTTCTTTGAATGTACTCCTTTCTCCCTCTCATTATTTTCTCATGTTTGTTGTCTTTCTTTTTCTTAGACCTCCAATTGTTTCCCTGTCGCTCCTAGCTAATGGTCTTAAAAGGAGGTGCTAATGAAACTGGACGACCCATCACAAGAACACTGGCTTTTATTTTGCCGTTTAATTATCGTTCTGTGCATCTGATCCATTCTGAGGAGTTTCTGTTTCTGTCTCTCTCACACATTATTAAGATCTCCTCTCCTCCTTTCCTTCCTTCCTTCCTTCCTTCCTTCGACTGCTTACCCGTAGTCGGGTCGTGAAGGTAACAGTACCAGTAGAGAGTCCCAGACTCCCCCTTTCCTGGGCAACATTAGATAACTCTAACCTGGGAGTTCCCCAGGCCAGCTTGGAGATATAATCCCCCCATCTGGTCCTTGCCTGGGAAGACCTCACTGGGGAGATGCCCAGGAGGCATCCGTATAACAGTAGATGCCCCAACCACCTCAACTCAAAGCCTCCCAGCGCTCCCTGCTCCTGAAAGTTTAATCCCATCCTTGTTATGCGAGCATTCTTGCCTTGCCTCTTAACACATGTACCCATGTACCCATCTCTCTCTCTCTCTCTCTCTCTCTCTCTCTCTCTCTCTCTCTCTCTCTCTCTCTCTCTCTCTCATCTCTCTCTCTCTCTCTCTGCAACTTACTAAAGGTTATTTTTATTTGACAGTGATAGTGGAGAGAGATAGGAAAAGGCGGGAGACAGATGGGGTGACATTCAGCACAGGTTCCAAAGATGTTAAGTAGTTTGATAGCAACTCATCCTTTGCTTTGTTTTGTGCTAACATTCGTTAGCAATGGATTTTTTTCTCTTCTCTCTCTCTCTCTCTCTCTTATTTTTTTTTTGCATTTTGCATCGGAGCACAAAATAGGCTTTACCACACACACACACACACACACACACACACACACACACACACACACACACACACACACACACACACACACACACACACACACACACACACACACACACACACACACACACACACCATTTGAACTTAAGCCTCTATCAGAGACAGAGTGGATCGTACCAAGCGGCATCACGCAGTGGGGGTGGTGGGTTTCTCACGGCCTGGTCTTGTGCAGTTATAGTCAATATGTTTCCCGGTACATTTGTATGAGAGCGAGGCGCACACACACGGGGCCCCTCTGGCGAGAATGAATAAATGTTCTCTTTGGTAGGACCTTTAGGGTCACGGCTCGCATGTTTTCTCTCGCCTCAGAACACGGCTTTAAAAGATAAACTTGGCACGGGATGAATCGCGGAGGAGTGACTCCTCTGCAACCTCTAAAATATCAAATGGTGATATCGACGTCTCTCTGAATCCCGATGAAACATGATAATTAATCGCGGCAGATTTGCATAAGTTCACTTGCGGTGAATATTGATCGGTTTTAGTCACTTTGATGCTCAATATCTTCTGGGCTTTATTGTTGAAGTCCTCCCGTAGCGTGCATGCTGCAAACCATCCCCCCCCCCCCCCCTACCACCCCACCCCACCCCCACAATCCCCTGCTAACCCCCCCACCAATTCCCAACACTCCCAACTTGTTAACTGGTTCTCAGAGCCAAGAGCAGAAGTGGTGCAAGTTGCAAACCAGAGAAAGGAGAAAGTTATCTCCTGTGCTGTTATGTCATGTAAGTAATGTCAGCTAAAACTCTTTCATATGAAGGACCCCCAGTTCACTAGGCATTAGGCCACGGACCCCCTCTAACTATGAGAGGGTACAAATGCAACCAAATGGACCTAAACGGTCCATTTGGTTGCATTGTAGTTTTGTACCCTTTCAGAGTTGCCAGTCATTTAGCTGGGGACCCACTGGGACCCCCTAAAGCAGTGGTTCTCAATTTTTTTCATGTCAAGGACCCCAACATTGACACTCATTAGCCAGCAGATGGTGACCCCCATTTGAAAAGATATGCCAGGGACCGCCATAAGCAGTGATTCTCCATTAACATTTTAAGGATCCCCAGCTTGATATGCATTTGGCCACAAACCCCCATTTCATACAATTTTGATCTCTGGGACCCTCAATCTACACTGTAGTGTTAATTTAACTTTGAGAGTGTACAAATCCGGGTCCATTTGGTTCCATTTGTGAGTTACCGACACATAAAGGTCCATTTGGTTCCTAACAATCAATCATTTTGGCTGGGGAGCCCTTGGACCCCCACAAGGACCCCTTAGGGTCCATGGACCCCACTTTGTGAACCAATGCCCAAATAATAGTAATTGGTAATTATTTAGGAGGCCAGTTTATGATGTCAGTAAAATGACGTCGTATTGATGACATCAGGGATCTCCTTTAGGCGTAATAGGGACACTGACATACCAACTACATAAGTATATAAGGTTTAAGTGGTTAAAAGCAGGCTACTGCTACAGTATCTACAATACAACTAGAGAGAACTGAAGAAAGGATAGTTTGCTCAATTGATTGATTGATTGAATTCATCAACATAGCATAAAACATTTACACAAACATACGTGTCATCAACAAATACAAAACACTATACTGTATGTACAAAGGAGAAAAAGGAAAAATGGCGGCAGTGAATGTGACCTCCTTTCTATGGGAATTTACATCTACCTCCCCTTGTGGTCTCCTGGAAGATGTTTTTTTTAGGCCAATTTTGAAAGAAACCAGTGATACACATCCTTTAATGGATCCTGTGCTGTCACATTCCATTACTACAGTATGTGTGTGAGGAAAAGAAGGGTGATAGGCCTACAGTACAGTATGTCACAGAAAAAGAACATACATCAGGTGCAGAGGAGATGAGAGTAAAGTGCAGCAGAGGCAGAGTGAAAGCTGCAGGTTGTAGGTCCACAGCACGGAGCACAGAGCTGTCTGCTACCGACAGCGTTCAACAAATCACTGTTTGACATCCAGCATGGAGAGCTGTACACCCCTGACCAGCGCTGTGAGGCCCACCCGTCACCTTTACCAGCGCTGTGAGGCCCACCCGTCACCCTTACTACACCGTTTCTCTGAACCAGCAGCACCCGGGATCCCAGAAAAACTGCTTTCACACTTGACCGAACGTACACCGAACTCTCGGGGAAACACGGGTTTCTCGGGTCCACCACACACTCACACAGCCCAAGTGCAGTGTTGGAAGAAGTACTCCGATTGATTTTACTTAAAGGAGCACTTCACCCATTTTCAGCCTTCGTATAATTGGTCCTCACTAATACTCATGATAAAACTCATGATAAAAATGTTACTATTTTTTTCTACTCTGTGTCTCATAGAAGGCCTGTGGACACTTCAGAAACCCGCCGACCATTGACATAATCGTTAGGCAGGTTTTACTTTTTTATTATAGCTTGCTCACTTTCCAGGAATAGGAAGCCTTCAGTTTCCATTAGCTTGGATTCCCCGTCAATGATGTCACTGGTAGACGGGTTTCGGAAATGTCCACAGCCCTCCTCTGAGACACAGACCGAGTAGACAGAAATGGTACCATTATTATAATGAGCATTAGTGAGGACCTATTATTTGAAGATAAGGTTGCAAATGTCTGAAGTCATCCTTTAAGTAAATGTAGCAATGCAGACATACTCTGTTGGAAGTTTAAAAAGTTAGACCTTTTCTGCGTGTCACTCCCCATCTCTCTCTCCCCATTTCCTATCAGACTACTGTATACTATCTAATACAAATAATAATAAAAAAAAAGTAGTGGCATCAAAATACACTTACAATACCAAAGTAAAATTCTAACTTAAAAATAAATAAATAGCCGATCTACTGTACAAGCTCTCCCTCAGGACAAACACCATACGGCGACACTGGATGAGCCAGTGTGAGTTTCAGGATTGTTGTAGGTGTTGTTACAGGTTGGGAGGATTTGAGTCACGGGAGATGGTTGAAACCGCACCGGGATGATGTCTTGCATCGTTGCGTTATAGCCTCCTGATTGAGAAAAGGGCCCAGGGTTTAGATGAACATCCCCGATAGAAGTTAACAGTAGTAATAACATTTTGGCTGTATGCCACCTCTTGCTCATCTGTCTGATTGTGAAAAAGAAAAGAAAAACATACACATGATAGGAGATGGAATGGAGATATATCTGAGAGTTGGTTGGATTGCAATGTTTAAAGAGGGGAAAAGCTATAGAGTCTGACGTAATTTACACATCCTACCTGGTTCGCGTTTTTCCACCCCCGTTCTGAATTCCCATAGATGTGTTTAATATCGCGTCAAATAAGAACTGTGTTCCAAAAATAAACTAATGATCCCGGCGGTTTGACTCTTATCTGACGGTGAGAAAACGCTAATGTTACTTCCGCCGAATTAGTTACATTTTCGCCAGAAACAGACTGTATCAAATATAAGTGACTGACTATCATAAACGATACAGAACCTCCTCCCTGACAATATCGCCGAGACAGTTTGTTTATTTTTGGACCACAATTCTTTTATGAGACGATTCTAAGATGACCCAATGTTATTCTCCATAGAGAAATTACCTTAAGAACCAGGGGATGAACGAATGACGTCAGGACTCTAGT
The DNA here is from genome assembly GCF_963280865.1 of Gymnoscopelus braueri. Taxonomy (NCBI): domain Eukaryota; kingdom Metazoa; phylum Chordata; class Actinopteri; order Myctophiformes; family Myctophidae; genus Gymnoscopelus; species Gymnoscopelus braueri. Next base: position 44,158,890 of record NC_137607.1, on the reverse strand, counting down.
GTACTCTAGTGTACTCTAGTGTACTCTATAGAGACAAGTAAGACGCGCGAACGCGGTAAGCGAACGCAAAAAAAGAAAAAAAAGAATGAAAAAAAATATTGAAAAAAAAGTAACCAATAAAAAAAAAAATATTTTTTTTTAAAAAATCTGCGTTAAAAGGAGCATCTTAGAAAAATACAAATTCACAAAAAAAAAACTTGGAATGTTTTTGAACAATTCAACAAAGTGTTTGAAGTGCCTGTTTCACCCACTTCCGGGGGGCGGAGCCAAAATCCGAGCCCGATGTATTTGTTCGTAGACCCCCACTTAGGGGGGGTAGAAAAAGTTTGGGAGCGATTCGGGCACTTTTCATTTAACATGGGGTTTCAATGGGGAGTTTTTAGGAGCCTTCTCCGGGGCGTGGCTTCCGGGGGAAGGGGCGGGCTTAAACGCAACCTTGACAGGTGTGTTCAGTTTTCAAAGCCCTTTCATTTGATGTATGGTACGTGTAAATTGGACATTTACTTATCTCAGAGGAGCTGCACACAGGCAGTGCACACAGAGACACAGAGATACAGAGATACAGAGACACAACCCAAGCAGGGTTACATAGTAAGCTCCACTTGGTCGGAGGCGCGGCTTCGCCGCGCCTCCTCCCGCGTTCGCAATAAAGAGCAAAAGATTAAACGAGAAATGGAGGAAATGAGGAATACAAAAGAGGGGGAGAGAAGGAGAAGGGAGAGACAGCGACAGAAGAGTATAGGGCAGAGTGGAGGAGAGGACAGAGAGAGACCTTAAACAGAGAGAGGCTCGTCGTGACTACAGATGCTTTATTACTCAGCGGCCATTTTGTGACAGGACGTCACGCTGTCTCTACAAACACCTGTCAGCTAGCAGAGACAAATAGAGAGTTGAAGGAAGAGAGGGAGGAAAAGAGAGAAAGGAAGACAAAGAGAGACACATACACATTGAAGAAGGCATGGGTAGGCAAGTTATTCAGAGACAGATACGGAGAGAGAGAGAGAGAGAGAGAGAGAGAGAGAGAGAGAGAGAGAGAGAGAGAGAGAGAGAGAGAGAGAGAGAGGGGCGGGGTAGGGAAGACAGAGTGAGAGCTGAGGCAGCAGGGATGGTGAATGAGCGTGTGCAAGATAAAATGAGGGGAAATAGAGGGAGGTGAGGAAGGTTGGGTGAAGGGAGGGTGACAGATGAAAATGTTTAAGTGTGACAGACAGAAGCATGAAAGAAAAGGGGAAGAAACGAAGGAGGAGGAGGAGGAGGAGAAGAGAGAGACCGATCTCTCCACAGTCCAACACCTGAGGTGTGTGTACAGTATATATGTCTGTCCATCTGTTTGCATGCTGGGTACACGCTAGCACTCACACACACACACCTTTTATTTATGTCCACATAAAGGACACAAATATTATAGGTGCAGTTGAGGTTACATTCACAAAATCATGGCATATGTCTTCATGATACAATAAGCATGTCACTCAGTACTCTATGGGTATGAGAAGCAGCGTCTCCAGCGCGCGCGCGCATGCACACGCACACGCACACGCACACGCACACACACACACACACACACACACACACACACACACACACACACACAGATGTGCGTAACATTATTTTGTTAATATTAATGCTATATTATCATTCAAATGTTAGCGTTTTGCCAATTACTTGGGGGCCCACTTGCAATGTCCGCACGACCCACAAGTGGTCCCTAGATCTGCTACTTTTGCCATTTTGAATTTTTGAATCCTGAAAAGTAACTGTTTTGGACATACAGTATGAGGTTTCCACCCGACAGAGACGATCTGCTTTATGTGTGTCCATTTGCAACAGAGCCGCTTCTTGCATATCAGCGTCAATGGTGCGAAATCATGTGCGACTGGGAGAGAGGAGTGTGTTGACATTTCAAATCAAAAGGAAGACAACCTGATGACATCTCATACACACAAAACACTGTGTTTTCCCATGAAGCAATAGCATTCGCTGGCGCTCTGAGGAGATGCACTGTCTCTATGGTAACTCAAGATACAGAATGAATCCAGTCCCGTGAAATGTTTTTTTCTTTTCTTTTTTACACAAATCAGGTGAGATTCAATTGCTTGGAGGAAGGTGAATTGATGACAGGAGCTTTCAAAGAAGAGTATAGGAGTGACAGGTAAGAGGTAACCACAGTTTTTCTTCATTTTCCCCCGCCCTGATGTTAACCATCACATAGGATCCAATCTGAGAACCCATTCGGTAAAAAAATTAAGAGATTCTTTTTCTCCTTTGTTTTTGCCTCTGGAGGCACCACCTCTTTTTTTTGTATAGAAAAGGGAACTCGGGTTTGGCTCCTCCCCTTTCTTAGTCCACTTCCCGAGTGCTTCTGTGTTTATTCCTACTAACAACAGCACTACATGTTTAGGGCAGTGGTGCTGACAGATTCTGCTGTTAGCATAATCTGTCTTCTTGAGAGATTACATAGGATCTGATGGCACTTGAGTCCCTATCATAGATGTCTCTGTTCCTTTTCTGTGTATAATAAAACTCGAGACTTTGGTCTTCATTACTTCAAACAGCCATAGGTCCCCCCCCCCCCCCCAGAGGAAAAAAAGAGTAGCCAATTATTTCTTCCACACTCCTGTATGATGAAGTAGGACATAAATCTACGAGAAGAAAAAAAAAGTTGAAATGTATGGTTGAAAAAGAAAAGTTGAAATATGGACATGGTTTCCACCCGACAGCGAGGATATGACATCCGTCCCTGAGGGCCCGTGTTTAGTCACATCCATAGCAGTAAGAAGTTGACATGGTGGATAATTCCTGCCTGGTGACTGCTGTTTGGCTTGAATAGAGATGATGGAGGGATTTACGGAGCTTTATTGTGGGTTTCTGTGTTAACGTTGTTGCAGCCTGCATCGCATCGCTGCTGGAGCCCATGTCAGGCCCAAGGCGCTGGGCTTTTTATATGGTGTGAGTGTGTGTGTGTGTGTGTGTACGTATATACTGTTCATTGTCACTATCGGTGTCAGAAACCCTGTATCTCCAGCTTTCATCACTTTTATGCATTTTCATAATGCCCTATTCTATACTTATACATTGTATGACAATGTTGTGGGGCATTTAGATATTGTCACCAACATAGGGTTTCCAGAATTAAAGTGGTTGTGGGTTTTATAAATATTGAACCAATGAAAAGTATCATTTTTATTTATAGGCTACGTTTATTTGACAGGGACAATACAAAAAACCATGTATCATGTTATAAAAACATAAAACCGTTGCATTGTATGTGGGGTTTCTAGCCGAGGAAAATTTGCGACCCCTGTCCCTGGTTAGGCCAAATATATACAAATTATACAATACAAAAAAGTTATACAAAATATCTACCTAGCTAAAAAAAATATCCAATTACAATAAGCACATGCAAGAAGCTTTGATCTAAACAGGTACAAAAGCAATAACATTCCCAAATTATAGTCATGAAACCAATGACGTTAACATTTTACAATGTGCATAACACATTAGTGTTCGAGGCCGGTATCTTAATCGTATCGTAACAAGAGCTTGTGACAAAATAATACCTACTTTGGCCATACAAGGTTACAACATGACAGCTCAATATTTCATACATTTACAGTATGTATGTACAGTATATAGTAGTCAGGCCCCCTGCGCAGCAGTGTTGCCGCAGGCCACACACACAGGCTCATATACGTATTAATATTTTGTACAAATCAAATCAATTCAGTGCTCTCTCACCTTCACATGCCTGCTTCTTGTGTGTTCTCGGCATTAATACCCAGGAGGGGTGTTTTCTACTATGATTATGCTTAGGACCGTAATGTAATACTTATACAAGATGGAGCTGAGTGGCGCCACCACTGACAAAGAACTAATAATCACAGCAAGAAAGAAACACCTTCAGGGGTATTACCACCACGTGTTACCGTTAATGGAAAACTGTATGCATAGTGTAATGTACTGATTGTATTGACTGCTGGCCAAACTGTGGTTGGCAGAGCAACCGTTAAAAATGCATTCATTTCCAACTGGTTTCATGGCCGGGAACAGGATTTTTGTCTCCACAATGATGATGATGCAACCAACTGAATGTATCAAACTGTGTGTGTGTGTGTGTGTGTGTGTGTGTGTGTGTGTGTGTGTGTGTGTGTGTGTGTGTGTGTGTGTGTGTGTGTGTGTGTGTGTGTGTGTGTGTGTGTGTGTGTGTGTGTGTGTAAATGTGTGTGTGTGTGTGTGTGTGTGTGTGTGTGTGTGTGTGTGTGTGTGTGTGTGTGTGTGTGCGAGCGAGCGCGCGTGTGTAATTAACACATACTGTAAGACCTGGGGCCCTATCTTGCCCTATCCCTTATGTTTAATCTTATTAGGCATGTTTTAAGTATTTTGAAAAACATTTTAAAATTGTGAAAATAGCCAATCTACATCTATGCATTCTGAGATTGCAGATTGGGCTATTTTCGCTATATTTTAAAATAAATTTAAAAATAATAATAATTTAAAAGGCTAATAAGATTAGCCCATTGTGTATCAACCGATATGACAGAAGTAGCAACTAATTGACTTCCTGCAGTACAAGTGACATAGCAACCATTAAACTGTAATAATCCACTTAGTGTAGTCCATAACGTAGCACTTACTGCTATACTGCACAAATACCTCCATATAGATGGGGTTCTGCATGGTGCAATGATGACCATGCATGCACTGGACAGTTAACCTGGGAATTTCCATTACATGGACATCCAGGATTCACACTGCTGTGTGCTTCTTGACACACTGGTTGTGTGAGACTATTAGGGCTGAGGCAGCTCCGTTTGAAGCTAAAGATCTGGGCCAGGCGGCGTGCTCTGTCTCTCGCTCTCTCTGTCTGTATCTCTGTCTGTATCTCTGTCTGTCTCTCTGTCTCTGTCTCTCTCTCTCTCTCTCTCTCTCTCTCTCTCTCTCTCTCTCTCTCTCTCTGTCTCTCTCTCTGTCTCTCTTTCTCTCTCTCTCTCTCTCCAGGGGAACTTGTTATTTTTCAAGCTTGAAACAAACACAAAGACAGAGAAAAGGTTACGCTTGGAGAAGAAGAAGAGCATAAGATCTCTTTTCTAAATGAGATGTACTGCATGCTTGTTCGGTCTGACTAATGCATACACACATGCTATTGCAAACGCCTAGTACATGTATTTACATGCTATACAGAGAGACAAACACAGACACACACGCACACACACACACACACACACACACACACACACACACACACACACACACACACACACACACACACACACACACACACACACACACACACACACACACACACACACACACACACACACACGAGTCACGCATCATGCATGCATTTGCACATGCACAACAAATACACAATACAGTCACCAACAACAAACACACAAACGCATGTATTTCTATCTTTATTTTCACTTTGTTGTTCAAGCCCGTCTGGTTTGAAGCTTGCAGGCACCATCAGCCGGCTCTGATCCGTTCCCTTACATTAAGGGCTGCTTCCTCCATCGCCTGGCCCCCCAGCGCACCAGGCATGCGCTCGCTGTTGACAGCACTGTTGTTTCCCTCAGAAAAGAAAGCCTTCTCAGTTGTGACGAGGAGGGGGGAGGCGAGTAGATGGAGGAGAAAGAGAGAAGGAGAGAGAGATCCCTCTAGCACCTCTTAAGCTGGGCTCACACTATGACAGGAATTTTTAACTCTTAAATTATTTTCTAAATCTGGTTGCATCGCACACAAGGATACTCTTATCAGATTTTCCTCCCCATTGTGATACAGATGAAAAGGAACTTAAAAGTATACTATGTTGGTTCCATTGATCCAAGCCAGAAACACAATTGATGGATCATTCAAATGAACATATTCCGAAAATGCACCGACCGGCCTACCCATCTGACCGCTAACACGGCTGCTGTGTTAAGTGATCAGAACGGGTTTGCCCAGGTCCAAAAAAAAAGGTTGGGAACCGCTGCTCTAATCTTAAACATGCACACACTACAAGACTTAAAAATAACGGTGCTTAATGGTTCTATGACATTCATTTTCACTAATTTTTTAAAAATGTTTTTTGGGGGGTTTTATGACCTCAATTACACCCAAAAAAAATCTTTGAACATTCAGTGGATTTTCTGTGGTCTGGGGTTTTCTGAATAATTAGGCTGAAAAGTAATCTGAGGTTGGCCCTTGGGCAGTGAAGTCACAGGCCATTAATCCCACCCACTCTCCTCCTCGCCCCTCCCCTCCCCTATCCTTTCCTTTGAGGGGGGGGGGGGGCAAAATCCCTCAACAGCGACACCCGCAGGCAAAGATTTCTTTTTTCATTGCTGTTGAAAAGGCTTTAGAAATGTGAGAGAAAAACACCTGCCATGGATCAATGGAGTGGAATTTTCAGTTAAAACGTTTTATACACGTTTGAAGGACCATGGCAAAGACTTTTAATGTGTGGTAAAACTGAACGTCATGAAACCTTTAAGATGATCATGCCTGCCGGTGCAATGCGGCCCCTCGCGTGATCTCATCTCACCTGATCGCACGGCGGGAGGACGTGGGGGCTCCTCACTGGCAGGTGAGTCAGTAGGATACAACAGCAGTGACAACACAAATGTGTGTGGGGAGGAAACAAATTGACATTAAGACAAAATGAAATTAAAGCACACAAAAAGCACAAAGTAAAAATAAAAATGGCCGTCATGCAGTGGAGCTTAGAGAAGTAACATGATTTGCAGAAAGTCTCACCACAGGCTACTCCCTTGAAGGGAATTGAACCTTAACCGTGGCATTGTTGGTGCCAAGTTCTAACCCGCTGAATCGTCCCTAATGAATGTCACACACGTTATCTTTAACAATCTCAGCTCAACTGTTACTGTTTCCTTTGGAGAAGAAAAAGCCAGGGGGGGTTTACATGCAAAGTGAAGTGAAACAAAACAAATCACATCACAGCCTCCATTGAGCATCAGTGGAAATGAAGAGACTAACCATGGAGGCATGAATGCTCCTCCACCAAGTATTAATCCAAAACATTCTTCTATCACACAAGCCTTGGATCACGCAAGCCTTGGATCACATGAAACGATGCAGCGCATAAACCATGCATCGCACACAGTTCCTTGTGTAAAACATACACACCATGCTATCAAACAATCCTTGCATCACATCTGTGGAAGAGTTTGAACTTAAAAGTTTACAAAAGCATTACACTAGCCATTAGACTTGAGCTATAAACAAACAATACACTGTGTAATCATCTCACCCTAGCAATTTGCAACTGGTCCAGGACAAGTCTTCTAAGCTTGACCCCCCCCCCCAATGTTTTCTGTACATGTTGATGATGTCTTGTATGTTATTGAATGTTTTAAATGTCTTGATGAATTGAATACATAGGACCACAATGGAAGGATTGTGTTATCCTTTTAGCATCATTGTATAATCGTGCCACTGTACTATTTGCAAACTGTTAATAAAGTATCCAATGTGTCAGTTACAGTACTACACACAGTATAAAAATGTCAGTGTTAACTCTGAAGAGTGTACAAATGGAACCATTTGAGAGTTACCCCAAGTGTCTGCATACTCCTGTAAAGGTTTTGCAGTCTTTGACCAGAGCGATTTCTTCACATTTTGTACGACATGTTCTGTACAAACCATGCCTTTATTTGACCACTTGAATCAATACTTTGTAAAACAGACCCGAGTTGCAGCTGCACTTGGTACAGTACACGTTCCTTTTTCACTCTACATCAAATCTCTTTGTCAAAAAATAAGTCTCTTTCAACATTTGTACAGATTTTTGAGAACTTTACCTGCACATTATAGAGACACACACTTAGGACAACACAAACACATAAAATAAAAACACAAGACAGAATCAACAACAAGCCAGCAAACAACAATAGTTTGCAATAAAAAGTTGTAGTAGGTAGCTGCCATGTATATTCCCAAAAGTTAGACTGTACACATTCATATATATGTGTCACTTCTATACAATTTACTCTTTTAAAAACCTGTCAATTGGTGACCAGTCTCTTACAAAAATCAGCAAGAGTACTTCTTAATACATAGGATAACCTCTCCATTGGCAAAATCCAAAAGTAGGCTATCTAGCTTGTAGATCTGCTACGTTCCCCCCAAAATAGGGACGCTGGGGTTCACATGGTTAACGATGTCATAGCATCCATTTATAACTTCATATTCAAGCAGTGGTGGCAGTAGTAGCGTCAGCAACACCTCTGGCTGTGCATTATCCCCGTCCCGCTGTAAGCTAGCCTGACATGTTAGATATGAGCAAACAGGCCCCGCGGAGTTTAATATTAATATCGTTGTCATGAACATGATTACATTGGGAGTGTTCTAATGGTATCACGACGGTGATGATGGCCTCTGTTTGCTTTTGATTTATGTGCTATGCGTTAGCGTTAGCCGACTCTCACACAGAGGAATATATACATACTGTAGGTTCCAGTGGTTCTCAAAGTGGGGCCCGGGGACCCACAGGGTTTCCAGGGGGTCCCCAGCAAAAATGAGTTAATAACATCCTTTAACTCACATTTCTGTGTTGTCACTGCTGTTGTATCCTGACTCACCTGCCAGTGAGGAGCCCCCACCGGGAGGACGTAGAGCTTTCGTTCTAGTCCTCCCGACCAACACTCCCTGCTGACAGGCTCCGCCTTGCAATTATCACCCGCCCCGCCCGGCCTCCCTCCACCGAACACCAATCATGTTTTCCAATCAAGCGCCACACTGTAACCACTTTAACCATATATACAGTACATTGGCTATTTGAAAACAGCTGATTTACAAGCTCACAACAACGCGTCACAATGTGGATTCAGTGCATTGTTCAAGGGGCTACTAGTTACTTCTTCATACAATGGTGTCACACGGCGAAAATAGCCGATATATTTGTAGTTTTTTTTGTTTTGTGTCATGCAGTTGATTATAAATTAACCACGTAAACCCCAGAATCTACATTCTGAGGTAAAACTTTCGCAGAAAATAGCAGATCTACAAGCTTACAACGCGTCACTTTGTAGATCTGTAGATTTGCTATTTTCTTTGAAGACATTTTATGTAGAGCGAAAACAGAAAAGACACTAGCATAAAGGACTCTGCTCAATTAGGGTGGTGGTTAAGTATAAAAAAACACATGTCTGTGGACGTCTGCGTCTTTGTGTCAAATTAAATGACACCTCATGACCAATGCTGCTAATGCTGTTGCTGTGTTCCTATTCTTCTTATACTTTTAGGTTTTTTGTTTTATACTTTTGCCCTAGTTAAAATACACAAAAATGACAAATAATATGCAGTGCAGGGGGAGGCAGAAGACCCAGTGGGCTAATTTGAAGTCTCCACGTGAATTAAATTATCAAGAACATAACACAAAAATAACATACAGAAAATGAGTACACACGTGCGTGCGTGCGTGTGGGTGAATGTGTCTGTTAGGCAGTGGCAGAACAATGTAATGTCAGCACCCCCTCCCACACATACACACACACACACACATACACACACACACACACACACACACACACACACACACACA